>NC_089198.1:31132244-31446650 GCF_963930695.1 Labrus bergylta | reverse complement strand
CACAACTGTGGAGAATATATTGGCTGAAACTATAACAATAAGACCCCAGCTGCGAGGGAGAGAAGATGCTTTTCCTTTTTTTCATACTGACATCTAAATAGCACAACTGCCTCTGGATGCTGAGAGAAACAACAGTCAGGGAAGAACATTAGCCGTGGGTGAAAGTGACTCATCTCTCCTCTCCTCTATTGTTGTTTCTTCCCTCATCTTCTTATTGAGGTGGAGGTTATAAAGTCCAGCAGCAGCAGAGGCCTCCATTCAATGTACTCTCATTATTTAATAGAGGCACGCTCTCTGAAAGGATCTCGTCAAATGTTCTCTTTAAGTTTAACTTTTAGGTTTGACCAAGCTGTGGAGCTCACATGACATGGATCAATAATCCACACTTCTCAAAGACGCTCGGCAGGTCTACTTCTAGTAAAGCTCTTTTCACTTTCAGTCTGTTTTTATACATACATTTTATAAAGGTTTTTCAATATAAATGTCAAAGTGACCTTTTAGTTCACTCTCTGAGAAACAGACACATATTTCATCTCTCAGAGGCCGAGTCTTTCTTTGGAACGTTTGATATTTAATTTATACGTCCAGGCTGAAAAGTTGTTTGACCTTGAGAATCTGAAGGGTGAAGGGGGCAGTCTGACAGAGTATTGTATTGCTTAAAGAACTGCAGGTTTTCAAAATAAAAGGATGATACCCACTGCTGGCTAACCTAATGAATAAAGCTAATAATTGGTACAGTTAAGTGTTGTGGTCTCAATAGAACATTTAGTTCAGTATACACCCACAATCTATCTATATTCCTGAAAGACCTTATGTGTGGTCAATACATCTGAATAAGTGGTCTGGAACTGCAAGTCCATGTTACAAAGTTAAAATCGATCTTTAATTGGCATATAGCAAGTTAAAGTCAGTTTGTCCTTGCCAATGTTACTTTGTTAAATGTTACCAAGTGCTGCACTCGTGGTGGATTATTGTTGGGTCTATACTGTTTATGTAAAGTGTCTGCAGACAATATTTGTTATATTTTTGTAGTTTTTAGTATGAATTGGCGCCAAATAAACAAATAAAGATATAGATTGAAAATAATATATAATGGGGCAAAATAAGCATCAGGCAAAAGAAGACTCAACCCAAGCATTAAAAGGATGTTTTTTTTAAGCTTTTTCAAGCCTTCTAAAGATTCTACAGATCTGATGGCACCTGGTAAAGAGGCTCATGCTGGGACGCCCAGGGTTTTGGCCTCCATCCCTCTTTAAAGCCGCATATTTGTGGTAGACATTGCCATCACTTGTCCTGCCAAAGTCCCCCCCAAATGTGAACAGGTAATCTTAGTCAACCAAAGATGGAGCGAAAGAGGAGACTTCCTGACTACTTAGATGCAACCTTGATGACATGTTTGCCATCGCTTGTTCCCAGACAGTTTAGAAAGTTCCACTTTCAAATCGCTTTGTGCGGTCGAAGGAAGTACATTTCCATCAACTGTCTCTGAATAGTCCTGCAGCTCATGTGAGAGCTTCTGAAGTAGTGCTCACTGCAAGGCGGTACTGGAGGGCAGGGGGAGATTTTTCCTATAGGAAACTATATAGGAGACGCAAGAGTACATTGTTGTATTTTATTAATATGTCTATGTTCTTCCCTAAAATTGATGAATGCCAAAAGGGGTTGGAAAACTTTGCAGGATGCTTTTGTTAAAAGCAAAAGTGGCTTTGCTTATTGTACCATGTATAGCCCAGAAGGAAAGTCTTCATATAAAAGCTTAATTAACTGAACGTGTATTTAAGCATTTGATGTAAGTAATTAAGCTAGTTAAAAACTATGTCTTAGAATTTCATGATCCTTTAGCTGGTAAATAGTAATTCTAATGACATATAAGCACAAGAAATGCAGACTCAGGAGGAGGAAGAGGAAGCCCTAGACTTTAGCGCTATGGAGGAGGATGTGTAGAACGGACCAGCTGTCCAGCTCTCAAGAAGTACTACTCTTGTACCCCCATTTCAACATGCAACACCTCCACTCCACCACTGGAGACAAAAAGAACAAAAGATGGGAAGGTCCTGAGCCAAGAACGCAATGGGTTATCACTCTCAGCACCTCAGGAAAGAAAGAAATACCTTGTTGAGGAAAAGAGAACAAAGTAAGATGGAGAAACAAAAAGCTCCTCACCACGGGTTGCTGCACAGAAAGTGTGTGCGCCCCATGTCTCTGCTACCTTAATCGCCCCTCTTCCTTCTTGAACGCAGTTTGCACTCAGGTGAGGCAGGCGGGAGATCAGAGAGAGAAAACGAGGCTGCATGCAACAGAGTTAAACTATAAAAAATAAAAACTCTGTTAAATCAGTGCTCTCACCCTGCACAGAGTGACCTTGTGTGCATCATTTACAATTCTAAAAGTTGTCAAAAATGAAAAGGAAGAAGGTATCTGTGACTCCAAGGAAGTGTAAAAAAAATAAATCTGGGTTGAAAAAAAAAATGCCAGAGAACTAAAGCGGGACGCCTTGACGCTTTGACAAGAGCTGAGGAACAGACTTTCTGCTCCCAG
Organism: Labrus bergylta; assembly: GCF_963930695.1. Lineage (NCBI taxonomy): Eukaryota > Metazoa > Chordata > Actinopteri > Labriformes > Labridae > Labrus > Labrus bergylta. The sequence goes on along the minus strand of NC_089198.1, from coordinate 31,444,112 downwards.
AGACCACAACACTTCCCACTCATGTTTATCCACGGGGAACAGTCTGATACACTCAGACAACACTTTAGAGATAGCAGCGAGTGTGTGCGTGTGTGTGTGAGCACCACATCGTGTCCCATGTTGACACATTTAAAAATATTCATGACAAGTCAAGTTATTCAGGAGACGTGCAGTGCTTAGGGCGGTTCAAGTACATATCTGTGCAAAAAAAAAAAAATCAACCTCAAAAATCCAGACATATATACAGGAGGAGATAAGAAAAAATACCATAGGGTTTTTTTTAGGAGTGCAAACATCCATACAGACGGAGGGAGACAAATGTGTAAAATGCCTTGGGCCATCTCATGAGTACAGTAGTAGGTCAATATCATGCATGACGGCTGTGCGCTCCTGTCAGATTTCACACTCGCCTCTTGTCTGTCTGTGGTCCCAGAAGAGACCTGCAGTCCACTGGACGCGGTTGTGGAGTTTTGTTTGTGAGGCTGTATCATGTGAAGGTCATCTGGGGTTTGGCCTGTTTTATCTAGTGTTTTATGCATTGAGCTTGGATCCCATCAGCTGTCGTCTGACATGGCATACACCTCTGGGGAACGATGGTCGACTTTCTTCTTAGTTTTAAAACACATGGTCAGTTGTTGTACCTGGTAGATTTAGAGGAACTTGAGTGGATAAATATCTTATAAGAATATAACTAGTGGCATGTAGAAAGTCCTTAACCTGGACATCTCTGAAAAAAGACATACCCAAAGTAAAGAAATGGATTGATATGGTGTATAACATTTTTGTGATGGAAAGAATAACTTTTAATTTAAGAGCACAAAATCATGCATTTGTTGAAAACTGGGCAAAATGGATTACATGTGTCTACCGTCAGATCCGATTTCTGTAAACTTCCTGTTTTATTTTTTTGTTATTATGGGTATTATTTAAAAAAAAAAATGTTTGCCTCCCCTGTTGTAGTTAGGTTGTTGCTAGCATGTTGTAAATATTGTGAAAGTCAATCAGTGACATAACAAATTAGCAGATTTCAAAAAAGATAAAGAAAGGAAAACATTCAATTTGTAACTGATACATTAATAGGGACGTTTACTGGATTGAGGCAACATATAATTAGTCTGTTGTGGCCTATTTCATAGTGAAATCATCTTAAAGGAGCAATATGCAGTCCAGGGTCTACCCCGCCTCTTGCCCAATGACAGCTGGGATCGGATCCAGCTCCCCGTGACCCCAAACAGGAAAAGCATTAAAGATAAACAGAAAAAAAGGAATTAACTGGGTCAAGTTAATCTTGACCCCCTCAGTCTCTCTTTAGCTCACCTGTTACGACATATTTCTTCGTCTACTCCACACAAGTTTTTCTTCTTTCTTTACTAAATAGTTTGGAGGTTCAGCGATCCAGCGGAGTTAACCTGAGAAGACAAAAAACAAGCATGTCACAGGTGTCAGTTTTCTGTTAATATGTGTTTGAAGAACGGAGAGGTGGGTCATGACATCGACGCAGTGTAGATATGTGTTGGGACCCAGGGGCGACAAAAGCCCACTGTGCTTTGATAAGAGTGTCTCGATCAATGGGTGAAGAGCCCTTTGATGTTGCCCTGGGTTTGTGTTTTTGTCTATGTGTGCTATGGTGGTCAAGAATCACGGTGTGGATGGGACAAAGGACTGAGGGACTTTTAAAGAAATAAACAGTTATTATTATAGTCTGATCTATCATCAGGCTAATGTTGGGAGAGTGATATGCCATGCCTCAGTTTGCACATTCCGCTTCTTCACACACTCTGTAGTTCTGTAGTTTGACACTTGTTCTTCCTGCACTTGTCATTTACAGCTGTTTTCATGGTAGTCTGGATTATGTGTTTAATGTGTACTACCTATTTTTATTGTGAACTCACAGGTTCGCAAAACACAGGAGAACTTCAAGATCACAGGAGAACTACAAGATCACAGGAGAACTACAAGATCATAGAAGAACTACAAGATCACAGGAGAACTACAAGATCACAGGAGAACTACAAAAACACAGGAGAACTACAAGATCACAGGAAAAATACAAGATCACAGGAAAAGTACAAGATCACAGGAGAACTACAAGATCAAAGAAGAACTACAAGATCTCAGTAGAACTACAAGATCACAGGAGAACTACAAGATCACAGAAGAACTCCAAGATCTCAGGAGAACTACAAGATCACATGAGAACTACAAGATCACAGAAGAACTACAAGATCTCAGGAGAACTACAAGATCACAGGAGAACTACAAGATCACAGGAGAACTACAAGATCACAAAAGAACTACAAGATCTCAGGAGAACTACAAGATCACAGGAGAACTACAAGATCACAAAAGAACTACAAGATCTCAGGAGAACTACAAGATCACAGGAGAACTACAAGATCACAAAAGAACTACAAGATCTCAGGAGAACTACAAGTTTACGCTTAATAAAAACGTAAAGAAAGAGAAAAACGTACAGACAACATGTTGCTTTGTCTTTCTGAGAGTAATTTGCTGTTCGTCTGGTGCCTGTTTTGAAGTGATGGGATATATGATCGGGAGAGTCTTTATATTTTGTTTAATTTTGAAATTGATGGGATGCTCTGTACATTCCCTCTTACTTCCTGTCCGGGTTGATCTACTCTCTTCGGTGTGATCTGTGCTCGCAGCTTGTGCCGTCGAAAATAGACTCGGTGCACAAAACAGCACAAGAGGAGTGGTGCTGCTGGCAGGAGCCGGACACAATACGCAGCTCATGCTGTTTGAACACAATCATTGACTAGAGTGGGAAATCGTGAGTTACTCACAAGGAAGCCTCATTTTTATTTTTTAAAGATTTATTTTTGGGCTTTTCATGAGAGAGGACAGTGGATAGAATCGGAAATCAGGGAGAGAGAGAGAGGGATATGGCATGCAGGAAAAGAGCCACAGGTTGGATTTGAACCCCTCTTCAAAGACAACCTCGCTACATGGGGCGCACGAACTGACCACTAGGCCACAATCCCCACAATGTAGCATTATTATATACTGATGGATTGCAGACTGGTATAGATTATGTGGATAATGTGCACAAAAGCCAAACTCCAAATTTTCAAATAAACTGTGTGTCTATTTTCAACAGAGCCTGCTGAAGGCACGCGTCAAGCCGGATATAATAGAACGAACTGTACAGGAAGTTAAATTCACTGAACTTTCGGTGAATTCCAAAATAAAACAAAATATAGAGACTCCTAATCGTATTTTGCATCACTTTATCAACATTACGTCAACACAGTCACCAATCGGACAACAAATCATCCTCAGAAAGACAAAGCAACATGTTTGAAGGTTTTCTCTTTTATTTCCCTGTGATCTTGTAGTTCTCCTGCGATGTGTGTACAGCGTTCCAGAAACAGATCCAATGGGGCAAGGCATGCATCGTCTGACGGAGAGAAACTCTTCTGTAACTGAGTTCATAACATCATGAACTGCCGTGTCACTGACATCACTGCCTGGTGCTTTCAGCGTGAATTTTCTGTCCGCCCTTTCTCTGACCCCGGCACAGGAACATGACATCCCATCTCTAGATCCTTCTCACAGAGCTATTGCTCAACTAAAATTGGCTCTGTTGTTTTTCCAACCTTGGGGTAACAACAGTCATCGAGCAAAGCATCAGACCTTTTTGAATCACTGAACACATTGGGCAGTGATTCAGAAGTATCAGAACCAGGATTACTGTGACGATCGGGTAGACGTGAAAGAAGTCTCCGCCAGGAGAAGAGGGTGCTTAAAGCCGTCGCAAAAATGTGCCTTGTTTTAGGGTCGGTGGTCAGGACAAATACATGTATTTTTTTCCTTTCTGTTCCATTGATTTGCACAGTGGGAAGTAGATTGTGGAACAGAGTAGAGGTGACCTGAGAATGAAAGCTGCGGTGCGATTTGATCTTAAGCCAGTGGGGAACTCAAGGATCCAGAGCCTGTCAGCCTTTCCAGTGCACTCAAGCTGACACGTTAAATATTGTCTCCAACAGGGAGAGAGGGATTGTGTTTGGGAATGAGCCATCTCATTGAAATTGCTAACAACCACATGGACAAAAACAACTGGAGCGATTGCACTCTGAACCTCTGTTCATGTCACTGCAATTACTGGATGCCGCAACCAAATCATCCGTCTTCCCGAGAGGAATGGAAAGCATAATGTGGCATAGACGTTACATAATGCCAGGTCAAATGCTCAGAAATAATTACTGCCCAACCTATAATGTGCTAATGAACACAGCAGCGTGTAGTGGGTTTCTGCAGGATGGGTTATTACGGTGCTCAGACAGGGGAGAAGATAATTAACAAGTCGGCAAATGAGCAAAGTTCTAACTTTGTGATGACTTTCATTTGATTGTGCTGCTTTGACCAATGAAAAACATCACAGCTTTTGCTTAGTTCTCCAAAAACAACAGTTTCACCAATTTACCTTCAATATTTTACCAGAGGTGAGATATTATCAAATTGTACAATGTATGAAAGGCTGGGTTCAATATCTAAGCATTATCTCGATAACATACACATGAACATATACCTAAAAGGTATAATATACCAATTTTAGAGTAGATGTTGCACTTTAACACCATTACTCTCAAACCAAAGCAAAGCTGTCCCTTCAACGCAGAACTTCCCCTTCTCCTCTCCCCCTCCATAGTGTTATGAACTGGTGGACACATTGTAGCTGTTTGACATGAGGCTTCCTGACTAACAACATAGCGTTATGATGCATCTATTAATTAACATTTCTCTCCCCCTTCTCTCTCTGTTAGGATGAGGTTATGGGCGTTCTCTCACCTTGAGAGGGTGCAGCAGATTTTACACAGTTTCTATTACAGGAGGTCAGACCTTCCAATCATATTTGTCACCTTTGAACAGGATGCTGTAAAACCCATATCGCATAAGTCGTCAGTAATCAGTTGCCTTTTAATTGGCAGTAAAAGAGCCAATGTCATTTAGCTATGAGTCACAATTTTAAGTGCTGGTTGATGCAGTGGAGGTGCTTAAAGGACCAAAGCAGCTTCAGAAGGTGTAACAGTCATTATTAACACCCCTTTAACAATACGGTTATGATATCTGCAAACCTATTCTAGATTGTTTACATAGTTTCTCATCATGCTCCTGGTGAAAATTGGTGGGGTGTTATGCGAAGAGAAGGTATTAGATACTGTTACTGGGAGAGCTCAAAGTACTTGCGTAATTTAGTTTCATGAACATCATCCAGGTATGTTGCAGAATAGTTGGGAACATGATGGATGGGTCAGTGCATTAAGAAATCCCATTTACATCCATTTTAAAGACATAACGTTGCGTCATAGGACTGAAAATGTGTGCTCAAACAGGACGTTTGGAGATTTTCCCTTCATGACATCACATAGGGAAGTAACCCCTCCCCCAGGTGGGTGACACTCCCACAGCTAGGTGTTTGTTCTGCCCTCTCTGAGTCTGCCTTCTCACCGTAAACAATAGGACATGGAGCGAGAAAGTCCGAGCCACACAAACCCTTCGAGAGGGACTAAGTGTAACGGGTGGATTTCTGCGTTGTGTTGTGGTAAAGTGATGCTGTGACACTGGGATTCTTACTCGACAAAACTCAGTTTAAACTTCACAGTCCGCTCCAGATCCTACACGGATTAAATATAAGTACATTATGTATGTTAGCTTAATGCACATGCACGTAAACTAGCTTAAATAGCTGTGCACGGCAAGCTAGGCTCCATGGAAAATAAAATAAATTCAGGACATTCCAATCAAATCAAAATACCAACAGCTAACAAAAGACTATAAAACATTCTGAAGAACATAAATATACACAAAATAGTACTAATAATAATTAAAGGATGGAATGGAATAAAAACTTAGGAAAACAATGGACACCCACTTCTCCCACAGGGAATTGTACAAAAGGGCAGAGGGGAGGCGACAAAACGAATATGTAATAATAACCAAAGAAGAAGAAACCAAAGGAAGAAGGGGCTGCAGACTACAAAATAAGACATAACAGACAATTGCCAGGTCATTTTTGTGTAATTATAAAAACAAACAGTGAAATATGCACCAATATATTTGACCATGTTACATTCACCCCGCTAGAATTACACAAAATATAACAACACAATACAAATCTTGCACACCACAAACACAAACACTCATTTACATTTAAAGGTACAGACACAGAAACAGCCTGTTCTGAGCAGGGCTGAAACAGAGGGGTTTATAGACATGATCAAATACAAGATCAGAGTGGATTTAGAACAAGAAACTTCACTCCCATGTTTTGGGGAGCTCTGAGACTTAAACTTGTTGAAAATGATGATATTATTTTTGTTTTGGATTTTGAAAATTTCAAAAAAATCATAGAACCGAAAAAGACCAAGTACTTTCAGTTTTCTGTTGTATCTTTCATCACTACACTGATTTACACAAGTCTCTCTCATGACAGAGATTGATGAGGAGAGTAAAAAATAAAAGTAAAGCCACAGTGAAACCGGCTGTCTCCTTTAGTTATTATTGGAAAAGCTTGAAAAGCTCCTTTTTAAATAACTACAACTCAAACTTTAAAAAAATAAAATAACAGCTTGGGTCTATGCATGAATAAGTGCGTTTTAAACATTGTGTAATTACAAACTGACTGAACTCCTTTACAAGATCCCGCTGACAGGTGGCACCTAAAGTGGACAACATGTCCAGACCATGGAGTGTAATCAGAGAGGACACTGTCAATAGAGCCAAGGCTGGCCAATTGACCAACAGGCTGTGGCCTTTTTCATCATCCGTTTAGAGATCAATATGAGGGACCTCAAGCTCATCAGGTCAACCTAACTGAAGACAGGATGAGATAGAATTCAAGAGCTCTGGCCACAGAAGAATGAAAAAGTAACGAGGGTGAGAAAGAAAAAAAACCCTGATAATAATAAAAGTTTTTTTCCCTCTTGGGTCAGGTACAAGAAGAGAATAGATTGGAGGGCCACCAGCGAGCAGCCAGGATTTTGATTATGAATCTCAGAGGAGCCAAAGGAAGAAAAAGTCTGTACCAAATGGGTAAGAACCAAACACAAAGGAGGGAAAATACTGATTTACAAAGTGGAGAAAATGATGTGAAGACTCATGAGGAAGTCAGACTGACATTAAAGTTACTATGACAATGACAAATAGTTTTAATTTGACTTTTTAAATTTGCAATTTTTTTTTTATTTTCATTTTTTATTTTCAGGTAGACAACAAATAATCGAACAACAAGTCTTCCCCTAATTGAGATTTAATAACTGTGAATTAGCCTTGAAAAAATACTGACTTTGACAACTTGACATCTAAATCAGTTTTGATCTGATGTGGTAAATGTAACAAACAGTTGGCTTGACTCTATCACTAATTCTTCTGCTTCTTCTGCTTCATCATCAGACCTGTTTGAGGCGTAACTTCAGGGAGCTGCTCTTTCATCGTGTTCCCGACACGATCAATCCTTCAGACTTTGCTGATCTGACATTTGGTCTAGCACCATCAACTGATTGAGACCTTTTGGCTTTAAAGTAAGAATGTGCAACTTTTTGATTCAGTAGATGTCGCTGTTGAGCACCAGCATGAAACCAAAACAAACTGCTGTTTGGTGACATCTCCGCTTTCCTTCACCGACACACCTCCAACCCCTCTCCACTCGCCTTCACATGAGGGAGTTATGAATTAGAACGCACCATAATTAAGCACCATTAATCATCCACCACCCAATTGTTGAAAAAAATTGTTCCTAACTAGAGCAGCAGTTGCCTGTGTCCTGCATTGTTGTGTTAGCAGGCTAATGTCAGCACACTTTGGTTAGCTCTTAGCTTCATATTGCAGATAAATTGACACTGAATGACCGTAATTTAAAAACGCTTATCTGACATCCAAATAAGCATTGATTTTGTTTTTCTTTTCTCCAGGGGTTGGTTTTGTTTCTGTCCTTTTTATTTCAGACAAATTGTGTTAAGTTGTTACTGCTGTAAACGCCCCATTTCCTGATATGAGTGTTGCACATGAAAAGCACTTCAACTACAGATAGGCCGGGGACTTTTATTTTGAAGAACTTGTCGGAAATAGAAAGTGTTTATCATCGAACAAACGCAGCTTTAGCGGGTGCACTTATTAGCGGTGATTCCCGATGACGCTGTGTCGGGAGTCTACTTTGTTTACAGCTGCTCACTTTATCCCGAGTCACCGCCACAACCCCCTTCTTTTAGTTATCCTGGACTTAAGACAGCGAGGCATCAGTTTAAACACACCTTTACCTGTGATGAAGATGCTTACCCGTGCTGCGGTCGGCTAAAGAGACACCGAGTCAAGCCGTTTCAGCCTGCAGCGGAGCGCTGTGGTCTGAGCGTGCAGGACCAGCTGACTCTGCTCATAAAGTCAGCAAGCACAGGACCAGGACTCAATTAATGTTGTTTTCTGTCACAAATCCCTCTGTTAGCCTACGTTACTTTCATTTACACACCACTGTGTGTGTTTAGGTAAAACAAACTCACTCAACGCTGCGCAAAACAACCACATTTAGCGGTTAGCAGATGCTTTTTTCTAACCCTTGTCAGCGTCGATTACGTCCTGTCCCTGCATCGATGCATTAATCATCTAGTCTGCATCGCGATGTATCGATTAAATGATTAATTTCAACAGCCCTAGTGAACATGCAATGCTTTGTAGGGTGAAGATTAAGACTGGAGGTAGTAGCTGTACATCAAAACGTTAAAAACAATGTAGTGACCCCTTCATGGACAATAGAAAATTGTTCAAAGTAAGGAGATTTTGGTAAGAGGGAAACATTTCTTCACCTTATTGCTCTGTCCCCACCGTCTACATGGAGATTAACTCCATATTAGGTTCTGAACTCAATCCATCTTTCATTATCGAGCCGTGGCAGACCTTTTTTTTTTTTTTTTAATCACACTGTCAGGATTAAAATATATTCACATGAAAGACAGCTATGACTAAAATACACCCTCAGACCTGGGTGATGAGTGACGATGAATATCACAGAGGCTCTGCAGGGGTGTTTGTGTTTGTGTGCTGAGGTGATACTGAGAAAGGATCCAAGCTGTTTCTGACATGTTCCTTCACTTAGACTCCCCCGATGAAACCTTTATCTCCCAGCATGTCTGCAGGAAGTGCTTCTCTCTCCAAACAGCAAGCAGACATGCAGGAAACATGAATGAAATAAGAGAGGAAACAGAATGAAATTGTTCCAGATCTTCCAGAGAAGTAATCCTCTGTTTGTTTTATTTCTTCATGAAAATGACCATATTTTTAATTTGTTATGATAACGCTTTAGGGGATTCACTTCAGTGTTTTTAGCGGTAGGTGTGGTAGGTAGGCTGAGGGAGGTAGGGTCAGTTCTGATGTCACACTTTAGGGGGGGTGGCTCTGACTCATCAGCCTTCCTGCGGTGAGGTGGGGGAAGACACGAGGAAGATGCCAAGAGGCAAGACACTGAAGCAAGAGTTAACATTATTGTTTTCGTCGACACATCACCACATGTATGTATGTATGTCAAACAAATTAAAGGTGTTTTCACATCAGGCTTAGCAAATCTTCAAAAAAAGCAGAAAGGAGAAGAAGCAACCAACAGGCCTGTGCTTTGCCAATACTGTGGTTTTTGGAGCAACAGGAGCCATTTAGGACCAAGTCCAGAAGTTGGTCTGGTAGCTGGAGAGGTGCCAGCCCACTTCCTGAGCACTGCCGAGGTGCCCTTGAGCAAGACACCGAACCCTAAACCTGCTCTGGAGCGCTCATTGTGGGCAGCCCCCCTCACTCTGGCACCTCTCCATTAATGCATGTCCACAGGATCCTGTTTGTGCATGTGTGTGTAGCATGTTCATTAGATAGAGTGTAAAACAGAATTTCCCCTCGCGGGATTAATAAAGGATAAATTATTATTATTATTATTACTTCATCTAGCAGTCTACTTCCTTGTTTGAGCAATGTTACGTCTCCCATGGACCAAACTCGAGTACACTTGAATCGTGCCCAAGACCACCTCTTCAAACGGACTCAGTGTACTGAGTACGGTACGAGTACAGTACATTTGTGTTCACACTGATCAAATGAATCGGATTTGGGATGAAGCGTACTCTAATCTGATCTGGGCCCAGGTCAGTAGTGTGACACCACCCTAAATGATGATTCCCCAAAGACAAATAAAATAGCATCACAGCTGGACTACATAGAATCTGCATTGTAGTCTTCTGGCATTTTTTTTGTTCCTGCAGAGCATAGACTGTATGTCAAGATGGACAACTTCTCTCCATCTACTTCAGTTGTTTTGATGCCGCCAGCTAAAAAAGTCACACAATTAACTCGCTAACATAAAGATACGCAGATCCCGTATAGGTCTTATAGATTTGAAGCGGACACAGTAGTGAAAGTTCAATGACTCTTGTGTTAGTGCTCGTTACATTTCCTCTTCCTTCTCATTTATTTAGCTTATCCTGTAAAGGAAGCTGCAGGAGCCCCATTTGTCAACACAGCTGTCAATCATGTGTCACGCTCTTTTCCATTTCCATTAAGTGATTAAAACTAAACTTCTCAGAAAAAATGAACACCTGGCCATTAATCAGTATGATGATAACTAATTATGACAAAGCCATGAATGAGGAAAAAAAACTAGATGTGTATTTAATATTCGAGTTTGACCCATGCACCATCTGTAAACATGGAGGAGGCGGGGTTTATGACCCATACTGCAGCCAGTCAGCAGGGGGATCTATTAATAGGGGTTAGATACTGAATTTGTGCACTTAAACCCCTGGAGAAGAAGTGGAAAGCGTGTGTGTGTGTGTGTGTGTGTGTGTGTGTGTGTGTGTGTGTGTGTGTGTGTGTGTGTGTGTGTGTGTGTGTGTGTGTGTGTGTGTGTATGACTAAATGAACCTGCCTGAGATGTGTAATGGTGCATGGTGTTCCAGCTGCAGACAGACGAGTATTGGAAACCAATAACAGATCGATACTCAGAATGACCCTGGACACTCTCCATCTACACGTGCTCTCTCGTGCAAAATGTTGTCACTTATTCTGTGTGTTTGAACCTTTGAACAAAGTCACTGTGGATTTTCCTTGTTTACCATTTTCGGTCAATATATTGTGGAACAGACCATTCACCCATAACTGGAGCTGTCACTTTTTAAAAAATGGTATCAAACCCGAGGTCGCAGTGTGGTGCAGTGAGCAGGAGCGTGGTAACAACCCCACAGGGGCGTTCCACATGTGAAGTCCTTGAGCAAGGCGATGCCTCATTCATCTCCGTTTAGCTTTGTGAAAAGCTGGCAGTGGAAGGGTTAACATTCCTCCAAAAGAAAGTCAGAATGAGAGTCTGTTTGGATCCATATTAGTGTTTTACGTTGTTTCAAAGGGGACATATTTTGAAAAATCCACTTTTACAGTGTTTTTAAACATACACTGTATATATTTGGTTAACCTGAGTGTCTACTGACCCACAAAATATGAAATAAACCCATCCAGTCTTTTGTTTGTGGTCCGCATAAGTCTTACAACACAGAGAAAAATGCTGTTTCAAATTTGCTCTCCTTGTGATGTCACAGTGGGATTCTGTTAAAAATAAATCCCCTCTCCTGGTATCTCCACCCATGGACTCCACCCCCAGCCTAGAGCAAAACTTTTGCACATGTCCGCCATTTTTATTCTCCCTACAGAGGAGTGATGTCTACAGGGAAAACTCAGGGGGTGCTCATTGCATTTAAAGAGACACACACACCAAAACGGAGCGTTCTGAGAGAGCTGGTTTATACAGGGTCACAAACCTCCTCTGGTGCTTGATTCATGTTTCATTTAGACCAGAGGGGGAATGTTTGAAAAGGTGGAGAAAGGAGATAATATCTCCTCTTTAATGCCTGTGTATTCAGGTGAAAGTCTCTGTCAGGATCACTGATGTTTAGCTCAGTGGTTCTCAACCTGTTTTGAGGGACAACCCCCCAATAAGAAAAGCTTTAGCGGTAGCGATTGATTGACAGACCAACTAAAGTCGCTTACAAAGCTCTTTGTTCGAGCCTCCTCCAAACATTCAGAAAATAAATATCATAAATCATTTAGGCCGTGGCTATGCTACATTAATAATAATTATATCATGTAACAGATAATATTAGTCCTGTGTGATCGCCCCCTCGTTCTCTCTGTGCCGGGCCTAGCGCAAGAAACATATACAGTACGTGATACCAAAGCATAATGGACATGGCAGAAAAATGTGTGAACCATTATTTTTTTTTCATGCTGACTCTAAGAAGCTATACGGTTTCAAACATGATGTTTAGCGAGATATTTCTTCCTGTGCGATTTCTCTTTTTATCCGTCTTCTCTCTGTGCAGTTCTTCTCGAAGCTTAATATAAATGAAGAACCTGTTTTTAATGTTAATAAGATCGTTGTCTTAAGCTCAACCCTGAAACCAGTCATGTTCAGGTATACAGCCTGTTAAGTGAAGAGGGATTCATTTGTAGCCGAGGGTTGCGCCCCATCCCTTAACAATAGGACCGCCAACATTCTAGATCCCTCTCCAAGCGCCGCAGCCGTCTTTCAGACGGCATATGCAAATTAAATTGTTTGCTCAGAAGCACACAAATAATGCATTTTTTTGATTAAGTTAAATACTTACAAACCAAATAGGCTATTAGCATAAGGCAGGATCGGTAATCTTTTAAATGTCGCATATCAATTTACAATATTTGTCGGCTTTTTTAGTGTGCCGTTTTTTACTGCTGCTCCACGTCTCCCGTTGCTAAAACACATTCTACAATAATGAAACATACATAACTTTTAGTCTATTATATTGTTGGATATATTAGGCTATGCATTTTAATAAAAACACGGCTAAAAATAACAGCAGAAATCCCTAACAGATGCAGCGGCGAACAAACAAACAGATGAACAAATGAACGATCAGCACCTTGGACAGCGCCGCGGCACGTAATGCACAAACCTGTGGCCAAAGTGCTCAACCTTTACGGTGCACTTCCCACTCACAGGGTGCCTGCACCCCTCGCAGGAGATAATGGTCATATTTTTCTTGCAGTGCGTGTTTGTCTGACACTGCCTCCTTCTCAGCTCTTGTGGATGCTGTGGCTCAGTGGGCACCGACGTCAGACTGGCCTTGACACGCAGGTGTTCCTCTCTCTGTTCCTTTGCCGGCTCAAGAATGAGCATGTATCTGTCTGTCTATGGTCTCTATCTATCTGTCTGTATATTCTATCATCTTCATATTCAGAATCATCATGTATTTGACAGTTAAAAGCTGTTCCCTGTTTGGAATCAATATGGGACGCGATCCACACGCCCTCCTGTTTGACTGATTGGTTTGGAATACACATTGCCTTCATTGATTGGTTTGGCTTGGTTTAGACAAAGAGCCAATCACGCTTTGCTGAATGCGAAGTGGGGTGGGGGGATCCTCGGTTGGTCCTGGTTTCTGAGTTGGGTAGTCTTCTTCTGTCGTCAGTGTGTTGACATGCTTTCAATACAAAAAGTTGGACGGAAACAGTGTAGATGCTACACAGAAGATGTGTTACTGTTACAAGTTATATTTGAGCAAAGGTGACGTGCAATACATGAATTCATAAAAAAAGTATCCTAACATTTACAAAACTGTTTTTTTTTTTTTTTTGGGGGGGGGGGGCTTTTTGTGCCTTTAATGGAGAGACAGGACAGTGGATAGAGTTGGAAATCAGGGAGAGAGAGAGTGGAGAATGACATGCAGGAAAGGAGCCTCAGACTGGATTCAAACCTGGGCCGCCCGCTTTGAGGACTACAGCCTCCATACATGGGGTGCATGCACGGGCTACCAGCGACCCAGTGATCACGATTATGACGTCAAGTCAGCAAGTCAGGCACCTTATTGTTACACGAGTCGTTGTACCGACTTGAGAAGGCATTCATTTGCATTTTCCGACACTGAAACTGTGTCCGACACCACATGAATGTAAGGGACGTGTCAGCCCCGTCGTTGATCGTTGGTTCCACAACTTTAGAAACATGAAATAAACAACAAAACACTTTGACAACCCTGAAAGACCGTTAAAAAAAAACAAACAAACAAAAAAAAAAACTTTATTTGACAGAAAAGGATTCAAAAGAGTGTGCGGTGCCAGTGGCCGAGTGGTTAGTTTGTGCGCCCCATGTACAGAAGCTGTGGTTCATGAAGCAGGCAGCCAGGGTTCAAATCCAACCTGAGGTTACCTTCCCTCATGTCATCCCCCACTCTCTCTCTCTCTCGCTCTCTCTCTCTCCCTGATTTACAACTCTCTTTCTACTGTCCTGTCTCTCCAATAAAGGCCCAAAAATAAATCATAAAAAGACACTCAGAGCATAACAGATGGGAGCTAAGACTCATTTTTCATTTTTCATTTCCAAGTGAAAATCAGATTGACAGAACAGACTTTGGTCTGTTTTTGCGACACACACTCGAAGAGACAGAAGTGGAATTAACTGCAAATCTTGAAATTGTCAGATAGGTGAGCGCCTTGGCAGCAGTTTGATCCATTCAGGCGTGCTATCTGGCTATCTGTTAGCACCAGGTTTAACTCCCATCTCAGAGGCTTATACATTTGTCAGCTGCAAACCTGCCGCCAGCTCTTTGCTCTTCAATCAATCAGCATTTGGCACTCAATAGAGCGGAGCACTTTGCTCCTTTTCTCTCCAGCTATAAACCTGGGTTACGCTCTGGAGATGGAGACACGTGCTGGAAAGAATGAGGGAAGCTGAAAGACGAGCAGAGGAGAGAAAAAAATGGAGGTTGGGCGGGTTAAAAATGCTCAGAAGGAGTTATTTCTGTCTTCTGAATGTGCATCTTAAGGAGAGATGTATTCCATAGGGGTGTCATATATTTACACATTATTCCAAAATAAACAGAAGATCTCATTTGAACACAGCTTACTCACATTAAACCTGCAGTTTGACACTGATGTCGCATGCCATAACAGTCCGCCTTAAAATACAGAGCTGTCGTCTGTGTCCGAAGATTTGACAAATGAGGCCCCGACACAGGAGGTGCTGCTTCCTCCTATCATCTCAGTGAAGAAAGTCTCCAGCTTCTATAACTCTGCTGCCCTCTACATGCTGGTGATGCAGCCTGAACATCACTTTTATAATCTTATCCAACATTCATCACACCCAGGCTTTCTTTGAGTAATCTAGCTCAGCAAAACTTGACCTCAAATTAGAGATATCAGGTATCACCAAGCTGGGTGTAAATGGTAAATGGACTTGAGCTTGTATAGATCTTTTCTAGTCTTCTGACTACTCAGAGCGCTTTTACACCGCAGGTCAAACCTTCACATTCACACACTGATGGTAGAGGCTGATGAGTAAAGAGACCATCAATATTAACCTGTCCCATTCATACACACTTATATATATGTAGCAGCTACTGATATAGCTCAGAGTTACTGAGGGTTAGGTGTCTTGCCCAAGAAAACATCAGATATGTGGCTGCAGGAGCTGGGGATCGAACCCCCCAACCCTACCACTGATCCACAGCCACTCTGACCTTCTTGAGTCATTTGAAGCTACTTCTGCATGAACAGGAACGATCCCGTGCTTTCCATCATTACAACATGACATTGAACTAAAGTGGGCGACAGGAAAGGATAGTGTGGGAAGTCTTGTCGGAGGATGAGGCTTGTTAGACTTTGACCTCTTGAGACGGATAGTGAAGGGAAAAGGTCCATCGAGGTGTGTGTGTGTGTGTGTGTGTGTGTGTGTTTGTGTGTCCAATCCACTCGTAGGACCAGACCTTTAAAAACTCTTCATTAAGCGCTATTTGCATGAATCTCCTCAAGTCAACCAGTGTCCCTGGAATAAAGACACAAAAGTGCCGAACAGGTGTTTTCATCTGTAAGAAGAAAAAGAGAATATTGGAGTGCCTCTTCTGCTGATTGGTCCTATCTTGGACCCTAAAGAAGTCGAGTGCGTTGTTACCCACTTGCTCAATCTCAATAAAACATCCACATATTGAATCACTGGTGATTTTTTTAATCAGATCTCTTAATGTGAATATTCAGAGATTATCCATGATCATCACTGATGATGTTTTTGAAATTGTAAAGTGTACGCCGAGCTTAACTCATCGATCTCAGCAGAAGAGGACTCTTAATCATCAGTACAAAGAGAACTACTATAAATCACCAAACCTACAAAGCCCAGAGTGTTTAGGAAAGGGTTTGAAAATGGATTTGTCCTTTGGTCAGATATAAATGTGTATTTTAAAATGAATGCCATTTTTTTTTCATGCTCAATAGAAACTCAATCAAGATGTAAAGTTCTTCTCATGACTTTTTTTAATCCTTGTGGATGTGAATAGAAACCAATGATGATCATGAATGCACGCTGGCTGTCCACACTGCAGCAGTTACATATATTATTATGTCCCCTTTAAACAATAGCACATCTAGTTCTTTTGTGGACAAGGTGGACAAACTGAAGTGTAGCGCTTTGTATTGAGGAGCTGTTGACTCAAATCACAACATTCAGAGACTTGTCCATAAACAGCTCGCGGTGTTGTTGACACAAGTCAAAGCTCAACAATTCAACACGGACGTGGATATTATTTATGCACCGTAATTGGCACTTTGTACAACAAGCTAACGAGCTCTGTTGAGGGAGAAAAGCGAGTGTCAGTGCAGTGCAGAGCCCCCCTCCTTCCTCGGTCTTCCTCCATCTACGTGAGCGACAGAGAGGAAAATAGAAACGGGGCGTTTGGCTAAAAACGGTAACCAGCAGAGCCTTCCAAACTTCCTGGCAAGAATTGCTTCTTGTTTATGGAAATTTCTCTTTTGCCTCAAAATGGAAGTAGAATAAAATAATAGGTTTTAACAGAGCACCATTTACACCATTTACATAACAACAGAGGCGATTCTTTGACCTTTTCTATATTTATCTCACCCAGAGTCTGGCTAAATGTCCAGCCAGAGTAAACTGTGCGCCCTGTGGGGAGCAGACTATTAGCAGGTACTGTCATGTGTTGGGAAATTGTGTTCATTAGCTTTCAGAACTACAGTTTTTTACACAGGAAGTGCACTCTGTGAGGATGCTCCAGCCTGCACACTGAGCTGCAGTGGAGGTCGTCACCTCTGTCAGTGCACAAGAACATATTCTCTCCTCCAGCAAACCAAAAATAAAAGGGAAAAGTTTCCAAAGAGTGAAAGTACATCTGAAAATGTCTCTGCGGTGCAGTGTCCTGTGTGCTGCACAGCGCTGTAAAGACGTTATTCTGAACAGTTGTTTTTTTCTGATTATTTATGTTTTCTATTATAAAAGATTGAAACTTTACCATCTGATCATAACTGAGTTTCAGGCAGGGTTGAAAGCAGTATGACCCTGCACCACTAAAAGATTCAGTGGAGGGCCGAGCAGCCGTCTGCAGAAAACCTGCATTCATAACCAGCCATGGTCAAACTTTAACCATCAGATCTGCTAACCTCATGTCATCTAAAACAACTTTGTCTCTTTGCTGTCAACTTTGCTTCGAAGCGGCATGATTTCCTAAACTGTGTGCACTTATTTGTAAACTGAATGCAGTGCGCTCTGTGAAGTCTTGATGTTGGCAATTATTTCTGTGCAGCATATCAGCTCTCTCTCTCTCCCTATCTCTCTCTCACTCTCTCTCTCTCTCTCCCTATCTCTATCTCTATCCATATCTCTCTCTCTCTCTATCTCTATCCATCTCTCTCTCTCTCTCTCTCTCTCTCTCTCTCTCTGGTGGGCAGGGGACTCAGACTCTTTTCGTTTAGTTTATATCGTGTTTGCTCTTTTCATATTTATTTGATCACATAGTTGTGGTTAAGTTCGACACTGCAGCTAAATGTTCACTTTTTCTTTCACACATTTTCTGTCTCTTTTCTTTGTTGTCCTCTGTAAACATGTGCTTAAAGGAAGAATGTGTCTTTTTTTTATCCTGTAGATGTCGCCCTTGAGCACCAGCACTAAACCAAAACAAACTTGCTGTTTGGTGACACCTCTCCATCGACACACCTCCAACCCCTCTCCACTCACGTTCACACAAAGGAATTATACACACCATAATGAAGCACCATTAATCCCAAGCAGCAGACAAATTTGTCCTTTGCTCTAGCTGCATTGTTGTTTTAGCATGCTAATGTTAGCACACTTTAGTAAGCTCGTAGCTTCATATGGCACATAAATTGACACGGAGTGACCGTGATCTAAAGACACTTACGTGACCTCCAAATAAGCAGTGAATATGTTCTTCTTTTCTGTACACCTTGACTAAAACAGCAGGGGAGGAGCCGGCTGTCCCGCCCATGTAAACATGTTAACACGGCCCAGAAAATTCTACAATTCACTTAGCAGACGCTTTTTATCCAAAGCGACGTACATCAGAGAGTAAGTACAACACAAGCAAGGATCTAGAAAAAAGGGAACAATGTCAGTAAGAGCAAACGATCAGCTTTGAGTCTGATTGGACACACAGGTGCTGACAGGAAGTGACCAGAGGCAAAGCTCAACATTGAGGGCAGTTCTTGAGAGCTCTAATCAGTATAGAAACCATCTTATAAGTCATCGTTATCAAACAAAAACCATCATCATTACCATCATCATCATCATCAATAATATGGAGACCATCATCATTAAGTTAGTAGGTATTCATGAAAGAGCTGGGTCTTTAGCTTTTTCTTAAAGGTGCAGAGAGACTCTGCAGATCCAATGGAGTTTGGAAGTTCATTCCACCACCGGGGGCGACAGAGGAGAAGAGTCTAGTCAGAGACTTAGGACCCTGTTGTGAAGGTTGGATCAGACGCCTTTCATTGGCAGAGCTTAGTGGGCGGGAGGGAGTGTAGACCTGGATGAGAGAGTTAAAGTAAGGAGGAGCCGTTTTTGTCGCTGTTTTGTGAGCGAGCAGTAGAGTTTTAAATTTGATGTGAGCAGTAACTGGGAGCCAGTGTAAGGAGATGAACAGCGGAGTGACATGTGCTCTTTTAGGAAGGTTGAAGACCAGTCGTGCTGCTGCATTTTGTATCATCTGCAGGGGTTTGATGACAACAGTACAGATGGCAGGACTCGAGCTTCTCACTCATTCTAGACAGTCATGACTCAGAGAGACATTTACAGAGGATATACTTGATTTCTGCTGTGTTGCAATGTGTAAAATGTACCAACACAGCAAATATCTGTCATTGTCAGAATTCTAGTCACCTCGTCAAGATTGATTCTCATGATTTCAATGTATTTGAAAAATTCTCCCAATGAGTGTCTCTCCGTGAATACTCAACCTTATCTGTATGCTTCTCAAGGGACCATCTTCTGTATTTTCCAAACGTCTGATAATAGTGATGAAAACCTGCTCTCTTTGCCGACTGTTTGAAGATTTCTCAGTTTCGAGTCAGAGTCGCAGCAAAGCCTTCATTAAAAATCTGCTCCGGTGTAAGAAAGGTGAGGTTATAAAAGGTTAAAGATTGTACAAAGCATCGTCAATGCTGTGAGAAAATGAAAAGAGACGTGTATTTCTGATCACAGGTGAAGCATCCTCTGTTCACACACATTTTCAACTCCATTGATGTTCTTTATACCTTGAAGCTGTGTGCAGACTGTGTGTCATTTCCCTGTGATCCCTCACACTGAAACTGCGGATTAAACCTTCTCTGAACTCCATGTACACACTGGTGTGATGTAACTAGTGTCTGTGTACAGTTTTGATTTCATATTTGACCTGTTCAAATAAACTCCAGGAAATATCACAGCATGGCGGTTCACATTTTAGAATTCAAAAGCCATCAATCCATACTTTTTTCTTCTATTATCCAGGGCCTGATCATGTTGCAGCCGGCCAAACAAGTTAATCCAGTTGCTGCTCTCCCTAGCAACATTCTCCACATCCTTTTTTGGGGATCCTGAGGATTTAATGTGCCAAATGGGATATATAATCCCTTCAGCAACTCTGGGTCAAGCCCAGGCTGTGTAACCAGTTGGATGTCACCAGAAAAACCCATTTAAGAAAGGCGTCCGCGAAGCATCCTCATCAGATGTTCAAACAACCTCAACTGGCTGGGGTTGGTGTTGAAGGGTAGCGGCTCTACGCTGAGCTTTCTAAGGATGTCTGAGAAATGTCTTCACTCTTCTCTAAGCCAAGCCGTTCAGCAGAGGAATCTCAATTTGGCTTCATGTATCCAGAATCTCGTATTTCATTCTCAATACCCAAGGCTCATGATGGCCAGGTTTAGAACTGGTACATATAAAATGCTCTGTGGACTTGCTCAGCTCTGTCTTTACCACCAGGCTCTGATACTTTTACTGCTGATGCTGCGCTAATCTTCTGTCAATCACATGATTCCATTTTTACCCTCATTAATAAACCAGATCTTAAGATACCTAAGAAATTATAGTCAAACTATTAAAAATGCACGGTCTTGCAAGCTGTTGTTCCCAACTTACCTAATTTCCTTAGATCCCTGTAATTGTTAAAATCCAGTCCCATATTCTGCAGAATCCACTTCACCATGTTTCTCTAACACTAATATGTGTCTGTAGTCTGTCTACAAACCCCCCAATGATGAGAAAATCCATCCTCTCCGTCTTTTACCTGCTCCAATTTTCAGAAAATGTGTGCTCAAACAGGCCATTTGGAGGTTTTCCCTTCATGACATCACAAAGGGCAGAAACCCCTCCGCCAGGTGGGTGACACTCCCACAGCTAAGTGTTTGTTCTGCCCTCTGAGTCTGCTTTCTCACGGTAAACAAGAGGACATGGAGCGAGAAAGCCCGAGACACCCAAGCCCTTCCAGAGAGGGGGCGTGGTCAGACACAGCTCATTTACATATTTAAAGGTACAGACACAGAAACAGCCTGTTCTGAGCAGGGCTGAAATAGAGGGGTTTATAGACATGATCAAATACAGGATCAGAGTGGATTTAGAACAAGAAACTTCACAGTTCTTAGTGAAAAATGTTAGGAGTATAATATGTGGCCGTTAAATTTCTATTATTCCTTTTATGAAGAGAGGTGATCGGTCGTCTGTGGAAACATTCCTTCATATTTGGAAGACAAAGTCTTAACAGTGTAACTTAAGTGCCAATTATTGATTCTGTGGTCAAATGTAACTCACTTGCTGCCACAGACTCAGAACTTGAAGCAACAGCAGGCCGATAAAGCTTAGGCATATATTAAAATATCTTCACTTTGGGAACTTTTTTCTTTATACTCCCAACCAGCTGAAAAAGTAGATTCTCCACTTGCAAGATAAGACAAATTGAGCGCTTCTCATGTTTGAATGAATCAAGTATTGTGAATTTAAAAAGCCCGTTACCAAGGTTCAGCACTTCCATAACGCTGGAAAGGCTTCACCCACTTCATACAGATTTCCTTGATTGATTTGATGTCAGTGTTTAATCATCCCAGAGCCCACCTTTGGGTCCTGACCCTCTCTTTGAAAACAGTAGTACACATACATAATAGTATGCCTGGGGCTCAGCTGTGACCCACATACCTCCTGCAGAGGCCGGCTGAGTGGGTAATTAAAGTATTTGTGTGCTGTTCAGGCTCTGTGTCTGGGGATGGAAGTCCCTGTAATTGAGGTGTTACAAATGATTTCATTTTGAATGAATCCCCTGATCAAAACAGGGCCATGAAAGAATACTTTAAATTGAGATCTGATAAATGAAATGGGCGTGGTTGGAGCGGGTTGATGTGTTCATGTGTTTGCATGTTTTAGACCAACCGAAGGCTCACAGTTGATGATGACCAGGTGCCAACAAGTCAAATGTAGGATAACAAGTAAGTTTGTGCAGAGAGGTAGTTTAAATTGAGGTATCTAACCGTAGAAAATAAAAAAATATTTTGAAAGCTTACAGATAACAACAACGATGCTTTACCACAGGCTGATCGGTCACACTCACCTCATCTCCAAAGAGACACACTGTGCGGCAACTTCTATACGTCCACAAGTTGTTTTTTTTTGCAGTCTCTGGGTCCCCAAAAATTACCAGAGCTGGAATACTATGATCCGTATGTCTGCAAGTGCTGCTGAGCCTGGTGGACATTCTTTAAAATCAGCTGCTGTTACATTATCTGTTTGGAAATCCTCTTTTAGTTTCAGGAGGAATGTATCCATATATCAACATTTCTGCTAATTCTCTCCTCGATGCACAATTTAAAAAAACAAAGTCTGGCAAATGTTGCCAAAAACGACATTTCTGACGCTAAAAACTTTCTGGGCCTCAACCAAAAAGAAGGTTGGGGGTTCGATCCCCAGCTCCTGCAGCAACATGTACGATGTGTCCTTGGGCAAGAGACTTAACCCCCAAATTGCTCCTGCTGCTTCATCAGCGTTGATAAGTGTGTATGAATGTGATTAGTTACTTCTGATGGTCATTTTACTCAGCAGCCTCTACCATCAGTGTGTGAATGTGTAGGTGTGACATGCTGTGTAAAAAAACTTTGAGTAGTCAGAAGACGAGAAAAGTGATATACAAGCTCAAGTCAATTTACAGTAAATGTTGTAGAGTAAATGTTTTTCTAAATTCTGTTGACACTGCATCTCCCTTTTGTTGTTTTAGTGGTTCCTCCAAAAAGTGCATCTGGAGGTTACATAGAATAGAATAGAATAGAATTACTTTATTGATCCCAAACTGGGAAATTGTGGCGTTACAGCAGCAGGTTATGCTAAAATATTAAATACAACATACTTTGCTGAAGGTAGATGTAAATGTGCAAAAACAGGGTTGAAATTGGACAAACATGGTGATAGGTTGTCAAACCCTTGACCCGAAATGTGTGATAATTGATTGACTGACGTTTGACGTAAAGGCCATGCTGAAAATCCTGTGCGGTCTGGCAGAAAGTGGGACACCTGGTCACCGTACTCACAGTGTTCGACTTTTTGGAAGTTCTGCTTAATATGAACGGAATTAAAAGGCTGCAGAGGAGTAAAAAGTAGTTTGCGTTCTGCTTTAAATTTATAATAAAAACAATTTATCCCCAGGATTTTCATCTAATGTACTTAATAATGTGAAAGAACATGATAGAAAAGAGATTTAATCATGAAGTGGCACACTACTCTGTCCGGTAAAAATCCTTTGGGAGGTTGGAGTGAACTAAACAAAAGAAAAAAAGCTACAGGCCACTACAGATCACTTTTCAATTCAAAGCCACATCTCACTTTTTCATCCAGACCAATAAGCAATATGTCGAGGTTATTATGCATTTAAAGGATATTGTGAAGTCATAAAAAAAAGGCCTTCCTCAATTTAGCCTGAACCACTTTGCAGAGTGGCACATGTATTTGATGCTTCTTGAAGCGTTGCCTATATTTCTAAAAAGCTACTTTGTATTAGCATCAGTCTTCCCTGCAGGGATCAGGAAACAGAAGGAGAATACAATTACCAAAATGTGTGTGTACCCACTCTGGCTAACCACAGCAGCATATATTACACCGACATGTGGTGGAGAAGGTTCACCACCAAATGAGTGTGTGAGCTGCATGAATCATGCATGCCTCCTGAGATATAACACTTCACCATTGTTATTCAGGACTGTTTGCTGTGAGCCAAACATGTGCTACACCTACTCCCACGTGTGTGAGTGTGGAGAGGCTGGTGCTCCAGTGATCTGTCTCCCACTGTGCCCTTATTACATTACGTAACCCTGTAAAGACTCACTGGCTGCTCATTCCCAAATATCACCTCCAACATGCTTCAGTCACACCCTAACTAGAGACATGTTATATACATGTCTTCTGACAGGGAAGAGATGTTACGATCACATCACACCTGTTCTGGCTTCCCTTCACTGGCTTCCTGTTGGTTTTAGGATCCAATTTAAGATTTTACGATTTGTTTTTAAATCCCTTAATGCGCTGGCGCCAGAATATGTGTCCAAGATGTTGCACCTCCATGCTCCAGTCAGAGCGATGCGGCCAACACACCAGATGCTCTTGGAAAACCCGAGGTGACAGAGCTCCTAATCTGTGGAACAGTCTACCTGTTAATATAAGAACTGCTCAGTCCATCGAAAACTTCAAGTCTTTGCTTAAAACTCACCTCTTTGCTCTGGCTTTTAATACAATTTGAGCTTGACATTTTGAAATTTGTATTCATGCTCCTATTTTTTGTGTTTTTATTGTGTTTCATTCTATATGTTATTTTATTTGTTGTTTTTACATTGTGTTTTTGTATAGCACTTTGGTCAATCAAGGTTGTTTTAAATGTGCTATAGAAATAAAGATTGATTGATTGATTGATATAGGTGGTACACATGCAGCTTTATGGTGTAAGGATCTCATTTGACACTTCTGAGGCAGACAAAGTGAAACACACACTCTGTAGACTTAGAACAAGAAAAGTGAGAGTTGGTTGCAGGGAGAGTTTTCAGACAAGTGGCCTGGATCCCCTGATGCTGGATCATAGGTACTGGAATCACTAAAAATGTAGCAGAGCCAGACACCACATTCACACCCTGATGGCAGAGGCTGCTATTTAAAAGAGTCCATCAGTATTAACTAATCAAGTCATATACATTTATACGCCGCTGACGAGGCAGCGAGAGCAAATTAGGGTTACCGTAAAATCCAGAATATAAGTCGCACCGGTATATAAGACGCACCCTGTTTTGAAAGGTCTCTTAGAGAGAAAAAGGAGTTTTAACAGTCTTCCTGTGTGACAATTTATATCGTGTTCAGTGATGTCTACAACGTGCAGTTTGTGTGCAGCTGTGTCGCTCTTGCGCTCCTACTAGCTACAGTACGGTAGTTGAGCTCTCAGCCTGCAGGGAAAGTTGTGAAGCACAGACTCCTAGCTTGTGCATCGCGCTGAAAAAGAATACTCCACAAGGTTTATTTACGAAAATAAAAGATGTGAATCAATAGTATTTTATACTGGTATAATGGTCGCACCGGTGTATAAGACAAAGCCAACTTTTAAGATTAAAAGATAGGTATTAAAAGTGAGGTCCTGAGGTAAGACGTGACATTCTGGACGGATTAAGCAACAGAGTCCGCTACACGATGCTATAATGAGAATATTTGTCTTTATATAAATGCTACGTTTAGTCCAATGTAATGACAACATCCACAAAAGAGCGGAGAACAACATACTGAGAAGAGATAAACATAATGCAGCAGGTTAATTAGAGCGGTAATCTGCTAAATTTTTCAGGAGATTTCCGTATGTGTGAAAAGGGTTATAGAGAGTAAAGTAAAGAGAGAGACTTGCATCGATATGCTCTTCAAAAAGTATTTTTATTGAACCCCTGCAATCACCTCAAGGACTCCATTTGAGAAGCAGTCATTTGCTAGAGTTATGTTTTTAGT
The DNA here is from genome assembly GCF_963930695.1 of Labrus bergylta. NCBI lineage: Eukaryota > Metazoa > Chordata > Actinopteri > Labriformes > Labridae > Labrus > Labrus bergylta. The sequence continues at coordinate 31,418,815 of NC_089198.1, read as the reverse complement.
GTGGAACACAGCTACACGAAACATATAACCAATCTAAAATGCTGTGAGGGAGTGGGCGTACAAATAGAGGTCGGGACTGTTTGCATATTTACATATCCGGCCAATGCTGAACAGAGGCAAGGGATAAGAGGTATGCTACATCCAGTCACGTTTAAGAAAGATCGTTTATCAGGGGGAAAACATCTGTTTGTCCTGTGAGGAACTTTTAGGTTGTGTTGATAGAAGTGACACCTGAGGATAAAGGAGGACAATTTTAAACTTAGCTTGTTCCTGTATCAGTTATTCTGATGAATTATACTTCTGTGTTTAGTTTCAGTAACTAGCTTTTATTCACCTCACCTTAGCTTTGACACCATTCTTTTTTTTTTCTTCATATTTTGCCGTTAAACAATGATTATAGGACAACACTGTGAGGAACTTTCTATAAATGTCAAGCTAGGTAACAGGAAAGTTGACATTTCATGACGTCAGTGAGTTGTTTTGAATGTATTTATGAAGTCTATTGTCAGTTTTACTCGTACAAACTGCAGGACACACACATATAAAGACGTTTTCTCTCGATGCAGCAGATGAAGTTCTATCATTCCCAGCATGAACACAAGGTGGAAAGAGTTCTCGGTGTGGTTTTTTGTTTTGTCACATCAACTCGGTATGAGTGAAGCAGTGGGAAACTGAAGGAGAGAGGGGGTCTATTTTGAAATTGGAGAGCAAGGTAATGATAATTTGATATTCCTTTTCTGGCTCACACACACTCAGACCATCTCCCTTCTCCATCTTTTTTAGCTTCTATCATTCCCCCCCCCCTCCCCTTGGGGATCTCCTTGTCAATTCCTCTCCACACTCATAATTGCTTTGCTGGCCTCTCCATGTAATGGCCCCATACTGAGTAATCCTGAGCACGGGGCCTGTGCACTGCCTATGACTAAAGAATGACTTTATTGATTCCTCCCTCTCTCCTCTTCCTTCTCTCATTCTCATTTCTCCACTTTTTTCATGCCCGGCAGTAATTTCTTCACTGTTTCCTACCACTGGGTTCACATGACCCCATGCAGTGCAAAGCAGGGCCCCTGTGGGTAATTCACTCCCTCCCGGTGGTCGATGTTTCGCTTTCCCTTCAGCCTGGCTGACTCAGTCTGCTAAAGATTTCTGCTTTTGTGTAAGTGGGAGCACCACAGCAGCATCCGAACACTGCTTCAGACGGCGAGAAGCGATGTAGGAGGAAACAGATGACAAAAGGTTGGGATAATGAGATAACACATTTTTTTTCAGATATATAATGGCACAATTAGAAAAAAAGAGCAAAAAAGGGAAAGAGCAATTGCGAGGTGCTCCACACGTTAGATTAACAGCTAGACTGAAGCGGAGCTGAGGACCCTTGACTCGGAGCTTGGTGTTGGGATCGTAGGTGGTGTTTAGATGCGCCGCCTACTCCTGCCTCCCTCACAGAATCTGCTGGACGCTGCCCGCCTGATTCACAAACACCATTTCACAGTCAGTTTAACAACCCACTCCAACAGGAAATATTCATACACTCATTCCTTCACAGCACAATCTCTGCAGGCGAAATTGAAGCTCAGATTCTCCGGGAGTGGAGTTCATATTCCCTTTTGTTTTATGGCACAGAGAGTCGGAGAGAAAAGTCATCAAAATGACAATATCATGTTCTCAGAGTGAGCGCGCGTGGAACAATATCTGTTTTCTGTTCTGGGCCAGCAGTTATCCAACAGGCGGCTTTTTTTTCATTTTCTCATTTTACTGTGCAGCTGTAAAATGGCCCAGTATATTACATGCAATGCTGAGCAAAGGGCCACAAATAACACAAGTTATGAATCTGAAAATGTGGAATCCAAAAAGGATCCTCACAGGGACGATAACATTCAGAGATTCATCTCGTGTACAGGGAGCGGGAGTCAACTGGAACAGTTCACTATAATAAAAGAGAAATGGATCGAGATGAAAAAGGGTTATGGCGGCTGATAAACACAAGTGTTTCATTCACAGGAGGGGGGATCTGTGCAGAGACTAACACAGTCGTAAGGTTAGATTCATCTACTCAACATGAGCTTTTAGCAGATTTCTTCCTGCCCCCTTTTTTTCCTCAAATGAAAATCTCTCATCCTCACTTTATGGGATGGTGTGGGCTGACTTTATAACCGACTTTCTTTTCATTATTTCACCTATAACATCCAGAATTTATAGTAGAGATGCTTTATGTTTCTATTGATGAGAAGAGGTTACCGCAGCCTCTACATTTTTGGGGCCGTTAAAAGAGACATGCACAAGTTATGTCTTATTCAGATTTTAATACTGTTGCCTGGAATCCAGGACAAAAGGTTAACTTCTTTGAAAAAAAACAATAGTGTGTGCAGAAATAGGTGGTGGTTCTTTTTTTGCAGAGTATGTGGGGATAGATCATAGACGGATGTAATAAAACTAAATGAATGGTGGTGCATGTAATAAAAGTGAATAGAAAGAGCTCAGATAGCCAACGAGTGAAGCATTAAAAAAGATAAGTGGAACTAAACCCATCAGAAGAACATATTCTCAGCATTTAAAGACAAATGTATCCTAATAAAGGACTGATGCTACTAACATTTAACTATCACTGCTGCACTATACAGCCATTGGACCCATTTTAACCTCCTGTTCTGCTCATTCTTTTCCTTAAGCAGTGTTTACCAACCACAGTTACAGCACACCTACATTAGGCAGGCTTATGGATCACCTGAGAAACAATTCTGTTGTCGTCTTTGTGACTTGTAATCGATTTGTATTTTTGTTTTGTTGATTAACAATTAATTGTGGAATTCAGTCAGCTTGTGAAATGTAGTAGCATTGGGCCCATAGACTGTCAATGAATGAATGGAGGTAGCCTTAAGCCCCCTTTCCACCAAGCAGTCCGGTTTGGTTCAGTACAGTTCGGTCCGTGTTACGGCCCTGGCCGTATTGTGTTTATTTCCGTGTGGTGTGTGTGTGAGAGTGAGACCTCTGTGTGTGTGTGTGTGTGTGTGTGTGTGTGTGTGTGTGTGTGTGTGTGTGTGTGTGCGTGTGAGGATCTTTGATGCTGCTGCAGGTGGAGATTGGATATTGGCTGGAGGAGCTGATCAGCTGGAGGGAGGACGCCACTGTCATTGGTCCTGAGTCTGGCCGCAATTCTTTAAGGCCTGCTGGGATCCTCAGCAAGAACGGCGTGCTGTAAAACTGACAGCAGCAGATCGTTATCCCTCGGCCTCCAAACTTATATTGTCTTGTTCCTTAGTAGTTTGTTAGTTCTGACAATTGTGTATTTTTGTGGAGTAGGTCTTTTGTTTGAGAAGCAGTTTACTGCCATTTTCTTTTGTGCTCACTTTTTCTCCTGTTAATGGTTTTGTTAAAAAGTTAGGTTTAGAGATTGTCTTTTGTTTGATAGGTGTTTGAATTTGTGTTATAAAATAAATCCTTGTTTAAATCACAAATGTGTGATCTAGATGAATTTGCGCAAAATCCCACATTGGATAAATTAAAGTGATGCATGTAGGCAGATTTGTTATTAATTGCTAGTTGTTTGATATCTGTCTGCCGATAAATGCACGGAAGGCAGAAATTAAGTCAAGTAAACCCTGACCTTGCTTGCCAACCATACCCTTATTTGGTAAGCGGAGTGCAAGCCAGATGGAGATAGCTGCGTCAGCTCTGTAATAGTGTGACATCATAGCAGCCCAACACAGTGTAGCCTGAACAACCAGTTCAACGTTCAAGAAGAATGGGACACAGTAAACAAAGGGACCCTTTAGGGTCGGATCAGTACCCTTGGCACCCCAACAGAAGGGTGCCAAAAAAGTAGGACGGTACGGATTCCTTATTTTGCTACCATTCCCAACTTCTGATGGTGGAAACCCCAATAAATGGGTACTGGACCGAACTGAACCGGACCGCTTGGTGGAAACGGTTCTGAAGTGATGTAACCAATTTGTTCCTGCAGGGGGCTCTGGAGGCTCATCAGCAGCAGCCACCATGTTGGAAATCCTGTCTCAGTCTAATTTTCAGTCAACCTAACGACAGACTGAGAGCTGGAGCTGAGGCGGGTTTTAAGCCTCCATGTCAGCTACATACCTAACTATGGGTAACACGTATCGTTCATATAATCAAGATGGCACCGTTTTAAAAAATCTCCTCCCCCTGTTCAGTGTGTGACCATGATGACAATAACTAATAATTGCGCATATTGCTGCATTTTTTTTGGCCTGGGTTAAAGAGGGATGTCACGCATCATTATAAATCATGTCACACATGTCAGGTAGCTGGGAAACCCAATCAGATTATTCCACCTGCTCCGCTGTATCCAATTCCAGTGTTGTGGGAGCTGTGTGGGTTCCCTTCCTCGTACGAAGGCTGGAAATAAGTTCTTGTTGACAGTGATGTGCGCATCGACTCACTTTCCTGAAATGTTTCCTTAGTGCAGAATCACCACTCCCTATGTTGTAAAATATTTTTCATTGTTCGGCCTGCCTAAAGTGGTGCAATCGGACCAAGGCTCGAACTTTATGTCACCAGACGTTGAAAACAATGTTGCGAACGTATTGCCTTGAGTTTGAGAAGGACTGGGATGAGGGGTTTCACATGCAGCTGTGTGCCATAAGAGAGGTGGTGCAGGAGTCTTTGGGATTCAGTCCATCGGAGCTGGTATTTGCTCACTCTGTGCGTGGTCCTTTGAGGCTCTTGAAGGAGACGTGGTTGTCAGAGGGTACAGAGCAGAATCTTCTATGTCTACTATGTGAGCAAGTTCAGATTTAAACTACGTCGTGCTTGTGAAATTGCTAAGGAAAACCTTGCTTCGGCACAGACTAGGACGAAGGTCTGGTATGACAAGCATGCGAGAAGCAGAGAGTTTTTTCCTGGTGGTAAAGTGTTGTTGTTGTTGTTGCCGATTCCTGGTTCTAGCTTGCAGGCATGCTTTAGCGGGCCTTATTTAGTACAGGAAAAGGTTGGTGATAGAGATTACCTTGTAGCTACTCCTGATCGTAGACGCAGAAATCGTTTATGCCATGTCAATATGCTGAAGCCATATTTTGACAGCGATCAGGCACAGCGAGAGGTGGAGTTTAAGGCTGTAGCAGGTAATGAGCATGTTTCATCTGTGGCGCTGCCCAGTGCTGAAATCACTTCACTGTGTGACTGAGGGAGCAGGTATGGGGCGTGTGCTGTCTGTGGCGCTGTCCGATGCTGTGACAGGACTGGTGTCGCACGTTTGTCCAGATGCTGAAGTGAATGAAGGGGGTTGGCATGTGGCGTTGACAAAGGGAATTTGCAGATCTTGCAGAATCTTCCTTCTCGTTTGTCTCACCTGTCTGTGTCCCAGTGCTCAGATGTGGTTGAACTGATTGAATGTAACATGTCTCGGTTCCCTGATGTGCCTTCACAGACAAGTATGTTAGTGCACAACATTGATGTGGGTGAGTCGAGGCCCATTAAGCAGCATCCGTATCGGGTGAATCCGGATAAACGTCAGCGTCTTAAGCAGCAGCTTGAGTACATGGTGCAGCATGACATTGCTGAGCCCAGCTGCAGTCCGTGGAGCTCCCCGTGTCTGCTGGCTGATAAAGCAAATGGTGAAGATCGTTTCTGTACAGACTTCAGAAGAGTGAATGATGTAACAAAACCCGACTGTTCTCGTATGGAGCACTGCGTGGATCGCATCGGGGGAGCTAAGTTTGTGACCAAATTGGACTTACTTAAAGGTTACTGGCAGATTCCATTGACTGAGCGGGCGAAGAGATATCTGCCTTTGTTACACCCGATGATTTTCTGCAGTACAATGTTATGGCCTTTGGCATGCGTAATGCGCCAGCTACCTTTCAGCGTCTAATGAACATTGTTCTTTCTGGTCTGTGCTTTTGTGAAGCATATCTTGATGATCTAGTAGTGTGTTCTGGGTCTTGGGTTGAGCATTTGGACCATTTGTCTGTTGTGTTTGGTCGTTTGCGGGACGCGAGTTTGACGGTAAATTTGTGTAAGTGTGAATTCGGACAAGCAACCGTGACCTATCTAGGAAAAGTGGTGGGAGGGGGTCAGGTCCGTCCTGTTCAAGCGAAGGTGGAGAGCATAGTGGATTTTCCGGTTATGTCCAACCGTACGGAATTGCGTCGGTACTTGGCGATGGTAGGTTATTACAGGGGGTTTTGTAGTAATTTCTCTGCTGTAGCCTCTCCCTTGACTGAGTTTTACATGGTCTGCTGCATGCCAGTTGGCAGTTGAGCAAACGAAAAACTTGCTGTTGAATGCACCTGTTCTGGCGGCACCTCAGTTTGATAGGCCATTCAGGCTTGCTGAGGACGCGAGTGACACCGGAGTGGACGCTGTTCTCATGCAAGAGGGTGCTGATGAGATCGAGCATTTCCCATTTCGTATTTCTCAAAAAAATTAGATCGCCACCAGAAATGGTATTCCACGGTTGAAAAAGAGACATTGGCTCTCGTTTTGACTGTGGAACATTTTGAGGTGTATGTCGGTTCATCTATTGTTCCTGTAATTGTGTATAGCGATCACAATCCGCTGGTATTCCTGCATAGAATGCGAAACAAGTACAGGCGTCTTATGAGTTGGAGTTTGCGTCTGCAGGGATTCAATATAGAGGTCAAACATATCCGTGGCAGAGATAATGTTGTAGCTGACTCTGCTGGTTGTAATGTGTAACGGTTTGTAACCTGTCGACTAATTACTTTTGTCTCTCCCTAGGGTGTGTATGGTTGGGGGTGATTGAGGATGATGCAAATAAGAAGGCAGAAACTGCCCGGCTCTCATGTCTCTGTCTCCTTGGCTCCTGAGAGTCACTACAGAATGTCTATTCAGTATCAATGTTGTCTGAGTAACCTGGTAGAGTGTTTATCCCTTTATCGCGGCTTTTGTTCATTGTTTTAAGGGATCCTGTGGTTTTGGTGGTAGAGGGTGAGTGCCCGGTCCGACGGCCCTGTGTGGGCTGGCTTGGGTGGCTGACCTTTCTTTTTTGTTTTGTTTTGTACCCCAGGCTTTCAGCTTATAGTTTTGTTGTGTCTTTGTCCATTACTAATGTTATTAAGCAAATTCGGATTGTAAAAATAAACCTTTTCTTTGAAATGATTTAACCTCTGATTGATTTATGTTCAACTCCCGGTAAAAACAAGTCATTAATTTAAGGGTCGTAACATTCACCTTCTCCTGCAGCGTCTGCATGTGATAGAAATGCTGGTGGAGGTTTTTTTTGGTCAAGTTGAACCGTTATATCTGCATTCCTGTGCTTCTGAAAACGGCAACAAATAAAAGGAGGCAGCTGATAACAAAATGGAGATAACAGAGGAGAGGGCAGCTGCTTTTATCACAGCTGGGGCCGGTTCTCAGATAACTGCAGGCTGATGTTCAAAACAGTGAAGTGAGAGAATTCTGGCTGTGCAATTACTGAGTGTAGGATGAAAAACTCCCTTTGACAGTCATATGTAGGGCTTTTAGTAAATCATGTTTTTTTTACATGTTTTGTGCATACAGATGCTTTGCAGCGTTTCTTACCTGATTGACAAGAATATTTTCAGTCTTTCATCATTTACATCTGGCCAGAGGCGTAAATGATCAAAGTCCATTTATTGAGGATCCATTTCAGACACAGCTGAGTTATTATATTAATCTCCACCATGCTTTGGAGGGAGATATTTGACTGTAAGCTGCGACAGGTTGATATTTCTAATTTAAAGCTCGTGAGGAGTTTTTAGCTGAAATGAAACAGATTAAAAATAATGCTGATGCCTTTATATGACCTATAAAAGCATACGAGACCTTCAGGAAAAAGACAGTATCTACAGAAATGATTCCCCCAGGTGACTGGGTTCATTGAAAGAGAGACGCGCTCCATTGAATATAAAAGGCTTCAAATAAAGAAAGTGAAGTTGGAGATTAAGAAACTGGAGAAAGGATGTAAGTACACACTCCCGGAGCAGGCTAACAGAGCAAAAGGTCGAGGTTGGAACTGTATTTGACTTTCTTTTTCCACTCCACAGCTTTAAACGATGGCTGACAAATAGAGACATTCAATATGACTTGTGTTTTCTTCAAATGTACCATGACGTGAGGTGTGAGGGGAACAGAATACTTAAAGGTCGCAGGTACAGTAGCTCTTAACTGAACTATGTGTTCCTGTAAAGGTCCCTCACAGTCCTTCCATCCATTATTTCTTTGTTGATGTCCTCCCTTTGCTCCTCCACTAAGAGAGTTAGTGGGGAGAAATTCTGTTTATTGATGGTTAGCCCCTTAAGATGAACCATCTTGTTTTCAAGGGGGTCCAACACTCACACACCCTTCCAACCACATATCCCTCCACACAAAACCATCAGAGGTAGATACACATGACATATTATGCAATCAAGAAAACAAAAAATACAATATTAAGGGACAAGAGGACGTTACCATTAGAAGCAGCAGCGTTTTGTGAGAAAATGAAGTAGTCATTTCTTAAAAAGGTGTAGTGAATGTATTTTTCTTATGTTCAAAGGGAAATTGTTCCAGTCAGAGGGAGCCTTTCTGATTTCATTATTGGGTTTGGGAACAAGAAAAAAAAGGCTGCTGAGTATTACTTAAAGAATATGAAGAATTGTATGGTTTAAAATATTGTTTTAAAGGGGACATATCATGAAAGATCCACTTGTACAGTGTTTTTGAACATATATTTGGGTAACCTGAATGTCTATCGGGAAAACTCAGGAGGGGGGGGGGGGGGGGGGTGCTTGATTCATGTTATATTTTGACCAAAGCACAGCACAGATGTTTCATTTAGACCACAGGGGACTGTTTGAAAAGGTGGAGGAGGGGGATAATATGTCCTCTTTCAAGGAAAAATTGAAGTGGATACATTTGAAAATACATTGGGGCTTATGGTAATGTCTTCTAGTGTTATTGTTTATACTGTTAATACAAGTTTTGTAATATCTTGTAGTTTGTGTTGTTGAATAATAAATGACATTCACTGTAGCATAACTAGGTTATTAGTACGATTCATGTTAGCTTATTAACCAGCTAGCCTGCTAGCAAAAACCATCCGCTCGCATACAGCTCTGAGGGTTAGGAAACATTGCCAGGGTAACAGTGAGCTCCACCAATCAGAGACATCGCTGTGACACTATGATTGTGGGTAGTGTAGTCCTTTCCCCAATGTAGCGCATGATCGACATTTTTCTCAGAACAAACTTGTTATCATATGAAATTGTGTCTCAGGAGTGTAAACCATCGTCTCACACTCAGGTAACTCGTGATGAGTCTGAGACATCATGAATGGGATTTTCACTTCCAGAACCACTCTGTTGAGCCCTATATGCAGGTTTTTCTTCACTTATTTTTGGGTCTGCATGTGCTGGATTTGGTGACTGCCTTTCTAACTATAAACGAGAACTTGTTAAATAAAGCCTTAGAGGAAAACAAGGACACACTTATTATTTTAGACAGATATGTTTGATGTCTGAGACTTTCTTACTCCATTATCGAGCTGAAGAAAGTTTCCAACTTGCCTACAGCTGCCAGTTAAATAGATGACTGGTGATGCTTGGTTTTGTTCAGGCTCCTTTTTCAGCTGTAATTAAGAGGGTGCTGAGGAAGACTGAAGTAGTTCTGAGAAGTTATAACTCTGTAAAATATATCACTTTTTCATAAGAGATAGAGAAAATATAACAGCTTCAGCTGCCTTTATGGCACATGTTTAGGTTTTAATGAACAGACAGGAGAGAGAGCTGGACGCAAACTAAAAACAAAAATTAGGTGTACATGCTGGAGCCCCTAAATCATATTCAAACTGTTGCACCATGACGAGGAACAGCTTGGATCAGACACCTTTGCACTGGTTTGAAATGTATGTGCTATGAATTTTTAACTCGGCCGTGGCTCAATTGGGAGAGTTGATCGTCTCTCAACAGGAAGGTTAAATGGAATGGTACAATGGACTTTTATAGTGCTTTTCTAGTCTTCTGACAACTCAAAAGCGCTTTTACACTGCATGTCACACCTACACACTAACACACTGATGGTAGTGGTTACTAAGTGACCAGCAGAAGTAATGGTATTCAGGTAAGTAACATTCATATGCATTCATACGGCCGCCAGTGAAGTAGCAGGAACAATTTGGGGTTAAGTGTCTTGCTCAAGGACACATCAGACACGTTGCTGCAGGAGCTGGGGATCAAAACTGCGAAATTCCAGTTGAGACTATGACTCTAACAACTGAGCCATTGTTGGAGGTTCGATCTCCAGCTCCTGCAGCTACATGTCCGATGTGTCCTTGGGCAAGACACTTAACCCCAAATTGCTCCCTTTGCTTTGTTTGCGGTGTATGAATTAGTGTGAAGGGGATTAGTTGCGTCTGGTGGTCACTTTACTTAGCAGCCTCTTCCATCAGGGTGTGATGCGGTGTAAAAGTGCTTTGAGTAGTCAGAAGACTAGAAAAGCGCTATACAAGCTCAAGTCTATTCATCATTTCAACACTTTGTTGGACACAACTATCCAGGTAAGAAGAGCCGATTACAGTAAATACCACGTTTTAGTTTACAGCCAATCAGGATGGATTGAATCAACCCTAGCAGCTTAGAAAGTACTTTGGAGGACTAATGAGGTTTTTTAATGAGGTATACCCTAATACAAGTCCTTCCTGGTAATGCATGTGTGCATATAAATGCAAACTGGACAGTGACACAAATGTAAGTAATATCTATTGAATTTATTCATATTTTCATTCAGATGATGTTACTTGTTGCAAAGTTCCTGAAAGCACAAAGAGAATCGCACTATTGGGGCAATCATAGAACATAAAAAGAGTCCGTCTTCTCCCTGTGGTCATGAATAATACATGGTTTCTTTCTCTTTTGCCTTTGCACTTTCTTTTTCATGTAGACATCAATAGTGGTTCTGTTTCAACTCACAGAGGGAGAATGAGTTGGAGGAAACCTTTCTTTCTTATGGCCTTTTTGAAATGTCCAGTAAACCCAGTCAAAGACTCGTGGTGGCAGTCAGTCTAGTTTTATCAGCAGCTGAAGTAGACTCAAGCTTCAACATCTGAACTGGAGTCATTCTCTATGACCTTAGGTCAGCTATAGATGTGGAATAATGTACTATAATCACCTCCTTTCAAGTCACCCTGCTATAACCCTCTGTTCAGGTCAGCTGTGGTAGAGTGGGTCATCAGGGGTTTGATCCTCAGCTCCTGCAGCCCAATGCCAAAGTGTTCTTGGACAAGACACTGAACCCCATATTGCTCCCACTGCTGTGTTAGCGGAGTGTGAATGTGTATGAATGGAAAAGTTAATACTGATGGTCACTTTACATAGCAGCCTCTGCCATCAGTGTGTGATTGGGAAGGTGTGACCTACGGTGTAAAAAGTGCAGAACACTAGAAAAGGGCTAAACAAGCTTAAGTCCATTTGAATATTGTATCTATTATTCTATGAGATACTTCATGTTGGGGTTGTATCAAGTCAACTTTGGTTATATTCTTTAATAATTATATTTAATTATTAATAATATAAATAAAATATCATGTTTAATCTTGTTTTGGGGCACCAACCTGTACTCAGGTAAATATAACCAAAATAACACTCAAATCAGTCTCAAATTAGTTATTTAATTACTCATATTATTAATAATTAATAACTATATTTAATAAATTGAAGGCGGGCAATCCGTACACAAAGCCTTCGCACCCAGCTTATATCACAATGTAAATACACCAGTCATCACAAACAACTGCTCTCTTAAATTATAAGAATTTATGTAAACAAAGCAACATCAATCTAAAATCAATGAACTTAATTAAACAAATAACCATTATAAACTAATCTAAGCAACAAACATTATCAAGCAAGGCTTGTGAAAGAGGTGTGCGTGTGTGTGGATGAAAGAGAGAGAGAAGGGGGGGAAGATTGCTTCTTCCCACGTGGTCGCCCTTCAGATGGCGCACACCTAACAAAGACCTAACGTGGCCTTAATGTCTAAAAGAGACCGAGTTCGGCCCTACACGATCTGTGTCTCTGAGGCGTCTGGATAGCCGTGAGTGTATAGATCTCTGTGTGTGTGTGTGTGTGTGTGTGTGTGTGTGTGTGTGTGTGTGTGTGTGTGTGTGTGTGTGTGTGTGTGTGTGTGTGTGTGTGTGTGTGTGTGTGTGTGTGTGTGTGTGGGGCCTATGTGCGTAATGGCGCGGTGGTGGAGTTAGTCTCCAGATGTACGTTTACATGGGAATATGTGTGTGTGTGTCTGTTCATAGAAGGGGGAGAAAAGAGGATAAAAGAGGATAAAAGAGGATAAAAGAGAAATGCGTGCCTGAAGAGGCCGGATCACAGTCCGAATCCTGCGCCACAACTCGGAGTAATTCCCTTCATTCACAGAAACAAACCAATGGCCGGATTCAAGTTAATACGGCTTACACTGGCCTTTCTGATCAGAGGAGTAATACCCGGTTATAACGCTGTTACGCTAAACACATATAGGACGCAGCGGTCCGAAACAACAACAAGAGTTTTAAACAGTTAAAACTCAGGACGCAGGTCCAACAAAGATAAAAATGACAGTTTCTGCATCAATCAAACAATTGTTAAAAACACTCTCTAAAGCTACTTCTGCCCAGACCTAATTAAGCCTCACTTGTGAATCGCTTTGCCTGCGATTGGTGAAAGGGAAAGATTCCGGTGATGGGGCAGATCTTCTGTCCGTCCTGGTGCAGAGGCGTCTGATGGCGGCGAGGGTCCCTTACGGCGAGAGCGGCTTCGTTGGTTCTCCGTCGAGTGGAAAGATGTCCTTTGATGTCCTTTCGTTGCAGGACGGAATCTATCTTTCTGATAACCTGTTATAGTCTGACGCTCTCCGAGAAACTGAGATGTGTTCACTGGACAATCCGAGCTCGGAATTTCGAACACTGCCGGCCGCGGATTACCTGCGCGCCAAAACTTAAAACAAAGGAAGATTTTTGTAGAAAACAGGAGGTGAGCTTGTGTCTCCGAACACTTGAAGTCAGCGCGTGGAAAGAGAGAGAGCAATGGAAGTCTTGGAGCTTTGCAGCCTGGCCTGCTCCATGGGGGGTCTACCTCAGGTCCCCTCCAATGAGGAGAGAGAGGTTCCGGTCCCCCCTTACTTCACGCGTAGGTGTGAAGTACCAAGGATTCTGGGATTAAGAGTCCTTTTAGGCCTCTTTGTGATCTCAGTGAATAACTCAAATGAGGCTTCTCAGAGAGGTGCAGGCCCAAGTCCATTGTTTGACTGTCCTAAGCCTGCGTGGCCCAACATTCATATGTAAAGTGAATCCTTGTGGTTGAAAATAATTTTACTCATAAACTGAAATGATTGATCTGGTATAAGGAATAATAAATTCTTGTTCAGTTTCTTCTTTTTGTATAACACATTGATATTCAGACACCGTATGTGGCCACTTTAGATGCTAGAAGACTTACAAACGCCTGCAAGGATTGGTGTATTGGTATTTGTATAAGCCTAGATGTGAAGAGATATGTACAAAACTGCCAATGACACAAACCTGAAAGCTACTAAATGGCTGGGAAGCTTCAGCAGACCATTGTCTGCAAAAAAGAGACTGCATATTTGCCGCTTTTAATAAGGGATGGGGGAGTGTGGTGATCCACCTAAATTCTGAGCCGGTGAATGGATGCCATGGCTGCCCCAGCCGTTTTCAAACGTACGTGGTAGTTAGCTCCCCTTTGATCTTGACTGTCAATCTCTCTGTTCATTTTCCTTTGAATTTTTCTTTAAAACTTGAAATTGAAACTTTCGGTGTTAGTGAGTGAGAGCTCACTCTTTGACTCTTTTTTGATGATTCTACATTCTACAGATGTAAACAGAGATGACATTTGATCTAACAGGGAACTCCAGAATTGAATGGTAGGAACCAACAGTAGCAGGATATTATGCATTCACCGAAGAAAAAAAAAATAGACACATTTTCTCATAATTATGAGAAATGATCTCTGCCCGCCTGGTCCACTCCTGGTCCTGCAGCACCCGGTGTTAAGGTGATGTGGGTTTTCAGCGTGACAGGGAGAGACAAGCAAGAGTGAGGGATGGTACAGTTACGCACATATGAGACAATGTGTCCAACTTTTTCTTTGGTGAATGCAATAGGCTTCCATAGGATATAGAGGTAGTACATTCAGTGAAGAAGCACACCCCAATGCCCCTTCTTACAACTTTCTTCTTTCAGGCAACAGCAGGCTTGAAGATTGATTCCATTCATTCTTCAGCCAAACAGCCCCGATGTTCCTCGCAGCAAAATTCAGTCAGCAGGCAGCATGTTGAGAACACAGATCATCAGACAAAATGTCACTGAGGGCTACTCGCTCCAGCAGACAGCACTCTCCCCTCAGGAGGCCTGAACACTGCGGGCTCGACTCATCGCAGCTACTCCTTACAGAAGCTCCGTCCCTCGGTTTAATGTAAAGTTTCTTACATTACCCAGTCAAGGTGATTAGTTAACTGTGCCTGGCAGCTTTGTCATTTAGAGAAACCTATAAGATCACTGAAACATAATCAATATTTAGACTAATGTATAGAGTGGGTGGAGGAAGGCAGGAAGCCAAGTAAAGCGGTTGCTGGACCCAGTCGGAGGCTAATTAACTGCAGCCGACTGCAGTCTGAGTACTTATTATAGTCTGAGTACTTCATATAAATGTTTGGAGAAGAGTCATTTGAAGTATTTATTACAGACAGTCACTGAAAAAATATTCACTGTTATTGCAGTTGTTACACAGTGCTTGACAGTTCTGTGAATTGGCTCAAAATAACCAGAATAACCAACACATTCCAAATCCGTCCTCCAGGAAGTGTATTAGTTTGCCTCAGAGCCGCCAGTGATTGTTGGTCAGCGGAGGAAAACTGCAGACATCGACATCAGTCATGTGTAGAAAAGTCTGCGTTATTGCAGCCTTTCGGGTTAGCAGGAGCTTTGACTTAGGAGTCGGAGAAATTAACCCGGTGTCTCACTCTTTTCGGGATATATATGTCGATCGGGACTGCTGTGTTGTCAAAGGTTAGAGCAAGGTTGTTAAAAAAAAACTACCTTTGACTCATAAGTCGACTTACATTGACAGCTGAATAATTTGTCATGTCTTCAGGTCTGAGTTATGTTTGTGGAGTGGGACCAGCTGAAGTGTGCCTGGATGTGACACCTTGTGTGATACTTTCCAATGGGTGTCACTACCGACAGCAATCTCCCATATCCCCTTTTCATGGATAGCCTGCAGGCAGCCAGGAAGGGATGGACATGTCAGTTAAGCTGATCACCGACAAGATGGCCTGTCACTGCTGCTGAAACCAGAGGAGATAGAGGGTCTCTTCAAGGTGCTGGTTTACTTCTTTCAATCAACCAATCAATCAATCACTTCATTTGTATAGCGCCAATTCATAACAAGTGTTATCTCGAGACACTTTAGATTATATAGGATAATATGCAGGAAGGATTTCTCCTTTGTGTTCCTCGTGGTTCTGTTGTCCACACGTCCTTGCCGCTGAGTTGGAGGTCAGAGCAGGCCGTGCATGAATGAGGACGGTGGTGGTTACACTTGTTTATAGGTAAAATGTCTTTAATTGTTTATTTACCTTGAAATAAAATGTAGAGCTTAAATCAGTTTTCTTTGGCCACCTACAGCAGATAAAACATGTCCCATACATACACTTTACATACAGACGTTATTTTTAGATCCTAAAACAGCCTAAAACATGGCTTCCCTTGGCGCAGATGGCCGAGCGTTCAGTTTGCGCCCCATGTACGGAGGCTATTGTCCTCCAAGCGGGCGGCCCAGGTTCAAGTCCAACCTGCGGCTCTATCCATTATCCTTTCTAGATAAAGACAAAAAAGCTGCCATATGAATCGTAAAAAAAAAGAAAGATAATACAGCCTCCCCACAGGATGAAAATCAGACAGCAGGGCTGCAGTACAGAGAAGCTTTCCACTTTTCTCACCTGACTCAGATCTTTGAATTACATATATATTTTCCCCACAAACAGCACACCACATGGCTCCTCTGATTTTAGACAGTTCAATCAATAACTGTGAGTGCACACAAGTTTCTCCCACAGACAGAAAGCAGAGAGCCAGAACTCTCTTTTGGTAACAGCACGAGTGAACAAACCCTGAAGCTGCTTCTCTGGCAATTAATGTGGAACAGACTTTGTGGATGAAATGAAGCCCGGTGTTCTTTTCCTTTTTTTCAAATTCTTGTCGGTAGAAAGTTGGACTGAGGCGTAGAAATTGATCAAGCCAGGATCAAGTAAGACTGACATAATGCGTCGATTAAAATGCTGTTTGTTTAAGATGAAGTATTTGTTCATAACTTAGATGTTGGCTCATTGAGTGCTCTAAATTCTCACACTAATCACTGCAGACAAAGAACATTTTTTTAAGCCCCTGAGAACCCAAACCCACACACACACACACACACACACACACACACACACACACACACACACACACTAGTAAATATTTGTAATTGGGACCAAGTTTTTGACCATCACTTGTTGGGACCACCCTTTCTAGAGGTTCTAGAGGTATGAAAACAATAACGTACAATGGCCACTGCCCAGTTAGCTCATACACGACTTTAAATCTCTGGATTGATGAAGTAATGTGTAGACCATTCTTACTGGGGACTCTGGGGAAATCCAGCTGACATGGTTCATGGGGACCAAATTTACATATAGTTTGCACAATTCATACTGATTTCTATTTGACTACAGGGGACCATGTCACAACAAGGAAGTTACATTTTACACAATGTGATCCTCAGGTTACAGCAAGACAACTGTCACCTTATTAGAAGATTTACTAAAAAAATAATATAACAAACACAGCTACTTCTGTGACATTTACTGAAAACTGCTGTTTTAGCTGAAATTAAGTTGTCCCAAACTCTTTTCATCAAGCTGTATATCACACATATAAGAATGAAAACATACTTTAGGAAAATTATGAACGCAAACCATACTTGAAGAAAGATATGCTTATCATATTTAAAAAAAAAACTAATTTCCACCCCTAAGTAACACTTAACCAGACTTTGTAAAAATATAAAAGTATTATACAACCCCAAAGTTCTATCCATGGTAAGATGACATATACTACACTTCTCCACAACATTTTTTCAATGTTTGAAACAGGCTAAAAAAAGTATAAAAAATGTAAACTACAGAAAAAAGGAAATCCCAAATCAAATAAATTGCATACTTGAACTTTTTAATCATTTCAGTTTAATAGCTTCATGATGTTGTTTCAGAGATTTGAACTGTCTCTCACACTTCACTTCCAAAAGCATATGGAAGGAATCATTGAAACAATGCAACCACTTGAGAAACTAGATTTCAATCAATATGTCAACAATGCTTTCAGCATGCATTTAACACTTCTTGACTACTTGAGATTTTTTTTCTGATAACTCTAGAACAAAATGTCGAATACAGTACCAGTCGTTGCTGATAATCTCCTTACCGTTTAACCCGCACTTTCCTTTTGTAGGCTGTAATCTGGTTATAAACATACAATTTCAAGATTTGCCAGACTCTAAAGAGCTTCTGGTTCAGCCCTCAAGCATTTCACACAGTCACTCTTTGCCGGCACAATACCAGAAGTGATGAATCAATTCATGTGCTTCTCGACTGCCTTCACCTCTGTCTCTTGCCAGGGTCTTCTTTTCTGGGCAGCTTAACCTGCACGTGAACATATACAATATGTAAATTAAATGCAGAAATAAAATGTAAATGTAAAAAGCGTGCAACAACCATAAGTTCTTAATCCTTTATCAGTATATGTGCAGTATAAGGTCAAAGGTCAATGATCAGTGTGGGGTCACTGTGTTTTGGACATATAGTGTATATGCTACTACAAGTACAAGTGAAATTATGGCTGCAATGGGTTAAGGAAGTAATTTTAAGAAAGGAAAAAAGGAAGAAAAGGCGCAAAAGGAACAGAGAGAAAGACAAATACATGAGTGCAATTGAGTCTTTGAGCTGCTCAACTCCTATAATTAACAAAATTAATCAGTCGAATTTCATCATTATAGTTGCTAATGTAAATATTTGACTGATCAGTTTATTCATACTTGGCTGTTACTGCTAATACTACATATACATTGTACACATTGTTCCTCCATGTCTTTCTTTCTGCATCTCCCTCTATCCCACTTTCCAAGCCAAACAGTTTCGTAGAATGTCTTTTCAACATGAGTCTGGTTCTGTTCCAGGTTTCTGTCTGTTCAACATGAGTCTGGTTCTGCTCGAGGTTTCTATCTGTTCAACATGAGTCTGGTTCTGTTCCAGGTTTCTGTCTGTTCAACATGAGTCTGGTTCTGTTCCAGGTTTCTGTCTGTTCAACATGAGTCTGGTTCTGCTCGAGGTTTCTATCTGTTCAACATGAGTCTGGTTCTGTTCCAGGTTTCTGTCTGTTCAACATGAGTCTGGTTCTGTTCCAGGTTTCTGTCTGTTCAACATGAGTCTGGTTCTGCTTGAGGTTTCTGTCTGTTCAACATGAGTCTGGTTCTGTTCCAGGTTTCTGTCTGTTCAACATGAGTCTGGTTCTGCTCGAGGTTTCTATCTGTTCAACATGAGTCTGGTTCTGCTCCAGGTTTCTGTCTGTTCAACATGAGTCTGGTTCTGCTCCAGGTTTCTGTCTGTTCAACATGAGTCTGGTTCTGCTCCAGGTTTCTGTCTGTTCAACATGAGTCTGGTTCTGCTCCAAGTTTCTGTCTGTTAGGGAGAATTTTCTCTTAAATTTAGCTAAATGTTACGCCTTTACAAATAATTTAACAAATAGAATGGTCTGGACCTGATCTGTTTGTAAAATAGTTCTGGCCTAAGCAAGGAGCTGTAGGTCACCTTGCAGCCACTAGGGGGTGCTACATTTGTTTTTGTGTTTTTGGACCTCATTTTGTATTTCTCATTCATTGGTAAGAGCACGTTGTGGAGACTTACCTTTCGAAGGATCTAAATCCATCCTGGACTAGGAAGCAACTGTAGAATCATTGTCTGTGAGTAAAGTAAAGTGTGTTTTCGATGTTTAATTTTGCTACCATGCTTTCATTTTATGCAGCTAGCTATGTCAGACCATGATTTTTTGTGGTTTGCAATTGGTCACATACTGTTAATTCTATTGACATTGACAAGCATATTATACCTCACAGATATGTGTCTTGATTATGTGTATCATAACTGATTGTTTATTTTACTTTACATTACAGTTTTACTCCATTTTGCATTCTGTCAATACAAAACCGGTGTCAATCAAATAAAAATATGTGTTTATTGACTACAGCATGTGGAAGGATTTATCTGTCTGTCTAGTTGAGCAGGGTTCCTCTGCTCCAGTGACATTATGTTTCTGTCAAAGGCCACATGGTCTAGTGTTGCAACACTGATTGTTGATGTAGAGACAAACACCGCCTCCCTGGGATTTCCCTGTTACTTCAGTGTCTCTATTGTTACGCCCAGGGAACCCTTTTAGAAAGCCAGGTTTCAGTGAGGGACAGAACACAAACATCTCTGTACTGCGGAGGTGGATAGTGTTTGCCTGGAGTTCTTCAGTTTTGTTACGGAGGGACTGTACATTCACCAGAATGATAGTTGGTAGCGGGAGGCGGTTCACTGTATGCCTCCTTAGCCTCAAGCGAATCCCGCCCCTCCTACCCCGCTTCCGTGTTTTAGCGTGCCAAAAACTTTCATTACGTCTGTAAAGTAGGTTGTTTTCCAGGTGATCAACCAGCAAATCAGATAGCCGTTCAGGTGAATTGTATTGTAGTAGCAATTATCTTGAGTATTTAAGTCTGGAATGATGTGGGTGCAGATGACGGGAGTTGTAGACAAGCAGTGCAATGGAGATTGAGTCCAAAAAGCAACTCCATTTCCAGTTATCACTCTGTGAATCCTCACAAAAAGGGTCTATCAGTAGACAGACTTGATGAACGACTTGGACACACAATTGGTACTGATTCACAAACACAAAAAACGTCTCAAAAACACTGTCAGTTGCCTTCTGTACTAGTGAAGTCTACCTGGAGGGGTGAAGTGCGCTTCACCTCTCCTGCCAGCTAAGTACCTCTCAAATATTTCACATGGTCCCTAAAGCTCTATTGTACATCTGAAGACAGCCTTTAGGACAGCTATTTCAACTCTTAAGTAATGGTCTATTGCTTTGAGTTTTTGGTATTGCTGTGGCCAAGTATTATTTTGTTTGAGAAGTGTGTTCAGGGACGGCTGTGGCTTACTTGGTAGAGTCGTCGCTTGTCAACCAGAAGGTCAAGGTTTCGATCCCCAGCTGAGCAACATGTCCGATGTGTCCTTGGGCAAGACACTTAACCCCACATTGCACCTGCTGCTTCAGTGGCGGTGTATGAATGGATTAGTGTTGTACTTACTCTCTGATGTATGTCGCTTTGGATAAAAGTGTCTGCTAAGTGAATTGTAACATTGGTTTCTGTAGAATTATCGTTTATAAGGCCCAGAGCAAGGGAGGAGAAATTAGACTGTACTTTAGTTTCTAATTCAACCTATCTGAGGGATATTAGGTGAGTCGGATGGCTTCAATACACAATAAATGGGGCCATATTTTGATTGACATATGCAAGCTGCCATGCCCACAGAGTCGTGGGAAATGGACTTAGCTGCAAAATAAGCTGTTTTTGAAAGAGGTTTTCTAACCACATTTTGATATTACCTGTGACTTTTTAATATTTCAAGTCAGGTTTCCAGGGTCTTTAAGATACAGATATCTAAAGCCCCCCTCCCCCTCTTGGTTTAGTCAGAGTTATAGGTCCATTACTTCACGTGAAGGAATGGACCTTCACCCCACGCTGAGCTCTCACTTTGAAATTGATTGAAGGCTTTAAGAATACCAAATTGAAAGTTTCCTCAGAAGAATACATTAGAGGTCCAAACCTGCTGTGATTTCATGCACCACTCATTTAAAGTATTAACTATTAAAAAACTCCCTGCACAAAAAGAACTTTAATTGAAGAGTTTAATTTCTTCCTTCTGGCTATTAATGGCTGATCAAACACCGTACTTGCAGGGTTTGAAGTACACAGGCACGCACACACACGCACACACACACACACACACACACACACACACACGGCTAGAGTTCACTTAAGCTACTGAAAGGCTCAAAAGGTAGACTGTTAATTTAACACTAGAAAAGCCAATAGATTGTCAAATGTACCATTGCCATCTTTGGTATGTCTGTAACTTTCTTCAAATAAAATATATGAATCCCTGGTCAACGACTTTCCTCAAAATATGTTTTGATTGTTTTTTTGAGTTGTTACAAGTTCGCAGAATAAATGACAAAAAAGTTAGAAGCATTTATACAAATTAACGCCTCAGCGGTCAAATTTACCGAAACCAAAATAGGGATATATTTTTTAATAATAATTAAATAATAATTTTGTTTTCATCTACCGTTGCCTAGCAAGACGCCTATGTCCAAATTAATTTCATGCACGGGCAAACATTTTGTGAGAGAAAAGAAAAGAAAAAAAGAAGAGAAGAAAAGAAGTGAACAGCAGAAATAAGAGACAATGGAGAATAGTGGAGGGGAAAGAATACGCTTGAATTATAATAGAATTCCGAGAAAGATGGGACACATTGGCAAATCATTCAGCCGGGAGCAGAGCCAGAGAGCAGAGTCTGCCGGCCCTACGGCAAAACATAGAGGATCCCCTCAGGGCCTTTTTATGCATGTTTGATAGAGCTATGCTCCAACACATTGGTGATTGCACAGTGGCAGAGGCACACAGGGTGCAAGGTGACAACACCTGTAATATGTCCGGGGAGGAGCTGAAGGCTTACATTGCGGAACCTTTATAGGGAAATCACACGCTATCTTCGATTTGACAGCAAAGATGGCAGGCGTTCATGTCCCTCAACCGACAAGTCCGTCTTGATGTCAGAAGTGTGGGATAAATATGTCCAGAACTGCATTGCCTGCTACAAGCCAGGAGCGCACATGTGACACACAGAAATGTGTGATCACATTATGTGATTTATTTTTTGTGTATATTTCAATATGTAAATGTGTAATTGGGAGCATTCTGTTACTTTGTGAAAACTCTCATTTAGAGTGTGGTTCCAATTTGTGCCACAAGAAGGCGTAACCTCCAGGTGAGACAGCTTAAGCCTTTTCCACATGCACTCCGGATAATCAGTGGTGATTCTAGACAACTTTAACTGAGGGGGCGTCTTTCCTGAGGTAAGACGTGACGTCAATAAACAACGCGAAAGTAGCGGCTGAAGCAACCGAGTCCGCTACGCGCCGCTATAATGAGAATATTTCCCTTTATATCAATGTGTAAAATAAAGACTGGCAGAAGCAAGGAAAGGAAACACACTACCTGTTGCTTGTCTCATTATTTCCCTGTTACACACATCACCGTGGACGAGCAGCTTGTTCCTCACCATAGCGCGATTCCGCTTCACGCATCTTATGGATGAGAACCGCCCTGCAGGTCAGTGTTTAGGAGAGGCGGTTTTACTCAAGTTGGTGCAGCCATTTGAGGGAAAGGGAAGAGTTTTTCACATCCCTCAGCTGTGGTCCAAGAACACCAGCCTAGTGGGAACCATGAACAAAGCACAACGGCAGCCTCCTCCATCTGTGCAGGGCAGAGGGGGAACTGTTCTCTTCCAAGGTGCTGAAAGGACCTATGGACAATGTTGACGTACTTTCACACTACTAAAAACAGCCGCTGCGCCCCTAGTGTTAAACCTTAAACTATCCTCCAGCTAAAGAAGGTTGTTAAGGGTTTAAGTAGATACACTATATCTCACTCTGTCTCTGTTGCTCCACAGCATTTCTTCTTCAAACTGAAACTGTTGTTGACTACAAAGGCCCAGTCTGAGTTCAGCTGAGATGAGGGCCCTATGAATTCTGTTTTATTTTATTTCTAAATTCCATTGACTTCTATTTTTGTATTCTGTGTTTTACATTGAGTTACATTGGATCATTTGATCAGATTGTAAAATGATAACATAGATTTGCTCGCCCCATATTTTGTGCCCAGGCCCTGCTCCCCTCTGGAACCGCCCCTGCTTCACAACATTACAAACTCAACAACAAAAATAATTAATTTGCTTTAGTTTTTTCTCTAGATTTAGCCTTCACAAAGTTGAACTTGGATTCAGCGTGTCCTAGCTAAAAGGCAGCCTCCCGTGTTGAAAATTGAAGCCGATGCGGAAGTGCAAAGTAAGTTGCTGTCCGCTCTTTTGTTGATGTTGTCATTCCGTTGAAGTACACGTGGCATTGAGACCAATGCCACGCCACCTCCTGTCTGACAGGGATAGTCCCCCCTCTGTGACTTGAACATGTGAACAGCCTGCTGAGGAGAATATCCAGAGCAGTCCTCCTGAAGTTATCTAGAGATTTTCAGGAGTGCATGTGGGAAAACTGCTTTTGTGTCAAGAAAAGTAAAAAGATACGGTTTTAAAAATAATTCTATTTGTAATTAAATGTATTATCTTTTTTTTTAATTCTCATTATTGTTTTTTGTATCATCGTTTCTCAATGCCCTTTGAGTTTCTGCATCAGCCTGATCTCTGATTGCTAAGAAGTGTTACCTGCGTGTGACTTAAGAGTTTGTTTGCCTGAAGTCACTGAGGAAGGGGCTTCGCTGAAACATCTGTGCTGCAATAATAAAGACATTTAAGTTACTGGATTCCTGTCTTGGAGTGTTTTTGGTGATTTTTGTTGGGGATTCAGCGCCCACTCATGACCTGAGTGCACAATAGACACTTCATAGCATCAATATGCACTCCTCTGTTGCAATGTATTGAAAAATATGATTGACTCAGAAGAAATATACTTCGGTGGACAGAGGGCTTATTTCTCTGAATTCTCTCTCTCCTTTTTTTAATCCAAGTCTGAGTCAGTTGATGGCTGATGAGGGGCATTCGCTCTGTTAGATAAACCAATTAGATTCTCCAGTGACCTCTGTGGACCAATCGTCGTGTTGCTGTCAAACTTGTCCATGTCAGGCTGTTTTTGTGTCACTCCTGTCAGCTCTCATTTTAGTGTCATATTTATGCAACCGCCCTGCACAAAATTCACCCTCAGTTTTTGTGTCCCATGCTGTCCTGAAATGCAATGAATCAATTGTTCTGGTTCACTGAGAATAGAGATAGAAGTCCCATCAGTGTTTTCTTAATCACACAATTACTTAAAGTTAACTAAGCTTAAGGCAACTACCGAAAGACAGGATCCAGGGAGACTCCAAAGCAAAAGATAACTAATTTCATTGGTACATGTTTGCAAATTATGGACAAGACTGGAAGAAAAAATCTGGGCCGACATGTTTGGCAATTTGAAGTATGGAGGCCCTCCTAATGGCACATTTTCTATAAGGCGAGTCAGTTTAACATGAGAACGGCCGAGTAAAATGTACTCGTTATTAGAGTGCATTCAATTTCAAGCTAGGTCATTCATTTATAATTCTACACCTAGTTGTATAAAAATGACAGCTGAAGATTCTTTATATCATTCACAAAATATGAGGGCATGTCCATTCAACTCTTTGGATGCCATGCCAAACATTTGGATTTCATCCTTTCCGCACTTGGCGAGCGCTTTGTGCAGCTTCTAACCAGCACCCAGCTCGAGCCCTGCACGGTACTGTTTTCTTAATATTGGATTTTTAACCATTAGCGCCCGCACTGGCAGTATGTCCAATCCCGCCTGCCACAGATTCTGACAATTTTTTAAAACTTTCAGAATAACAAACACTGCATTCAGTTAAAGCAATGATAGTAATGTGTTCACTGAAGTAAAGCACCACATCGTTCATGAATAAAGAAAGCGAGGCCGACTAAAAGAAACACCATCACTCACATCCATTACTCACATGCGGATTAAACCCCTGGTTATTTTGATTATGGTAATTTCAAAGTCACATTTACAGACTTTATTTACAGGTCTTTTCTTTTTAAGTCATACAAAGGTGGAATTGTTTTCCTGACCACTGGAACGTGTGTTATCTCTGCAGATTGTATCTTTTTCACTCTAACTGCCTGTGGCAGTTACAGAGATGCTGTTTGCTCTGTTGCACAGAAAGGGGTGCATTAAGTCCTTTGTGTGTGTTTAGTGAATCAGACGGTGTCTTTATTAATCATCTATACAAGTTTAGCAGGCATAAATCAATCAATCAATCAATCAATCAATCAATCAATCAATCAATCAATCAATAAAACTTTATTTGTATAGCACTTTTCATACAACAAATGTATCCCAAAGTGCTTTACATCGACATAAATCAAACAGCAAAAACATGACTCCCTCCCCCACCCCTATCCCACAATCCAACTACTAAGGTAAAAATAACTACACTGAAAAAAAAGATACATTGGATTTACTCAATTCAATATTGGACATCAGTTGCACACAGAATAATTGCTTTGGAAGCAAGTTACAGAATTGTGTTAAATCAACACAAACTATTTATGTTTAATCAACACAAGAACTTTATGTTGATACAAAGTTATTTAAATTACATAAATTAAAACTATGTGATTATTTTAGTCCTACACAGTTTGATCGCTTTATTCCAACACAATTCACTCCCTTTTACTGCAACACTATTTCATCAGCTAACTTTAACACTATCTATAATATTAATATGGATGTCAATTATGTTTTCATAATTATTATGATTAAATTACATTTTATATATATATATATTTTATGTATACATAATTTAACCAAAATATAAAACAGTTTAAATATAAATTCAATAAATTACAATTAAAATGTCAATTTTCTTGTCTAATACTTTTAGTTTAGTTACTTTAATGTTCTTGATTCTAAACATTACCCAGTACCCCACCATTTAAAATGATGAAACAGAAAGAAAAGTATAATAACAGTCAAAACTTTTATTCCTGCAATAACTGCACATGGAGTATTATTAAAATCGTCTAAAACTTTACAGTAATAGCTGTATAACATCAACACTTCTGGTATGACGAACAGCCAAACCACTTAGTCCAGGTACGTGGAACTCTTTTACAGTCCTTCACCAGGGGTATTTTTGTTCTCCTAACTGGTGCATTCAAGTTTTTAGGGTTTGAGCCTTTCGTGATACTTCAGCTGCATCTAACTCCATGATGAGCTTTTAAATGACTTCAAATGTGTGGCAGAGATTTAACAGATACCTATATTAAAAAAGGTATTTAAAAAAAAAAATCCACAGCAATAACAATAAAAACAGCAAATGCAATGATAATAAAAGTCAAAGAACTTTACAGTTATAAATGTATAACATCAATACTGGTGGTAGGACGGACAGCCACACCACTCAGTCCAGGAACGTGGAACTCTAAGTGTTTTATACAGTCCTTTACCAGGGGTAGCAACCTCTCACTGGTGCATTTTAGTTTTTAGGCTTCGAGCCTTTCGTGATAGTTCAGCTGCATCTCACTCCATGATGAGCTTTTGAATGACTTCAAAGGTGTAGTGAAGCTTTGACGGATAGCTCATGTTGAGGGTGTAAAATAGGCCAAACAACATGACTGTTGCAAGTGCCACCATGTCCAGATCTTGCAGTGCCATTACAACCTCAATGATAACACCCACATCTGAAAAGTCCCCGTTGGGAGTCTCTCTGACGACATACCGTATTTTCCGCACTATAAGGCGCACCGGATTATAAGGCGCACCTTCAATGAATGGCCTATTTTAGAACTGTTTTCATATATAGGGCGCACCGGATTATAAGGCGCATAGAATAGAACGTGTTTACAACTGAACAAGGCTGGGAGATATTGTGAATATATAAATATAAATACGTATAAAACGTAACGTATAAAACTACAAAAACAAAAGTACATAAGACAATTTCCCCAAATAATAAATTATTTCTTTGACGTTTCTCTTAACTCTCAAAACGTAGTGTTATACGTAGTGCATTCACAATAACTCAACGTTGTTCAAACGTTAATGTGCATATTCACAATATCTCCCAGCCTTGTTCAGTTGTAAACACGTAAAAGAAACACAGTCTGATACCGCTAATTCAAACGTTAGTGCAGGGGTGCCCAAACAGTCGATCGCGATCGGCAGGTAGATCGCTGACTGATTCTCAGTCGATCGCGAGATGTTTTGTCAATATAAAATACAATTGTAAAATAGAAAAGTGATTTCAATTTCATCTCATTGCACTGTTTCCCACACACGATACCTGTGTTGGGAGCCCAAGTATACTTCCGACCTGTGTGTATTTAATTTTTCATTTATTCATGAAATTGCTGCGTGCATGAGAGAGCGAGCGAAAGAGCGAGCGGGGGAGCGAGAGACAGAGAGAGCGCGCGCAAGAGAGAGTGCAGGCATGCGCAAGGACGTGCAGGTAAAACCGGGGGGGTAAATGTTTTACCAAAAAGTCATATATAGAAACTATGCTACGAGTATTAAGCGCATTTGATGAAGCTGCAGCTACTTTTCTCTGCTCCTCTCTGCTGTCATGACTGTGAGCATCGCGGGGGACGAGACACACCAACAAACAGCGCAAACGCACACGCACACGCACACACGCACACACACGCACACACACGCACACACACACTCACGCACTGGAGCGCCAGCCACCACGCAAACCTTTTTACTTTTTACTTTTAGTGCTACAGCACACAGTTGATCCGTGATCCGTACGGACCGAGGTGGGAACACACGTGACCCGGTCAAACAGTCGGTTGGACTTTACTCCGTTCACTCTCACCGTGTCTGCAGCTAATTTAACAAAAGCAAAATCATCTCACAGCAGCCTGCTGTAGTCTGCATTATTTTTTACAGAACTCTCATTTATTAATATCTGTTTGTTGTGTGAGTATTAAATACGTTTGTAGGCTGTTGGTAAAGGCTATGGCTCACTATGTGGACTGGTAGATCTCGGCAGACTGGTAACTTCAAAAGTAGATCTTGGTTCAAAAAAGGTTGGGCACCCCTGCGTTAGTGCATAACTCAACATTGTTCAGTTACGTATAACACGTAAAGCTCACTTTTTCAGTTCATTCCCCGTCCACGAATCCCTTGAATTCTTCTTCTTCAGTGTCCGAATTGAACAGTTGGGCGAGTACGGCATCCAACATGCCCGGCTCCCTCTCATTGTAATTATCCGAGTCAGTGTCGCTGAGCGCCGTGTACAACCAGTATGGATCAACCAATTAACCAATTGATCCATATATAAGGCGCTCCGGATTATAAGGCGCACTGTCGTTTTTTGAGAAAATTAAAGGCTTTTAAGTGCGCCTTATAGTGCGGAAAATACGGTAAATTCCGACGGTGGTGCCCTCTATGGCCCCGAGGGTGTTGGCGTCAGTCAAGTACTGGTGAAAGGAATATATTTTTTAGTTTTTTCCTTCTTTTGAAACTGTTTTTAAAACTCAACCTCATTAAGACAGATTTTTGTGTCTTAATGAGGTAAAAAAAATTAAGCTCTAAAGACACTCTTTTTTAAACATGTTTTAACAAACTACTTTTTTAAAATGTGGCACAGAAAAGGCACCAGCTACAATGCACACTCACCATGTACTCCTGCACCAGATCATCAGGATCCTCATTGAGGTAAATGCAGAGTCCTTTTATGATGCCCTCCCTGCCACCATCGATGTCTTCCTAAAGAATAAGAACAAAGAACATAGCAACATTTTAACTCAAATTGTCAGTAGCTGGGATGAAAGTGGGCAAAGACAAAAATGAAACTGTTCTGTAAAAGTTCACTTGTGGGACTGGCAAATGCATAAACAATCTGAAAACCAAATAGAATGCAGTCTCATCTGTTCACTTATGAAAATAAATTGATCATTGAAAAACTAAAGCCAGGGTTTCCTGCAGCACTTTATAGTTTAGGCGGCTGCCTAGACAACACATGACTCCAACCTTATCTACCGTGTTTTTATATATAAATAAATAAATAAAGAAGAAATGCAATTTATAACTCCATAGTTAAAAAGTTCTTACCGCCATCATGGCCGCCATGTCTTTGATTTTTTTCCCTGCTGCCCTGAACGCTTCTCAAACACCCTTAGCAGGCTTGCAGAGTGTAGGTCAAGCTGTGATAGAAACCTTGACTGAAGAGGCATAGTTGTGACACGCTTGAACGCCGCGTTTATCTGAAACATAAAACCATTTTATAACACATACACACAAAATTTGTTACTCCCAAACTACACCGTCCGACCATCACTGTGTGCATTTGTTTAGTCATTTAATTTCTGAAAAAAAAAGGGGAAATTTTTAACTACATCCTAATGGAGCCAAGCATTAGTCTAACAGTTGCACATACTATCTATAGCACAAGTCACAATATTATTAAAGACTTTTCTTCTTGCCTCCATTACATTGAAGAGACCAGGCCATCTCTCTTGTACATCACTGATCATGGGAGCATCACAAATGACTTCTTGTCTTTGTGATGCAAATGTTTTCTCCATTTCAAGCTGAACTGTCTCTCTATTATTAAGCTTCTTGATATCTGAAAGGAGTTCAACCCTCATCTTCTCCAGGGACTGTTGACTTTCTCCGGGTGGAAGAGAAGAGCAGTAAGCCACTTCACCCCTCCTTGGTTTCTTAACAGAAAAGGCAGGAGAAGGTTTTCCATCTGGTTTATGTTTCAAAGCATTTACACATACTTCAGGACATCCCACGTTTTGGAGATGTGTGTGGTAGTTGGACAACTTGTATTTGAGGCTGGACTTCCAACCCTCATAGCCAATGTCTGAGCCTTTTTCTTGTAAACATGGATGCCTCATGATGAGCGCCTCTGCAACTTGATCAAACTCCCTGTCTGTGAGATAGACTTTGTGGTGAACTACCTCCTGAATCAACCCCTCCAGTATATCAGACTTCAGTTTTGGATCAGGGATCAGCAGCGTCCCATTTTCTTTGAAAGCTTCATGAGCTTTCTCAAGCTTGAACTGTGCATCATAAGAAAAACGGGGAACATAAAATGTATCTGGCCAGGAAGACCGTGAAGAAGTGGACTCTGGAGATGTTAGAATAACCGTGCTGTCACCAGAAAAAGATGTGGTGTCATCAGGAGTACTGGTAGGTGGAAAGGAGAAACAGAAGTCTTTCCACTACCAGTTAATGTATTTGCAGGTCAATACACTCATACACATGTCCCAGGGACCATCTGACGGGACG
The DNA here is from genome assembly GCF_963930695.1 of Labrus bergylta. Lineage (NCBI taxonomy): Eukaryota > Metazoa > Chordata > Actinopteri > Labriformes > Labridae > Labrus > Labrus bergylta. Next base: position 31,388,670 of record NC_089198.1, on the reverse strand, counting down.
TCGTTAATCTTGAGCCCAACACACAAAAACAAAAATAACTCGATAGCCTACCATCAAGGGAGCATGTCTGTGTGCCCTCCGCCCAAATAAAGTAAACCTCTGACTGCCAAATGACCGCAGCAAGGCACTCGCAATGTTACTCTTCGTTGACCTAATGCTACTTTAGGATATTTTGCTAACAAATGCTAATTTAGCAGATTGTAGTCTACAAACCAACACACTCTGCCCGCTTCCCACCCTACTATTTTAACTGACGCCATTAAAATTTAGCTAAATTAGTAAGTTACATATTTGTGCTGTTAACACAAACAATTTAACACAAACCCATTCTGTATTGTCTCACCATAACGGACGGACGGCTGGCTTACCAAAGCAAAGAAGTTAGCACAGAAATTAACCACTCTGGTTTTTTTGTAATGGTGTCAGTTTAGAAATACCAAAAGCAAAGTAGGCTACACAGTGATTCAACAGCGCTACAGCGAATAACCTCACAACAGTTCATTAACTTATGTTAGCGACTCTCAAGACATTAAACTACATTTAGTTATTCATTGACCAACATTCAAATTTATTCCAGCCATTCAAACTTACCGAGCTGAGCAGTACATGGACGTATGAGGAGAGGCGATGACACTGCTTTCAACATGGACGAGAAGTTGTTCTGGCGCGCAAAGCGGGATTGCACAAAGTATCGCGATAATAAATGATGATACATGATTGACTCACTTTCTCCAAATATGAGCTAAACATGTCCGTACACTCTCCCTGCCTATAATGTAGTTTCTACACAATACGGTTACATTTTGCTTCAGAACAATTGTGATAAATTGATACAAGTTGCTTAAATAAATCGAACAGATGGCCAGTGCCCTTTTTCTCAGTGTAATGTGTAACATTATCATTTATTCTAAATGAGGAAACACGGGAGGTTCAAAATGTAATACAACTAGATGAAATGAGATTAAGTTAAAAGCTCTACTAAAAAGGCTCTACTTGAGTTTGCTTTTAAAAATGTGAAAGCCCCCTAATGTCCTGAGCTGATCTTCTATGGTTTTGGTTGTTCCTTAGTTGTGATGTCCTGTTTTTATTTTGTCATTTGTATCCTATATCGTATATGTTTCCTGCCTGTCAACTTTACTGTTGATAATCCTGGGTTTATTTTTTCATGTTTTATTTTGAAGTTCTTTCCTCTGTGTGTGATGTCGAGTGTTACTTCCTCCCTCTGTGGTTTCCTCTCCCTTGTTGATTGCTTTCATTGTTCTCACCTGAGTCTGGCTAGTCTCATGTGCTTGATTGCCCCCTGTATTTTGCCTCTTTGTTTATTCCCTTCGGTGTACGTTCATACGTCTTCCTACTGGTCCTTCCTGGCTCCTGTGATATTTATTTATCCCCTGGTGGCCCCTTGCCGTGTCTTTTGTTTTTAACTTGGTTTTTAAAGATGTTTGCCTTTTTGGGCCTTTTTTTAAATTCAATAATTTTTGGTTTTCTGGCCACAGGTCCTCTTCTTTGTTTCCGACAATCCTGCCAGGCAATCCTTTTGTTAATCAGGCCCTCAGCTTTCACAAAGCATGGCACTAAGCATCAAGCTGCAGCAGAGCCAACAGACACAGAGGCGCTGCTTCTCAACAGGCAAGGCAGGACAGGACTCAGAGGGAAACGCAACGACTGCGATATATCGATTGGGTCGACCATGTCTCAAAAAAGTAATGCTGACTAAACATATTTTTATGGCAAATTCAAATCATGATATCTTCATTTCTACTTGGTGTATCAACACAAAATAAAGACTGGGATCATTCTCCAATGCAGCAGATTTGACAGCTGGTGAAGGATTTAAACTGAGGTTGATGTAAACGAATGGCCTATTTTGGGAATGCGGGCGTTACCGCTGACCTCAGATGGTTAAATCCACATTCGCACCTCTTGTAATTGTGTCCTGTGCTACACACTGTGTGTCTGGATAATGGGGACATGCTGGAGCCAGAGGCAGATGTTGCACAGTACATCCAAGTCCATTTTTTCTAAGGAATATTTTCTCAAATGTAACCATGTTTCTGCTCATGGAGCTTCTGCAGCAGACCGGAAATCTCCCATAATCCAATATTGGTCAGCCTGCAAACCGCAGGGACCGAAGATGAGAAGGAAGTGGACAGGAAGTTCATCCTGGTACAATGTGAAGGTCATCTGTTTGATGGACAGGTTCTGCGGGTCATTGGAGATGAGATCGAGGTGAGCCACATGAAGTAGCTGGGAGGCACAAATGCATTCACATGGCCCAATCCTGCAGACATAATTTTTTTATTACACATTTGATGTGTTCCAAGTGGTCTCGGAGCCAGAACCTCTAAATTCACACATCTCAAGACTCACTCAGGAAGGCAGGGAGTTCTTTAGTCACCACCTGAAATGGTTCATAGCGTGTCTGAATGATCTAAATGTATGTTGTCATGGATTTTAAAGTACTACAAGTGATTCAAAAGACTACAAATGATGTATTTATTTTTAGCCGGCATCCCAAGGTGCAGTGACAGATATTTACAAAAAAAGGCAAAAAAACAGGAACAATTTTATTTTAACTATTTACAGAACAAAAGTCTTCCAAAAAACAAAATTCCACATGAACGAGCAAACAAAACAGCACTTCAAAAAGAAAGTCTCCAACACGTTACCTCCTCTGTAACCAGGACTAGACTGCCTGAAAGCAGCAAGCAGCCATCTTTTAAAGCAAGAAGCCCCTCCCACTGGGTGTTATGAATAACACACTTTCTTGTGAATTAACGATTTTTAACCTTTTTAGACCATATGGTCTACTCATCAATAAATTAAACAATTTAATCCATATTTTATTAACACCACAGCAATGTATCTGTGGCGATACAATGTAAACAAACATTTAATTAAACAATCAATCACGTGATTACTATTGCACGCCGTATCCGCCTATTTTGAATGCGGAAATGGGCCGCCTCTGTTTGGCACCCAAACGGGACGCAGCGGAGCGCATATGAAACGCACCAACGGCAAGAACACTATGAATCTATATATATATACTGTATATATATATATATATATATATATGTATACTGTATATATATATATATGTATGAAAAACAAAAATAGAGCTCTCAAGTGTGCAGCCTTGGTGGCGCTATGAAAAGGAGGATGATGGTGTGATTTACTGAGTGATTATAGGCGCACTGGCAGAGGGAAAAGTTTGTCACAGCCTGCCTGAGAATGATATTAACTTTATGAACGCAGTACGTCACCAGAAACAGCCCTGGATATAGATAACCTTCTGCTTCTTTCTTTAACACCTCGAGGAAACATTGATCCACGAGTGTCTGATTGTGCATCAACAGAAAGTCCACTATTGCAGGAAACACACTGACTTACTGTAGTGTATAGTTTGAAATCTCAGTCTCTCTCCCCCTCCTCTCTGTTGACCTTCTCATGTCCTTGACTGAGGTGTTTTTTTCCCTCTTCCTGTCACTGCTCTTTATTTGGAAAAGGCTGATATAGGAAAAGCTGCTGTAGGTATCCGGGTAAACAAGCTTTGAATGCCTTCGCAGAGGCAATGAATTCTGAAGGAGGCTTCAAAGAGGGAAGTTTGGGATTTTTTTTAAGACAGCTGTCAGTGTGTGACTAAGACTTTTTTTGGGGACGTCCAATTTCTTCCTTTTTTTTTTTCTTTTTTTTTTAGCTCGAGCAGAATATTGACAGCAGTCTCTGCCAGCAGTTGTTTTCACTGCCAATGTAAATTTACATGCAACCAAAGGAAGCCTTTCAGAAACACATGAAAGCCTTTTTCAGGTATTTTCACGAGCTGCAGAGAGAAGCAATGACTTATTTAACAGCCCCTTTTGGAAGTATTTTTTTTGTTTTAACTGGGATTGAGAGGAGACAACTGTGTGTTTTATGAAGGTGGGGGTATTTTCAGCCAGTATGGTTCAACAATTAGACGGCTAGAGCTGCAGAATATATCATGTAATTATTGTCACGTGAGGTCAAGCAAACACACAGATACGTAGATGTCATGCTGCTTTTTTTCTGATACTTGATGATGCAATCAATCCAGTCAGCTCAAATGGCTAATATGTGACAAAAACAATTGCAATCTTTAGATGCAGCTGTTTGAACTTGTATATGTGCAGAGATCCTGTCATCTTTGTCAATCGATGCCCTCTGCTCTTACGCAAATGTAAAACAAGTCATTTGAATTTTCCTTTGAATACCGCTTCAAAATTCAAATACAGAAAGGTGCGGCGTGGTAACGACAGCACATGATGGTATTATACGATGGAGGCCAACGCCTCATCCCCTCCAGGTGCAAAACAGAACGCTTCAGGCGCTCCTTTGTGCCCACTGCCATAAGACTGTACAACAGCAGCCTATGACAACAATAACAGTACGGCCTTGACACAAAACTTCTCCCCCATAAAACACTACACACATGACCTGCTTCATTATTATTATCATTACTAACATTGTATTATTGTATTATTGTATTATTATACTGTATTATTATTATTATTATTATTTAGCATTAATATATATATATATATATATACATATATACTGTATATTCTATATATATTTATTATATTACACTATATTGTTTATATTGCAATATATTATATTATATTATATAACTGCACTCTGCATCACTGTGGTACAACACTGCCTGTCTTCTCTGCTGTTTACATTACTTGTTGCTATTTATCATACCAAGTCACTTTAATCACTTATCACTTTATCTTGTCATTCTCTGCAAATACTGTCTCAACTCACTGCAGTTAACTTCATCATTCATTTTGTACTGTATATACCCCCTGTTTTTATTTATCTTATCTAATCTATTCTGTTTAATGTGTATTTTGTATTTTGAGCTTACTTGTCTGTGCTGCTGCAACGCCCGAATTTCCCCTCTGGGGATCAATAAAGTACTATCCTATCCTATCCTATTTGCGGATCAGTATTGAGGGTATTGGGTGGTATGGCTACAAGAAGGCTAATCTGAAAAGCAACATTTTAAAATCTAGTAAGATATCGGCATGGAGTGTGGGGAGCAGGTTGGTGAACTGGCACCAGAGTTTGACAAGCTGCAGTGTGACAGGCAGGATCGTGACGGGAGACCTTGAAGTCTGTAAAAAAAAAAAAAAAAGGAAAAAAAAAAAGCAGTGAACCATTTCAGACACACCGAGGGAGGTCAGAGGGTGAAAGAGACACAAAAAAAGGTCGTGCCAGGGATCATTTCCCTCTCCTCTGATCTCTGAAGTGTCAGCACATCAAGAAAATGGGGTTCATATTTCTCTTGCAGCCTTTTTTTTAATTCCCTCTCCTCTGAACTTTTTGACTGTCGGACGGCATCAAAGGAAAATCAACCAAAACAGAGAAATATTACTTTTTACAAAAAGACAACATTTTCATGTCAAACTGTGGAGCTGATTTTGACAAACAATAGGCTGATGTGAAATATTTCTTACCATGTATGATTCATTTCATATTTTTGATTGGGTGTGCAAAGCTCTTATATTCTGTTACGCCCCCGAAATCAAAGACTCGTTTTCAGGGAGTCTAACATAAACCAACGAGTCAGAGTAAAGCAAAGTATGAAAAAAAGATCTATTTTAACAATCAAGTACGACAACAAACGTGTTTAACAATTCATGCTAATAAAGAGAACAACAGAAATGGGTAGAGAGCGCGCCCCATGTATGGAGGCTGTAGTCCTCCAAGCGGGAGGCCCAGGTTCGAATCCAACCTGTGGCTCCTTTCCTGCATGTCATTCCACAATCTCTCTCTCCCTGATTTCCGACTCTATTCACTGTTCTATCTCTCCAATAAAGGCACAAAAAACGCCCAAAACAAACCTTTAAAAAAAAGGAAAAATAGAAAAGAGCTGATTGTCTGGATACCAAAACAAATATAAAGGAGAGCCAGTCACCCAAACCAGCTCCTAAAGGGCCGTTGGACATAAGCCAGTACTTAAGCCCTGTTTCCACCAAGCAGTCCGGTTATGTTTAGTTCGGTAAGGTAAACCCTGAACCATACCCTTATTTGGTTAGCAGAGTGTAAGCCAGATGGAGATAGCCGCGTCAGCTCTGTAATAGTGTGACATCATAGCAGCCCAACACAGTGTAGCCCGCTATTAATTAAGTTAAATGTTCAAGAATAACAGGGACACAGTAAACAAGAGGGGCCCTTTGGGGTCTAATCAGTACCCTTGGTACACCAACAGAAGGGTACCAAAAAAGTAGGAAGGTACGGATTCCTTATTTTGGTACCATTCCAAACTTCTGACACAGTGGAAACGCCAATAAATGGTTACCGTACCAAACTCAACTGAACCGTTTGGTGGAAATGGGACTTTACTCTCCTCTTACCATAAACTAAATAAAACACCACATAATCCCTGAACAACTTGGAACAAAAAACACAGAAGGAAAAAAATGCCTGATCCATCAACCAAACATTTCACTGAAGAGATCCAATGCGATGTGACGGTCAGGAGACAAGAAGAAAGGAGTGACGCTGTGATCGAAAAGCGACACCTCACGCATGCCGTGGCACATGGAAGTGCTGTTTTGGGAGCATAGGCGTGCAGCTGCTACGTCACACCATGTACCATTCATACTTCACTCCAGATTTGCTAATATTCCATCTCCATGATTCATAAATACATAATTGGGACATAAACTGCCGTAAATGTATACTTAAATACACTTATTAGAGCCCTTTTCCAACTTTTCAAACAGTCCCCTGTGGTCTAAATGAGACATCTGTGCTGTGCTTTGGTCAAAATATAACATGAATCAAGCACCAGAGGAGATTTGTGACCCTGTATAAACCAGCTCTCTCAGAACGCTCCGTTTTGGTGTGTGTCTCTTTAAATGCAATGAGCCCCCCCTGAGTTTTCCCTATAGACTTCACTCCTCTGTAGTGAGAATAAAAATGGCGGTCCTGTGCAAAAGTTTTGTTCTAGGCTGGGGGTGGAGTCCATGGGTGGAGATACCAGGGGAGGGGAGGGGATTTTTTTTATCAGAATCCCACTGTGACATCACAAAGAAAGCAAATTTGTAAGATTTATGCAGACCACTAACAAAGGACTGGATGGATTTTTTTCACATTTTGTGGGTTGGTAGACACTCAGGTTACCCAAATATATATTCAGAAACACTGTAAAGTGGATTTGACATAATATGTCCCCTTTAATGTCTTTGTTGAGAGCTTGAGTGAACGTATAAAATGATTTAATACTTTATAAAGTCACTTTTTCATGTAGGCTATATTGAACGTTTAATTGTCTGGTATCTCTGTGATGACAGTATTCCATTCATTTAGTTTCCGATGATACCTGTAAGCTCGCAGCAGAGCTAATTCCAGCTAACAAGGTTAGCAAACTTGAACCATATTTTTACACATTTTGGGTCCACTAAAAGGGCTTTTTTTTATGTCCATTGACAAGCTCAGATGTTCAAATCAACCATTAAGACAGTATTACAAAAAGGAGGCCCACAGAGAGATACATGTTGTTGCATCACTCTTTTTAAAACCACCAAACTCCACTGACTAAAATAGTAGTCATTTTCTGAGGTTGAAGATGATCCTCAGACAGACGTCTCTACACACATTAGCGGTCGCAGTCCATTCTTAGGCCCAGTGTCTACCTAGCGGGCAGAAAAGCGCTGGCTGTGCACTCAGGAGTGTCTGCATGAAGTATTTGTACTCTGAGAAGAAAAGCGCTGCACGTCTGTCCTGTCTCTATGACAACGGCCGCTGTACTTTTTACAGCATGTTTTATATTTGAGATCATTTTTTATCCCAGCAGACACGGAGCAAAGAGGATGTGAGTACAAGATACGATCTGTAGGAGGCTGTAAATACAGGGAATATCATACATTTGTAAAGTCTCTATGACAAGTCTCTGTGACGTCAAAAGTCTCTGTGACGTCAACAGCTCCTTTCTGAAAAGTTGAAGATTTTCTACCCATTGAAAACAACTGAAAAAAGACGCTGGTGCTGAGAGAGGAACGCTAGGTGGACATGGGGGCCTCAGTGAATCAGGCCTCCAGTGTACTGTGGTCTCATTTTAAAGATGTTAATAATCCTTAAAGTGGTCGTCCTCTCTTCGTTTGAAGATATTAAGCTCATTGAAAATGTAGTCCAGGTTATCAGGTACATAAAATATGACCATATGGACTCATCTCTTCATCACTGCTGTGTTTTTGCTACAAACTCTTTGGGCTCTTTTGAGCCTTTTAAATCATCAGTGTGGTCGAGGTCCTGACTGACCGTTTTGTCTAAACACACTGATTTAGACGTACGGTATATCTAAAAAAAAACAGGAACCACCGATGCATCAACATTCAAAAGAGTGAACTGCTGTGAGGTAGCAATCAAAGACCCACCAGACTGTCATGATTTAAACATGACGCCATGTTTTTATAGATTTGTCCCATCTTTGAATTTCACCTCCACAGTGTTTTGTTCCTTGGGGGCTTCCTCGATACACAGTGACATATAATAAAGCTTGCTAAAATGTGTGCATTTACGCACACACACACTGGAGTACACACACCACGTCTCTGCTTGTCAGAAGGCAAGTGGCAGAAAACAAAATCCTCAAAACAAAGTGAGGACTTCCACACTCGCTGTGGGGTAACAGTTGTGACCTTGGATGAGCTCTCAGATGCATTTCTTTGCTTTGTTTTTTTTGTTTTTTGAAAATCACTCACACTCTGGGCTCTTTTCTTCTCCCCTCTGCTGTCTCCGCTCTCTTTGAATCACAAAGCGCAGGCCTGATTGTTGAATATGCTTTCACACATCACTGATTTTGCCTCAGTTTAAGCTCTGTCACAGTTCTTCCTGTCTCTCTCTCTCTCTCTCTCTCTCTCTCTCTCTCTCTCTCTCTCTCTCTCTCTCACTTTGTGTTTCCACAGACTGCTATAGGAACACAAGACAGAGTCTCCATCAATTGTTTTCTGAACAAGACGGGCCATTAAATAAAGTTTAAAAAGCTTTTTCTAACTGATTTTCAATACAGCGGTCTGTTCAGCTTTTTTATCCCATGTTATATAAACAGGAATCAGCAGGGTGAACGTTTTCTTTGGTTAGCTTTTTGGCATATTTTGGTTGTCTATTGTGACACTTAAAGCACTTTGGTTTCTCTTGCAGTTCATCATGACACAGCAGAACACTGACTAACTCCCATTTTCCGTGCACTACACCGACATTCACTCACACTTTGCTCAATGTTTGTGTTTCCACAGCGAGCGCCGCGGTCCATCTCTGGACAAGCTACAAGCACGCACCAAGCTGGACCAACAAGAAGTTAGACAAGGAACTGCACAGAGAATCCGCTCAATTTCAAAATAAAAGACAATATATGGACACACGATGGTATATTCTATCACTTTATCAGCATTTATCAGGCACCGAATGAACAAATCCTCCTCAGAAAGACAAATCAACATGTTTGCACGTTTTTCTCTTGATTCCCGTGTGATCTTGTAGATCTCCTGTGATGTGTGTACAGCTGATCATGGCTGCGCCCTGCTGTGTTCACGTTCCAGACACTGACCCACTGGGGCGGAGAGAAACCGTGGCGTTGCAGACCGTGGCATGCACAGAGTGTGTGAAATTGGCGGTAACGCTGTGTCCCAACAGCACTCAAGCACTGGATGTCGCATCGGGCGTGATCACATGCTCGCTGCCCACTCTGCATCTGTTCAATATTTAATTCTCTGCTCTGTAAATTTCGGCTTCGGTTTCCCCTTGCAAACAGTTTGACATATGGTGCTTTGTATTGACTAAATCACAACAGACTCAACAAATCAGACTCATCAATAAAAAATAAAATCATTTGAGTCTGATTTGATACTGACCTCACTCATTGAATAAACAGTTTGAATACAGAGACATCTCGATAGAGCTATCTGAACCTGTGTGTGGAGAGTTTCTCCGTCATCAGCAGGCCTGAGTGCTGATTGCTGATCACAGAGTGCTATAAGCGGCGGGCCAGCCTACAATGTGTCTGCCCATTCCCTGCTGAGGACCTTCAGCATGCAGCTGATGCTCTCCTCACTTGGTCGCCTTTTTTTTTTTTTAAGTCTCCAAAGTCAGTTGTAGCTTTTTTTTACTTTTTAACCTTCTAGCCGTTATGATTTCTGCAGAGCTCCCCATCAGAGAACAACCAGTGGTCTGATCTTTGTGTGAGGCCTCTTTCTTATTGTTAGTCCAGTGAAGTCTCATCAGTCTATAACGTACGGGAGATGTATTAGGTTTACTTAACGTCCCAGTCCTGAAGCATTTATGTGAACACTTTCTGAATGTCACCGTAAAGTTGAACAGACCTGAATTGATAATTATGCTACAGATTCTAGGAGTTGCACCCACACACTTATTCTTCAAGTTGTGGCCATGGGCGAATGATAATTACACCGTTTAGGGTTCCTTTATGGTCAGGGTTGGAAGATGGCCAGGAACATTACAAACATTTACCTTTAAGGTTTTAAGTGAACCTCTTCCAAACCATGCACCTAGAACAACTGGATCTCTAAGAAACACTGAAGTCATTTCTGCAGACTTTCCCCCTAAAGGGCAGTGCTCTTATAGCTGATCCAAGCTGAAACTTTAGAGCAAGTTACTATGGTGATCTAGCCAGGTTAAGAGAGGAAGATTCATGATATGGAAAACTCTGACTTTAGGGTTAACAGACCCGATTTACTGTCTGATAACGCTTCATGCTATGACTCCCCTGGTGTCATCAATAGATTACTGTTATTAAGAACATAAGTAAACAAAGCTTTATTTTCTAGAAAGTTGGTGGTTGTGTCAGAAATCACACGTCAATAATGACGCCATTGATGTTGCTCGACTTAAATGTGCAGCACCACAAGCCAGGGATTAATAATAAACAACTTCAGTGATAACTCTTATTATACTGAGCGTATTTTTACCAAACAGTTAAATATTTCCACAATTTCCCAGTTTGGGATCAATAAAGTAATTCTATTCTATTCTATGATAAATAAATGAAAATTTCTGTTCTGAAATATTTTCCTGACAATTTTCTCATGCCCCTCCGTCCCAGGAAACCTTTACTCTTATGAAAACAGAGTACAGATGTCAGTAAAGATGTCGTCAAATGTTCTGTGTATGCGCCCACTGTGCTCCTCTCATCCCCTCTTTCTGTCATGGATGACAGAAGTCGAGCCTCACTTCCTGCTTGCTCTATTAAGCTTTGCACTGCAATGCATGATGGTATATCGCTGGTTTATTGAACAATGGTTGTACACTACTTTTCACGACCCATTGTGGAATACAATAAGTCCACTATGTAGGGTATTACAATGCTCACTCAGTCTTCAGTCACAGCTCATGTAGCCATTTTTTAATCTTTTAATGTAATGGAAAGGAAAGTGAATTTAGTCCAACTGAAGCCCCGAGCTACAGGGGAATTAGTCATGTTTCTACATTTTTTATTTGATTTCTTCAACTTAAAGTCTAAAGGTACAACATCTTAACAATGGTCTGTAACAGTCAATTCCTCTCTTTTCTCATGCCAAGACTGGCTTTAACAGATGTGGCCACATCTTTCACTGGCCTTATATTTTCAGACATTTCATGTTTGTAATGGTTTGAAAAGTTTGATTTCAGGAGCAGAAGATTGTTTGAGTTCAGCTTTCAGGCTCCGACCTCTTTTGTCCTCGCATATTATTATTTTAAATGCAGAAATTTAAAATGAGTGATGAGATTATATCTTATTTTATCCAAAAGTCAGGGGCTACAGGTAGATTAGCACAGCACTGGTGCAGGGTAGGTCTGGAAATGACAAATGTTTCAAATCTTTCAAATGTGCTCTCCTTGTGATGTCACAGTGGGATTCTGGTAAAAAAAATACCCTCCCCTCCCCTGGTATCTCCACCCATGGACTCCACCCCCAGCCTAGAACAAAACTTTTGTGCAGGTCTGCCATTTTTATTCTCGCTACAGAGGAGAGAGCTGGTTTATACAGGGTCACAAACCTCCTCTGGTGCTTGGAGAAGGGGGATGATTGGTCCCCTTTAAATAAACAGCCTAATCAGGATGTGTTTGTGAAGTGTTCGTAGACCCACAAACTTGTGTTTTCAGTGTTGGGTCTCATAGTTTATTATCTGGCCTTATTTTCTGTATGCATGTATGTGGGTGTATAGTTGTTGTATTTTTATCAATGTGTGTACCTCTATACACCAGGCTTTGATGGAGGCCTCCCATCCACAGCAGCATAATCAAACCCTGGGCAAACGTTCTGTGATCGTACAAACATCCTCAGAGACGCCTCAGAAATGTGCAGACCTCCTTGTGTTTCGGGCTTGAGAATGAGACGTTTCCATTAACAGAACTCGTATTGTTAGTCCACTCTGCTCGATGTAGAAAAGCCTGAAGCCGATTGTTGAGATAGTGTCAGGTCACCTCACACTCTTCTGTTTTATATCTCATTGTTTTCAATACAGCTTGTGCAAGCTTTCTCTCGACTCTGTCCTCAGGATATGATGATGGTGAGTGAATCCCCTGCGTTCACCCTTCTGCTTGCTGCCTTGTTTCTGACAGTTGTAGTTCTGTGTTGTTGTCTGCAGCCTTAGTATCGCTTGTATCTTTCTTCCTTTAAGTCTGATTTTAGTTTTTTCTGCAACTCTTTAAAGAGCCCATATTATGCCCTTTTTGGGGTTTGTATATTTAATCTATGTACCTACTTTTGTACGTTCACAATAGCTAAAGTCTGAAAAAAGTGTCTGTTTTCATGTACTGCTCCTCCTTGCTCCCTCTACGCTCTGAGTCCGTCAACTGCACTCTGTTGTGCCCACACTGCTAGACCCCACGTGGGCCAAGTCTGCTCTGATTGGTCTGCCGATTCGCTCTGTCGTTATTGGTCAGTTGCTCAGCACGCGTCTCCGAAATTTCAACATGAGCTGCTGGGCTTGCCCCAACGAGCCAATGGGCTTAGATCAGTGATCTCACACTGACAATGACGTCAGACTGACAAATTTTTATCGAGGGGGACTAGAACCGAGCGTTACATGTGGCTAATGCTACAGCTAACAGGAGGAGGTAGGAGAAGTCACGTTTCCCCGGACTTTTGCACATAGATGTGCCTAAACATGCACAGGACACTTGGAAAACACACTAAAGGGCATATAAAACCAGAAAAAGCATAATATGGGTCCTTTAACTACTTGTGTCTCGTCCAAGCTTAAAACTACAGTGTTGAAAAATGAAGCCAATGCGAATGAGCAAAATCCTGCAGTTCCTCGAGTGTCCACTAGAGGCTGGCTGCAGAAGCACAGGACGTCACATACACACCCACTTCAAAAAAGCAGAGATTAACATGTTTACAGTCTGGTTTAAAAAAATGTATTACGTCTGATTAGCTCATGTCTCGATCGACACACATTGTATGGGGGTTCATTTTTTATTAAATCATCAGTTTTGATTTGATGAGTGAAGTGAAGTGTTATTCTCAATAAGGCGTGTAGCTGACCTGACTGACAGGTGGGTGGAATGTAACGGCTTGTCAAGGGGGTTAAAACCCGCCTCAGCTCCAGCTCTCAGCCTGTCGTTATGGTGGGTGGTGTCTTTTATAATGCAGCTAGCTTTCCTTTGTGTATGTAGCTGAGGGCTGGTAGCTTTACCCCGATCACCCGCTGTAGGTCCCTCCTGTCCTCCGCTGTGTAGCTGCTGAACCACACAGTGCAGCAGTAGACTGGGAGGCTCTCCATGGTGGCACGATAACAGTTAATCAGCAGGGGTTGGGGAAGGCGAGTCTGTCTCAGCTTCCTGAGGAAGTGGAGTCTTTGCTTGAACCTCCCCACCTGGTAGGAGATGTTTTTGGACCAGGTGAGGTCAGCTGAGATGTAAACCCCTCAGGAACCTGAAGCTCTACACCCCCTCTACCTCCTCCACTAGGATTTATTTTGTTTAAGTCCAGGTGGTTGTTATGGGTGCACCACTGTACCAGATGTTGAACCTCCTCCCTGTAGGCCGTCTCTTTGTTGTCAGGTATCAGTCCTACATTGGTGGTATCATCAGCAAAGTTGACGATGGTGTTGGTGGGGTGGATGGGAGAGCAGTCATGTGTGACGAGGGAGTAGAGGAGGGGGCTGAGGACAGACCCCTGTGGTGTTCCTGTGTTCAGGACAAGAGTGGATGAGGTGTAATCTCCCACCCTGACACTTTGAGGTCTGCCACTCAGAAAATCTAATATCCACATGCACAATGAACTGCTTAAGGCCAGTTTGCTCAGTTTCTCAACCAGTTTATGGTGTTAAAAGCATAAACTAAAAACAACAAACAGCATCCTTAAATACAGTATGTGGTCTCTTCCCCTGTCTTTTTAACCTTTCACATCTCTTCTTCCTCTCAGCTTCCTACTGGAGTCGTGTCATCAGAGAAACTGGCAACTTTTGATCGGACCACATTCCAGGATCAGTGTAAGCAGTGTTAGGAGTTCTACCTTTTTTGGACGTTGACCTACTGATCTGTGCTCAACAATAAGAAAGGTCTTATGAAAACACCAGTGCTATGGCTGACTTTAAATTGTTCATGTATTCTACATCACGTTTGCTGTAAATGCATCTGTGTTTTTATTCCTCCCTGAGGTGGAAATTCAAGTTTACACTCTTTTATCGAGAGACATACCACTCACATACAGTACATAGGGCGGAAACAGGCGGGACCTATGGACATGCATTAATGGAGAGATGTCAGAGTGAGTGGGTGGGGAGCACTCTTGAGCTGGTGGGGGGTTCAGTGCATTGCTCAAGGGCACCTCGGCAGTACCCGCAAAGTGACCTGGCACCTCTCCAGCAACCGGACCAACTTCCATACTTTGGTCCACAATGGGACTTGACCCGGCGACCCTGCGGTTCTCAACGCAAGTCCCTACAGACTGAGCTACCCCAAATATAATTATATCACATTTTAATAAGTGTTTCTGTAGTTTTTGATCTGACAATGTTCTTTAATTCATTTATACCTTCATTTATGAGGAATATTTCAATCAAGAAACAACCTCTCTCTCACACCAGAGTCTGCAGCAGGGTTGCCAACCATCCTGTTTTAGCCGGACAATCTCTTATTTGGTACTTAACTGATTTGTCCCGAGCGTGATGGCCCTCATACCGTGGTGACGTTACTTCTATGTAACCACTAGACAACACTTTACTGATCCTAGATCTGATCCTCAGCCAGTATGCCATCATGCATTGATGACGTCCAGCAAGTGGCACCTGTCATCCAATCACAGCCCCTCTCCTGTGCATCTTAAATACGTACAGCATTAAAAGTGTTGAATTTTCTTTCATGGATGGTGTTGTTTGTTTGAGTTGTGGCACAAAAGTTAGAGTAAAAATACAGACAAAATGGTAAAAAAAAGAAAATACTTTGCAGCTACATCAAGCAATGGGAGGCAAAGAAGACGTGGGTTAAGCACTCTATGCCGTTGGGATGTAAAGGAGGTGGAGGTGAGACTACCACAGCACGCTGATACACAAGAAGGACACATAGCAAAAGGTGGTATCAAGGTGGTATCAAGGGCAGCAAGAAAAAGCCATATAAAGGGGGACTTAGTGAGTCATGCCTCTCTTGTGGATTTAACTTTTTATTGTAAGGCTCCAACCTGTAATTTATCTTATCATTTAGTCTATTAAGAGCTTTAGAGTGCTTCTCAAATCAGAGTCCACGGACTGTGAGAGGTCCGTGGACTCATTTATTTTCACTATTAAAGCCTAATTTTATCTTTAATTACCAGAATGTGAACCTGTCCGTGGTTAAATATGTCCGTTTAGGGTCATTCTGAAGGAAAAAAAGAGGTTTGTTAATATAAATGTACAAACTAATACAGTTCTAGTTATGGTACATAACAAATACATATTTCTGACTCCTGACTGAAAAGTTGGAATCCCTATTCCCATGTTTCTCCCAACGAACAAACAACAGATATATCGATCAGAAATGACATCGATCAATACATCAAAATAGTTCCACAGAGAGACATACACTGGTCAAGTAATCCTTAGTTTCCTGGTTTCAAGATTTTCCAAACTAATAAAAGACTGGAGGAGGAAGAGGAGGCTTAGAAGATAATTAAAGTTTGCTTTCTGTAACAAAAAAGGGGACTTTAGGTACCAACCCCCCCCCGGCCTGCCTGCCAGGTCCTGTGCAGCAGATGTCAGTTTAATGGCGGATGTGTGCGGAAAAGAAATCCTCATGATGAGATTGTGACGCGGGTGTTTTCAGTGGTGGTAAAGCCAGAAGGGGCACAGAGGAATGTTGGTCTGGAAGTAAAAGTCGGGGGGAGGGGCGTTCCTACTCATTTAAAAATCAGTTGAATGTTTCTTGCAGGTGAAATAACATAGGCTATACAACAAAATCTAAAGTATGAATAAAACAAAGTCATAAACCTTTCCTTCTACCTAAAAAGTTGGCTGCGTGCCATATAGGCATACTGGTGTGACCAATAGACCAGTATAAACTGCTGAGACATGCACCGTCATTACCACAAGTGCTGCACCACCACCACACATTGTGCACAACTTGATGCTTTTAAATTACATCTCTTAACTCCAGCAAGTATTTTTACATTCAGTTGACAAGCTTATGTTGACAACCATGTTAAGTTAAATCCTTAATGTATAAATCTCTTCTTATTCTTATTTTTTATATTTGAAGTGCTTATTTACTATGTATCTATTCTTATATTGTTTTATTTGCTCTGATAACATGCTGCTGTAACACCACAATTTCCCAGTTTGGAATCAATAAAGTAATTCTATTCTATTCTATTCTGTAAATATTCACTTCCATTCATCATGTATTGCAAGTGGCCGCTTCACTGCTCAAAGCGTGTGACATAACATAACACAACGCAGTCCAGGCTGGCAGCACCACTTTTAAATGCTTTTCTTCCTCATTAGGTCATGATCGGGCATTTAAAGACATGTGGTATAATGTTAAGCTAATAAACATTGTGGACTAGCGGAAGTGGGCTGTGCAACTCGCAGGCTATGTGTCGGTACTTTACAGCGTATGCTGAGATTCAACTACTGTATTGGCAGCTAGCAGTATTAAACTCCACATGGTAATGGATGTTACTAGAGCTGCACAGCTGCACAGAACCCGCACATCGTGGCCTTTGCTGAATAAAAAGGACATCTTCAGCTTGACGTCATTTTAAGCCTTTTTTCACTATGGGAGAGTCTGCGTCTTATACCGGTGTGACTTTTATTCCAGATTTGAGGGTAGCTGTTAAAAGCTCAAAAGGAGTATCATGTAGTCTGTATGAAGACAACATAAAGGCTTTACAGCCAATGGGAAAGCGTGACACTCACTGGTCTCCAAACGAGTGTTTCTGAGTCAGCGTCCTTCATGGGATAAGGTATCCAGAATCTCAATAAAACTTCAATCTGATCATCTTACTCTGCACACAGCTGTCTCACTTTTTAGCGGCCTGCAGGGCCAGAGAAACCTCAGAGAACCGCCCCCATTATTCCCCAAAAAGTCAAAACAATCAAATATAAGCTCCACTAAATCAATAAGTTGACCATCCAAAAGTTCTCTAAATTTGAAATGACATGCTTGAGGGAATTTTTTAAAAGTACATCACTGACATATATTAAGCAGAGACACAGGGGGAATAAATGCTGCTGCCATCTTGGAAACAAGATTGACCAAAGTAGCAACTGTCACAATGCATGAAACAAAAAAACACTTTTTATAATGCAGCTAAAATAATAAAGTAATAAAGTAGAATTTGGGCCAAGACTCAATGTGCATTGCCAAAGGAGGTTATAGTTTAACTTAACTAAAAAGCAGCTGAGATGGTGAGTTAAAGCAGGATTTACTGTATTGATGAGAAATTAACAAACAGCCTTCTGGGTTTGGATCATGCACTGATCTAAAACACAGTGACCGTTTTTAGAGGATAAGAAGAAAACAATACTTCATATAACTTATTTCAGTTTTAACTTCCACAATTTTAAGAGTGATGTTTCTATTGTAAGTGCTGTCCCCCTGCATTAGCCAGTTACATGTTATCATTATTGTCACTTGCTCTTGTTTTTTTCCGAGGCATTGTCCCCAACCCCATCTTGGAAGGGAGAGGGTCCTGCTGTGTGTCTCCACCGTTAGGAAGTAAGACTGTGCAAACACCAGAGGTGAAAGTAATGCATGGCTCTCCGCACACTATGTAGTGATTAATCGATTTTGTCTGATAGCAAACAGGAAACAGCAGTAAAATGCCAATAAACTGTTGTGTATGAGGATACTCTTATGTCAGGATAAAGAATCAGAACAATGTTTCTCTTGTAGTTAATCAGACAAACTGAGCTCATAAGAGAACAAGAGTGGATACAGGAAATAAAGAAAATAATGTAAGTTAGTATTTTTCATTCAGTGGCAGCATAAAGCTACAAAAATACTGCGGTGCAAAGTAGCATGACCAACAGAAGGCAGGCATTTTGACTAAATACTATCAAATCTCTGCAAATGATACAAAATGCAGCAGCACGACTGGTCTTCAACCTTCCTAAAAGAGCACATGTCACTCCGCTGTTCATCTCCTTACACTGGCTCCCAGTTACTGCTCACATCAAATTTAAAACTCTACTGCTCGCTCACAAAACAGCGACAAAAACGGCTCCTCCTTACTTTAACTCTCTCATCCAGGTCTACACTCCCTCCCGCCCACTACGCTCTGCCAATGAAAGGCGTCTGATCCAACCTTCACAACAGGGTCCTAAGACGCAAACTAGACTCTTCTCCTCTGTCGCCCCCCGGTGGTGGAATGAACTTCCAAACTCCATTCGATCTGCAGAGACCCCTTTGCACCTTTAAGAAAAAGCTAAAGACCCAGCTCTTTCATGAGTTCAGGTTGACTGAAAATTAGGCTGAGACAGGATTTCCAGCATGGCGGCTGCTGCTGATGAGCCTCCGGAGCCCCCTGCAGTAACAGCTGGCTGACATCACTCAGACTTCGTCCATTTATATTTACAGTCTATGGTTAAAACAAGTAGGTGAGAATGATAACCTTTAAGTACAGCTTGCAGTTCCAAACGTGTGTGACGTCAGTGAAAGCTTTAAATAGCCAATGAAACAACCTCCAATGTACCTGCATTTTAGTTAATACCTTCTTATTAATGATGTCATTAATCCAAAATAATCACCTGTCTTTAGTATTGAAGCAGTAATTATTATCGTTTACGGTGATAACTAACACACAACACGTTTTCTATATACACTATATCTCATTAGTGAGACAAAGGTCTTGGCTCGGCATTTTATCTTCAATCATTCTTAAATTGTAACAAAAATACATCAGCTAACGTAATGTTCTTAAAACCTTTTAAAGACATGACTTTGCAGGATTAAACAATTTCAAGTCTTTAAAAGCAAGTAGAGGCTATCTACTGCAATGTGGCGACTGTGTGTGTGTGTGTGTGTGTGTGTGTGTGTGTGTGTGTGTGTGTGTGTGCTGACAGGCGTGACACTGATGTGTGGAGAGCTGAAGAAAATGACCGGGGTGAATGTCCTCCTCCCCCCCCCCCCCAACCTCCCACATGAGAGCGTCCACTTGATGAACAATTATCATTCATTACTGCTGGCTGTCAGCCTCTATAACTCTCTCTCTCCCCTGTCTTTGCTAACACTTAGTTTCTTCACCTTCGCTCCCTCCCTCTCTCTCTCCTACTCTCTCACTTTTCCTCGATGTCCTTCAGCGATCGGCATGGAGCTGTCATTCTGTCAGCCCTCCATCAGAATATCGATTCACCGATCTCTGCCCGACCGTGGACAAATGCTTGCATGCCAATTTCTCTCTGTTTTCTCCCACACTTTCCTTCCCCTCAGTCCACTCTCTCTCTCCCTCTCTCTCTCTCTCTCTCCCGGACTTGTTCTTTAGCTCTAAGTAGTTTTGGCAGTGAGGTAAATAATCCATTCTAAACTTTATTTCACTGTGACAAGAAATATTGCTCTCTAAGACTGCAGGCGAAACGTGCCAGTGGCGTTTAGGAAGACTAATAAAGGTGGGCAGTGTGGCGTTGCAGATACTCAAAGGTGATCTTCTAAGAGCTCAGAGAAAACAGAGCCTGATATTCAGAAAGGCCATTTACTCTCCACTCATTATTCACTCTGACATTGACTTTCTGTTTGCCATTTTCTCTGGGGGAGGATTTTGGGACACACTGCCCAATCCAATCACCATTAAGCAGACACACTGAGGCTGACGGCTAACATACAGTTAGCATAATTTGGGAATGTTTCACAGGAAAGGCTGTGGATATTTAAATAGCATGGAAATTCTCGAGAGCGCACAGGATGAAGTATAAGTAAGTATAATCGGTTTATTATTTGCTCCCTTTAAACCACTTGACATAAAATTAAAAAAAGACACTTACAAATGGAAATTTGTTTGCTGCTTCACACTATAAAAGGTTAATCGTGCAACGTTTGAGGTAGATGTCCAGTAGATGTCACACTTTAGCACCAGTCTCTCAACCAAAACAAAGCTTGTCTTTGGCCATGCCTCCTCTGTCCCTCATTGCATCTCTTCCCCTCCTCCCCCACCACTCCCTCAGTGTTCAGACCAAGCAGCAACCTTCTGTCTTGAAAAATGAAGCCAATGCGGAAGTGTCTGAAGTTCCTCAAGTGTCCACTTTAGGCTGGCTTCAGGAACAAAGGAAGTCACATTCACACAACAGGCAAAAAAGTATTTTCTACAGCATAAATCAACATGTTGATTGGACGTGATGTAACTGTTCATCAAGAGGCTTAAAACCCGCCTCAGCTCCAGCTCTCAGGCTGTCGTTAGGTTGACTGAGAGTTAGGCATTTTAATTTGTATTTATTTTTTTCTTAACATTCCATAATCTCACCTGAACTCAACACTACAACTACTCCATGAAGATGGTGAGCTAACCACAGAGATCTACTCACCCCCTGCTACAAGTTGGTAGGATTTAGAAATAAAGACATTCTGGAATACGGAAAAACACATTGACTTTTTGTGAACGGACCCAAGGAGAGCCTTACCAATTAGAAAAGAGGACATTTATCTTGTTTGTGTTTTGAACTTGAAGGCCTCTATTGTTTTGTTATATTGAGAGTATTTTTGTGAAATACAATAATTATTATTTAAACTTACCTGTGTTTGGATTTTGTTGATATACACACACCTGAGCTCCTAGAGACCTACCTTAGTTCTTCTTTAGTTAAATTTGACCTAAATGCTTATTTAAAAATGAGCCCACATGCTACACTGAGTTATCGTCTATGTAGAAACAAAGTCTTCAGAGTTTGCAGAGTGTTACTCAAAGTCAGGACCCAGAGACAGTGAAGTCCGAGAACAATCAGCCTTTATTCATCCATTACAGAATCAAAAAGCCTTGAGTTTTTCTGCAGGAGAACTCACACAATCATCAGGAACATCCCTTTTTAAACTCCTTGACGAAGCTTCTCTACGCCTCTTTTCTTTTATCTGTTGCTGATTTTTATTGGTGGTTGAAGGTGTTAATCTATTAGACCCTCCTAGGGTCTTTTCTTTTTTTCATTAGCCATCAGCCATAACGGTGTCCGTCAGCTGTTTTCTGTACAAGTGCACTTGTTATGACCTGTCCTTGGTACTTTCCAGTAGAGCTGTCCTCATAATGCTTCATGTACTTATCCTTTTCAGAGCAGGGACTCTGCAGGCCGAGCTGCTCTTATCTTGGCCTCAGTGCTTTAGTTTTAGTTAAGCATATGTGCATTGTACATTTCTTAGCCTTAGTGGATAACGTTAATTGTCTATAATGTGCAGTACACACTGATTCACTCTGTACTTTTATGTGAACCTGAAAAAGACATAGAGTTTACTGAGCAACATATGATTACTTATGAGCACACAATACAAGTATTGATTATTAGATAGATACGATCGTCTACAGGGCAAGAAAAGACACTGCAATTATATTATCTATATTATATATATACGGATAAAAATTATCTTATATTTAGTGTTGTGTATTTTAGTGTATTGTAGTTTAGTTGATAACTGAGAGGAGCTACAGTGTGAGAGGCTCTGTGATCAATCTTCTGCTGATCAATATGAGAGTTTGAGTGTGTGACTTTGAAGCAGCTGCTAATTCAAGGTAAACAGAAATGATGCACGGGAGTCCTTAGATGGCTTGGCTGTGCTGCCCTATCCGTTTTTGTTTTTTTGTTAGACACTGAATCACAGTTTTTATATAAGATAACTGCGACAAAAAGATGTACTTCATAAATTGTTTCGACTCAAGTGAGACTGAGGAGAAATCTAACTTTTACATTTTTGTCAAACTAATGAGGCGCTTAAAATTGTACGATTTCATTAAGCAGACACTTTTGTCTAAAGCGACGTACATCTGGGAGCTGGAGAGGAGGAAACAACAGAAAGAAAGTGCCAAGAAACAGCTCCATCGGACACACGTGCTGCAGGTAGTGTGCTGAAGGAATGAAAATGGTGTTATAAAACTTTTCATCATCATTAGCATCATTTTCATGGAAGATTTTAACCTTTAGTATAAGGATAAGTGCCTTTTTATTTAAAATATTTATTTTGGGGATTTTTGTGCCGTTATTGGAGAGATAGGATAGAGTAGGAAATCAGGGCGAGAGAGTGTGAAATGACATGCGGGAAAGGAGCCACAGGCTGGATTTGAACCTGGGCTGCCTCATCAGCTTCACTGATTTAAATCACCACGCACACTCATATGATCAGACAGGATTCATGTTCTGTTTAGTTTACATCAAAGAAAGGAGGCTGTAAAACATTTATGTCATTCATTTGGCTGCTTGAATCCATTGTTACAGCAATGTAAAAAGTCAAATGATATAAGGATGTCATCCTGTGATAGCAAATATACAAATGAGAGACATAAAGAAGGGTGAAGCCATCCTCCAGTCTCTTAAAAAACTTGAGTTAGCATGTTTTAATATGTAGACATTTATCTGAAGAAACGGACCAACTGGTGAAAAACATGAATGAAACTTGTGCAGGGTGCCACAGTGCTTTGGTCCTGGTGTACGATAGAACCTGAATACTATTGTATTTTGTTTGATTAGTTCTTTTCCCCATTGGTACCCTTTGTATTCATATATTGGCTTGTGGAAATGTCCCTGTGTGGTGTTTTGTTTGTTAAAGGTATATATATTTTTGGGGTGCTATAGTGTTAAGAGTTATCCCTTCCCCAAACATGTTCAGAGGAACCTTTTTAAATATATTAAAAAAGGTAAAAAGGAGATTGTGGGAATCAAGATGATCAGCTGGTGGCACTCATTTTCCATTTTGGAGATATAAAAGCGCTGATTAAGAAGAGGAAGCATCACGATGACGTGATAGAGGAGCTCCAGTCAGATCAAACGATGGAAACACTGGTGTTGTGATTGATATTTACGTCGATGTCATATATGAATGTGTTCATCACTTTGTAATTGCGGCGCCAGGTGTATCATCAGTCTATTCCATTGAACTTCCTGGTTTGTGATAGTTTCCTACCTTAGCAACAAAAACAAAAAACACCCCACTCAGGTTGTTGTAATGGTTGAGTTGAAAATGCAAATCAGAACCGGATCTGTTAAAGGAACTTAACGGCACAAAAAAAGAGGGGATTTTACAATTTTCTGTTAAATAATTGGTCCCTCTAAAAGTCAGATGATCAGCATGATGTGTACCAGGTGAATCCTTACAGAGAAAGATGAGTGACTTCATCATTTACAGTACATGAAATCTGAGAAATAGTGAAAATCACCGTTTACCATCTGGCAGTGAGAGGGAAAGTCTTTGAGTTGCTTGTTTTCTCTGGCTGGTATTAAAAGCCTCAAGACATTCAATTAACAAAGCAAAGAGAGGACAGAGACTCCATGTTTATTCAAAAGCTACGAGCAGAGAGCGGTCCTGTAAAGGAATGCACCATTTCCCCCCCAGCGGGCGTGTTTGCCTGTGAATGGTGGCAGCGTTCCCTTTTGCTCTGCCTAACAGGATAAAGTGTTCTGTTCTGTCGCACGCCGTCCTCTTCTGTTTGGGCTCTCGCTCAAATGACAGGATCGCTATCACAAGGGGACGGCTACTTCCGCTGGGGAATATTTGCATGTCAGCCAGCCCGCCTGCTTCTTCCTCCGTCTCAATTTGTCATCGTTTCATTGTTTTATTTTCTTGTTTTGTAGATCCCTTTTTCATTCTACCCTACACGCCTGCCCTGTCACTCATGCACTCACTGTATGGTGGATGGAAAACAATGGAATTAGCTGTGAGGAAACACAGAGGGACACCTGAATGTTAATGTAACACAGTCTCAGTGGAGGTAGACATAAAATACGAACCTCTACATTGGTCATGTAGCAATTGACCATTCTTATGCATGTGCACTGGGAGCTCAGAAGGTCTTAACAGGTCATAACATATTTAACATAAAACAGCCTCAGGTTTAAAACAGGTGATTGAGGACTCATCACTCAGTAGGGTTACATGGCGCTAGATATTCGAATTTCTGATCGTATCAGACACTGTTTGGACTTTAAATGCATGTAAACATCTTAGTCCAACCTACATCGGACCAAAATCGGACCAAAACGAACATCTCATAATCGGAAAAGGACACCTAGATAAGTCGTTCATATTTGGCAAACTAACGGCATGTAAACTCAGCCATCGTATCGTAATCGGATTTTGCGTTCTGCGCATGCTCAAGAATTTCCGCCGGGGCTTTCACCCGGAAGTGGAAGGAGACGATGTAATAAATAGTAGTGTTGTTGCCGGAAACAGCTTCCTTCTGCTGTTATTGCCGCAGCCAAAAGATCTGTCGTCCTTCTAATATGCATTATTAGAATGTAAATAATGCACAAAATGTACATAGCTGTAGCGTCGTCCATCTCCTCGTACGCCATCTTTTTTGAATGCCGCCAGATAGTTTGTTGTTGCAGTGACGTTTAGGTCAACCTGAAGTGGTTCTATAACCACGTGTTGAAAGGGGCACAGCGCCACATAGCGTAGCGGAGTCAGCCATGCTCCGGCCATTTATACGATTCTCTGATCGGCATACTCAGACAAGTGACAGCTGTCCGTTCGAGTAACAAATCGGTATATAGTTTAATCCGATCAAGCTATTCCATGTAAACGCACTGAGTGTGACCTGTTTGAGAGTGTCGGTTGGCCTTCTCTTGATGAGAGGCGCAACAAACATTGTTTTTTATATATCTTTAAGGCTCTTATTGGAAAACTTCCACCTTACATAACAGACCTGTTGGAGTGGAATTTGGGCGCCTACATGACCCGTTTTTCTGATTGGCTTGTTCTTAAAGTCCCTCAAGCTTTTACTGAACTCGGTAAATCTGCATTTTCTTTTGATGCATCAAACTTGTGTAATGCCCTCCAGCAAACTCTAAGGATCAGAGTTCTTCCCTCTCTCCAGAGTTTATTTGATTTCTTGCCACTTTATTGAAATTGTAAATGTTTTGATTCTGAGTGTTTGTTGTTGTCGTTTTTGCTTGTTTTATTGTGCTTGTTATCTCGACGGCATTGGAAACGAGGGAAACCTCAGTGTCCTTTCGAGAATAAATAAAGGTTTTAAATGTAAAAACGAAAGGTGATAATCATGAATTATTTGAAAATGGCTGATATTAGCGTTAGACATATTATCATCAGCAATGACTGGAAGCTACGTTACATATAACAGTTAGCTGAGAATGAACGCATGTCCTATGATGTAACCCTTACAAGCTGGACAGCTGTTGAATTCAGTTGTTAGTTGAGCAATGGATCACAACTGATCTGTTCATATCTTCACATGGATCAGGATACTTTAAGGATTAAGAGAAAAGTTATCAACATGGTTTATAATAAATGTTCCTGTGTAGACTGAAGCGTCTCAGTGACAAGAGGGCAGCGCTGTGTGTTGGAGCTGTGGCGATCCACTGTGCAGATATCATTTATCATGGCTGTGTGTGATTTGTTGGGGATGGAGAAGAATTCCTGCCAAACTTTTCTTTTGTAACTTTCCGCGCACATTTTTGAAACTTCAATTCTTTCTGGCTTGAGCAAGGCCATTTTAACTCCTTTTCAAAATCTTGGCTCATCAATTTTGAACGCCAATTTCTTAAATTAGATTCACTGAGATGGTTAACTGATTCATTTAAGTTGGAAATTGACGCATCAAAAGACTCTTTAATATTCTTCCTGTTGATCCACTGGGAGCTGCTGAGACAACAAGACAGCTGAACTGCCGTTCCACCTCCATCCTAGCTGCAGACTCAGACCCAGTTGCTGCGGCATCTAATCTGGCCCGTGGAGCTCTCCTGAAAAGAACCACTCACCGGAGACTGAAACGAAGACACAAAATGTCCCAAAATAAAAATAATAACAATAATATAAAAAGTGTAAATAACTTAATACATAATCTGAAATTTGTCACTTTAACCTCAAAGACATTATTTGACATCGAAGAAGAATCTGCAGGAGTGAAAACCTTTGTCACTTTGTAGGTTGTTGAGGGTAAAATGAGACAGAACAGAGTCTGACCCCTGAAAATATTCATCATGCGCAGAAAGAATAGAAATGTTGATGTGATTCATAGTACCCATGGTTTGTTAAACGAAGGCTCGATGTAAGGATGTGTAATATTGTTGGCGCAAACAAGCTATTTTTCACTGCAGTTTTCTTTCAAAATGCTGACGACCTAAATAAAAATGAAGATTGAATCTGTAATGTGACCTTGTCTATTCCTGGTTCAAGGTAGTAAACAAGTTTGCCAAGTGAGTCTTGAAAAGCAATACGAGGAATATATTATTTTTGTATTTTCCGTGCTGTGTGAAACTGATGAGCTGTGTAGGACTTGAATTTCAGATATGTCGGCCATGATTCCTCTGTTGATACAGTTATTATAGCACATCTTTGGACAGTGACTCAGTTTGCCTCAGCATTTCTCAGTCAAGGTCGGACAACTTTTCATTCCTACTGTCCGTCTCCCCCCTCGCAGGATCCTAACATGAATCATCTCTCCGGACACATTTGTAATAATGTAATTTCAAAGTAATTTCAAAGCCCCCAAAATATACACCGTTATTGATGATGATGCCGAATGACCTACAGGTACACACGCACACACCTGCAACTTGATTTCACCAATTCTACTTCATTAATTCAGCAGTCTGACTTTCTAAACATCATAAATCACTGCAGCACCAGCAGCCCAACCCCACTCACCTTTCTCTCCCACCCACTCTCTCCCAACCTTATCCCTCTCCATCTCTCCGTTCTTGTCACCCATCCCCTCTTCAATCACTCTCTCATTTTCTCTCTCTTCGCCCCGGCTTCTTTCTGAGGTCTGAAAAGTTTTGTAGTACGCAGTCTAAATAGTGCTCTGATGGATCGGCTGTCCTACACAGGCCTGAAGATTAGCTCAAGGGCAAACCAACTCCTGTTTCCTGGGTGCCATGCTGAAGATGAATAACTGTTTATTAACCTGATGTAGAGTGACTCCTTTCCCACCTCATTATGCGGGGTCGGGGAAAAGAGGCAGGCAGGGGCTCAAGTTGGCCATGTGGCACTTTCTCTCCATGCTTCCCTGTTCCAGTCACTCCTCCTGTCTCTCTCTCTGTTTCTCTGTGGCAGATTAACCAGCAGCCTGATTTAAAGTGACAGTGTGTGTTTGGTTCTTGTTTGCCCCTTGACAACACAGGAAATTGGCTTTTCATCTTACCAAAAGCACCGCAGCGCAGACCGTATGTTAGAGGACGTTCATCTTATTATGATGGGCAGAGTGTAATTGGAAGTTATGTATCCCTTTAATGACAATGTCTTACCAAGGGCTTCATTTGTTAGCCCCAAAGTAATCCATCTCCGTGCAGTATGTTCCTGGTTTTGAACTGAATGTGGAGAGAAGCTCTCTGCACCTTTCCACTGTGCAGAGCGGTGCTCTCAGGCTGACGGAGCTCAACTCTGTCCACATTTAGGTGATGAACTTTGCAGGGAGAGGATTTTTCCAGTTTATTGTAAGGCCACAAAACGAAGCTTTCTGCCTGGATGGAACAAGCCAGTGAAACTCGTATAGTGTGAAAAGGTTCTCCCATACCTTTCACCTGCCCCCACCTTCCCTACACTGAGGGCCAGATTTACAAAGCTCCCAATTAAAGAGTACTAAATTGCGTGTTCGCTCCAAAAAATTGCGGGCGTTTTGCGGGTGATTTACTATGAAAATCTGCGTGAATGACAACAGGTGCAAACCTTGTGGAGGCGGTAGTATTTCATTTAGGTTTTTGCGTGTTCTACTGGTTTACATCACAGAGAGTTTGGACAGAAAGCAGGATGACTGCAAGCGCAAAATAGGTATTAGTGGGAGAGGCAAATAAACATACAGTATTTTTGAGTTATAGGAGATAAATCTGAATATTACAAAGAAAAATATTAAATTCAACATTAAACAGGGCCTCTCTTTTCTTCCCTTAATCTTAAGAATGAAGTGTCATACATTGCGCAGGAGGTGTGAGCTGTGTCCTCTGTGGCAACACTCGAGCCGTTGTTGTGCACCAGACAGCTGGCCAGCGCTGCTGACCCGTCTGTTACATAGGCAGAAAATGAGTCCAATCGACGGCCGCATCCATATTGGATTTGCAGTCTCGACCTAACTTCGGATCAACATAGCAACAGCAGTAAGGCGGGACCGGCGGGACTTAACTCCGCCCATTCAGCTCGACGTTAGCAGTCCACTTCACAGCATAGCTAACGGCTAGGCTGCTATCATCCCATATTCCTGCTCGTCCTGAGAAAACTAGTTATTTGTCAGAGCAGTTAGACTTTGTCAGTGTTCGCAGAGAAATACATTAACAAAGTTTTATCCATAGACTAAATAAATATGAGACATCCAGAAGAAATCAATATTACAAAGCATACAGTTCATGTTACTGTTCTGACAAAAAGAGGAATGTCTGTGTCTTATATTTACTGATGTCAACAGCGATGAGGTGAACATGACAATTGAAAAATAATTATTTAATATTTATTATAAGACATTTGTTTTCTATTGAACCCCGTGAAGTCAGCTTCACACCAGAAACTTTAAGTATTAGAAAAAATAGTGTTTAAGACTGGCATCTATTATTATGAGTTGCAGCTACCTTGTTCAATATTATTCCTGCAGATGTGGCTAACAACAAAAAACAGCCTGAGCTGTCACATGTAGTTAACTGTACATTTTGTCTTGTCTGAGGCATTAATTGAACACCTTTGTATTTCTCTTATAGACACAGTGTGGATTATTGGTGACTGGTCCATCGAGGTGCCCAGAGAGCTGCAGAGACAGAGGAAGAAACCTGAGCCTCAACAACATCTGTATTTGTTGGTTCTTCTGGGGTGGACTTCGATTGCTTCTCTTCAACAGCTTGCTGTGAGGGAGGTCTCCCCCGGATGGCCTGAGTGATGTCACCCACAGGCTGAGAGCTGAGGCTGAGACGGGTTTTAAACCTCCTGACAAACCGTTACACCGCGCCCATCTGTCAAGCTGGTCAGCTACACGCCTTATTGTGAATAACTCTTATCCTTCATCAAATCAAAACTGATGAGTCATCAAAACATTCACCCCCCCCGTACAGTGTGTGTCCATCGAGACATGAGCTAATCACACCTATTTGATTGTTTTGTACCAAGCTGTAAACATGTTCATCTCTGCTGTAAAAACAGACTTTTTTGAATGTTGTTTTTCAGATTAAATAAATATTTCTATATAAATGCACTCCTTTATGTCTACTTATGAGTATACATTTCAGATTTGAAATGACAAGACTAAAATGTGCATTAATGCTCAACTCAATAGTTAAGGGAAGGAAGTCTACTTTTACACAACTTCTTATTCTTTTGACATTTTTTTTTACCAAATACTAATGTAGTTCATTTCTGAAAGAGGGATGGAACAGAGTCATTGCAGAAATTTGACCTTAAACACAGTCCCATTCTTAAATCAAGATACATCGAGAGTAAATAAGATCAATAACTTGTGAATAAAAACAGTTATAAATGATTTAGAAATGTAGTCTTCACAGATCAATATCACATAATATCAACTTCTCCCATCTAAACTGGACAAAGGGTTTTAAAATGGGAAGAAAATGGTTTGATTGCAAGTTGTTTGCAGGAGATCTATTTTTATTTGAACAGCATGAATACAGTCTTCCAAGGTGCAAACCCTCCTCCTTCTTCTGAAGCCTGTGGAGCTCCTTCATGTACTGCTGTCCTGTCTGCTGGCCATCTTCTCTCAGCAGAACTTCGACTGTTGAAAAGTCATTCAGAAGAAGCTTGAGCATGTGACATGGATCCAGGAGAACATGGACTTTTAGTGAGGGGTCTTCAGGATGACAAAGAAAGAGAGAAAATATCAGTTATTCATTAAATCATTTTGTTTGTTCTCATCTATTTTTCTGTATTCATCTGTGTGTAAGATTACATTTATAAATTCAACAGTGTACTACCCAGACAACAAAGGTACAGTATTCAGGTAATCAACATCTATTTAAAGTTAAGAAGATAAACCTTATTGTGTAATCGTGCTATTTTCAGCTCTCTCACTCACTTGCACAATGATATTCCACATCAAATGGTCTCAGATTTTGTGAGGAAAAATTAAGCAGTTTATTGTGGATAGTACTTCATCTTAACATGAAACAAATATAACCTGAATTATTTAAATCAGTAACAGGTCCCAACTCTCTCTGCTTCAGTACAGAACATACAGTAACTCATTTATTATTAAGATGAGCTCAGTACATGGCTGTATTCTTCAAACTATTTCTTATACTTTATATCTATGTGCTTTAGATCTTATTTTCATTCCACATGTTATTTATATTTTATATTCCTACAGCTATATTCTGTGTATGAGTTCAGTGAAAATTAATATGGTTATTAATATAGTTCTTAATGGTTACAGATGCTCTTACAGTGATTTTTTTATTTTTATTTGTTAACAGTTTGCACAAATCTTAAGACACTACATCAACCATGTAACTTTAATGTCATCCTCTATAACCTACACAGCACATTAGGTTCAGTTCAGTTTATGTTACTGACGGATAATTACTACACAAAGTTTGTTTTTTAATGTCCACATTTACGTGGAGTATAACATTCATCATAACGTCAGATAACCATATTTACAGTCTGTGGTTAACCACCGAGATGAACCTTTAGCTTCTAAAATCACACAAACTCATTATTTTCAACAACAACATCTTAACAACAAACATTTCTAAACCATTGACCGTAAATAATGAGCGACACAGTTAGCCGACTGGTTTACAAGCTAACGCTAAACAAGCTAGGTCCGTAAATATAAATACCGACACTGAGTATGCAGTAAATATAACACTACTATATCACTTACCGAAAACAACTGAAGCATCAACTTATTGGATGGTCTGTTAACCACACAGCAAGCCATGTATGTTGTCAGATATGTGTTAAACAAACTCTCCAAACGAAGTAAAAAAGAGGAGAAATCAGACGGATCAAGCTGTTAGCCTCCTGACCTGCTGACCTGACAGACAGATGCAGCGCGCAGAGCTGTCAATCAAATCTGCCACAACCCTTATATGGGCATAGCCGTTTTCCTTAATAGAATAAAATCCGATGAGTTATAAAAAAATTCACCCCCCCCCCCCCACAGTGTGAGGAGAAGGGGCCGTCAACTTATCAGATATATCTCGTTTTATGAACCAGGCTGTAAACATGTTGATTCCTGTGGTTAAAACAGGCTTTTTTGGCTGTGGGCTTATGGCACTTCCGGCGCTTCTGCAGCCAGCCTCAAGCGGAACCTCGAGGAACTGCAGTTTTTTGTACTTCCGCATAGGCTTCATTTTTCGAGACCGGAGGTTGCCCCTTGGTCTGATCAGACAGAAATGCCCTGGAAAGAGGTATCAAAGACGAGGGTACAAACAGTGGTGAGGTACCCCAATTCAAGCGTCCTACAGAGTAGCAGCAGTGGGCTTTAGAGGGAGGTGAGCATTATGGAGAGGAACGCACCGGAGGAGACGAGCTGGGGGAGAGACGCGCAACCCGAGAAAAAGGAAATCCCAGTTTAAAATGTAATGTTGGCGAAAAGAGGGAAATAGGACGACATAAATGTCAATGTTGAAATTCTATACAATGCAGAGGCTGTGAAGGCATGTTTTGTTTGGATATATGGCAACAATAGCCTGTAGTTTAATCATGGTGTTACTCTTCCTTAACGATTAGAATATTCAATCAAATTAAAAAATAAATGCATGCCATTTATTTATTTTTTTCCTAAATGCATGCCATTTATTTTTCTGTCATTTGAAACATGTAAACACGTGGGGAAAAACGCGATCTGTAAGCCTTCTTTTGTTGTGCCTATGTCTCATCCTAACTTCAATAACAGCAGCCTGTTGTGTGTAACACTGGGCTCCTTGATTAGCACGTTTCTTTCTAAGGTGTTAAATACAGACACCGTCACAATCACCTCAGTTTTTGTCAGGTTTGGTAAATCACAATGCGTGTACTAACTTAACTTGTTTGCATTTTCTCCTCCCAGTGTTTTGCACGTTAGGGCAGAAACGCCCCATATTGCATATTCATTAAGGCAAACGTACTAAATGGACAATGCATGTTGTTTTGCTCATTTGAAAGACGCAATCCTCACTGCACGTTGTTAGTAGATCAGATAGCACATTTTGTGCTGGTGGTATCAAGTTTGCACACGTTTTAAGACACGCAAACCTTTAGTAAATCTGGCCCTGACTGTGGCCTGCAGAGTGACTAGGCTGAGTCTGGGGGGGGCAATATTTGTTGGTGGCAGCTTGCTGTGAGGCTGTGTTTTCTTTCAGTTTATTTAATCTAGTTGTTTTATTAGATTACCTGGGACTTTTCTCTTTGCTATTCGTTATTTTTGGTTAATAAATCAACCACCTTATTTTGCATCTATTTCTGCCTCCTGACATTTTTTTGCTCACCACCAGTGCCGAACAGCCACACTTAAATCCCAATTTGGTTGTTGATTTAAGTAATCAGTAATGTTACATACAGACACAAAGTATTATCGTGCATTACAGCTCTAGACCGTCTATACACATGTGGATGGAGTTTGTCTGTATCTGGCAGGTCAAGCCACTGCCAGTCCGAATCAATCGCGGATAACCGCAGGAATTCCTGAGACTCGGCTGTGTGCAACACAAGGTAGCACTAAGCTGTAACGGACCGGAGCGGACACGCAATGCACACGTATTGGTTTCATGCTGGTGCTGAAGGGTGACATCTACTGGATCAAAAAGAGACACATTCTTTCTTTGAGGCAATCCCACCAACACATCAAAAACAATGTCGCCTAAAGGAATCTGTCCTGTACACAGCATATCTAGACCTGTAAACTGGAATACCCTTGGAAAGAAAGGTCAGATTAGTTTGCCTATAAGATTGAAGAGATCAGAGGTCCCACATTCTTAAATTTGGTTGGTCAGTGATGGAGAAGTGATATTGATGAGCACAGCAGTGTTTTCAAAGTTCAACTGTACTCATCTGACGGTGATCAGATAGTGCTTTTGTGCTTGGGACGCAAAGCGCTGAAAACACTGAAATGCATTGGTTTAGTATAAAATGGTTGCTGCCACCGTTATTGCAAACAGGCCCTTACACTCATGAGGAATCTTTATTTTCAAGATGAAAGATAGTGGTCTTGACATAAATATGACAGACTCACTTTGATTCATATTATTTTGTTTTTAATTTTTTGTTGCACATTTTTAATTTCAGAATTCTTATTCAGTGTCTTCATGATACTTTAGATCAAGTGTCTTTTTCCTAATTCAAACCTCCTTTTTTCCATTAGCCTGAATAAATGATGAATTATAATTGGTTAGCCTAAGCTGAGTTATGACTTACTGACACTTCTTCTGGTAACAACCTGATTCAGTTAAGAAAATCTTTGGCAGACGTGTTGCATGCTGCTCCTGGACCGACTGCCTGGAGGGGTCTGGTAGACTGGCACTTGGCTCTTCCTTTGATGGACTATTGAACTTTTTGGTAATTTTGGGGAGGACTGATTTCTTTTCAAACTTAAATTCATTCTTTTCTGTGACGGTGCGTGGATCGGTGTGAAGGGGATCAACGGAGTTGGGCTTTTGGGGGATGGGAGGAAGGACCTGGAGCCCAGTGGTTTCTTGTTCAGGCCACTGCATAACTCCACTCTGCCTCAAGGCCTCCCTCAAATCTTGGTTCTCCTTTTTCTGTTTGAGGTAGAGCTTTTTGATGGAATGTAGCTCATTAGCTGAACTGTCGTTCTCACTTTTGTTCTCTTGGACTTTCATTTGTAACATATCATTGACACATGTCAATGCCTTGATCCTATCCCTGAGCTGTCTGTTTTCACTATGGTAGATAGGGAGCATCCTAATTTCCTCTGGAGGCAGCATTAAATGTCTGCGCTTCAGCTCCTCACACTGCTTCTCCAGGTCATCTATAATTCGACTTTTAGCCTCCGACTGTCTTTGCAAGTGAGTCACTTGAGTGGCCCTGGCAAGAAGCCTGTCTTCTAAATTCTTAATTGTCATGTCTGTATCGGACCTCTTGTTCAAATGTACTTTGAAAATCATTGGAGGCTTGTTGCTCATTGTGTGTCTTTCATCTCTCTCTCGTTCAAGCTGTTTGCTCAGTTCTTCACATCTTGTCTTTAATTTGAGAATAACCTTATCTTTTTGGGACTCTTCTGTGATTTTGGCTCTGAGTCCATCTTTTTTCAGATTGCTATTCTCCTTCTGGAGTTTCTCCACCTCAAGCACGAGGACATGATTTTGATCCACAAGTTCTGTCTCGTTCTTTTTTGAGGTCTGTTTCTGGTCTTTGATCTGTTTCTTTAAAATAAGTCTCTCCTTTTTGTAGCCTGAAATCTCTCTGTCTTTGGTCTCATGGTACAGTTGAGCTTCTTCTTTCAAATGTTGCAGCTCTTGTTTTGACGTTTCAGCCGTTTCTTTTCTCACATGTGCCTGTTTCCTAAGTTTAGTGACTTCCCTATTCAAGGCTACATTCTCTGCTGTGCTTTTCGGATTGGCAAGTTCATGTTTCAGTTGTGTGTTTTCATTTACTATGACTTCATGAAGTATCAGCTGTAATTCCAATAATTTAACTTTACTTTCTAGCTTAGCTTTTTCCTCTAACAATATAGGATTAACAGCCTCACCTGTATTGTTGATCGTTTTGTCCTCTGCCTCCATCTTTATCTTCTCAGTGAAAAAGACTGTGAATCACAAGTTGTGGTTTCTTTGTTCAGGGTTGATCCTCTCTCCTACTTGCTTTGTTTGCCAAACTCTAAATCATATGTTATGATGACATCATCACATTCTTTGATCTCAGGGCAGATTTTGTCTTTATGACATCATCACATTCTTTGATCTCAGGGCAGATTTTGTCTTTATGACATCATCACATTCCATTTTTTGAATGACCAATCATGTCACAGGAAATTCCCTCCAAGTTTTTTTTTCAAATGTTGTGAAGAGAGATAGTGTAGCAGAGAGTAAGGTCTAGACCAGTGGTTCTCAAACCTTTTAGACTGCGTACCACCTCCAAAAAAAGTGCCACCATTATGTTAGACATTAAAATACACTGTAGGCCTATTTCTACACACATTTTACGCAGGAGGCAAATATATTCATAAAAAGAATATTATTTATTATTGACTGTTGGCAGCCACACTATAGTACTAATAAGGGCTAGAGCTAGAACTGGCACTTAAACTAACACAACTCTGACATTGACCCAAATCAAAAAAAGTGCAGAAAAATAAAAATGACAACTTTATACCAACAACCTGTTTGAGAATATTTAATCTCCAGTGTTTCCCACACAAAGACGATACCTGGGCCTGAGTATATTTCCGACCTGTTCTTATTTAATTTTTGATTTATTCATAAAATTGCTGCCCGCCTGAGAGAGCGAGGGAGAGAGAAAGAGAGCTGGGGAGAGACTGGAGAGAGAGAGAGAGAGAGCGCGTGAGAGAGTGCAGGCTCCGTGCAACCAGAGCCTCTGTACTATAAGGCTCTGCGTTCAACATAGCAAAACTCCCTTTAAAAAAATCCTTCTCGACTCCTGTGCATAGTTAAGACAGCAAAATAGAGCAGAATCACATCAGCTTCAGAGCAAGAGAGAGAGGGTGAGCGACTGTCCGTACACTCTCTATGCATCACAACAGAAGCATCTCCTGGCTCTGTTTTAAGAATGTTAATGTACAGCTGCTTGCCACTGATTCTGTGCTGCTCTCCAATAAATAACAGAATATCTGTTAATGTAGGTCTACAGCTGCTTGCTGTTGTTTCAGTTCTGAACTATAACGGAATATTGAGTGGAACTTTTCAAAACGCGAGGCGAACTCCTGTTGTTGTTTATGTCTGTGCGCGCGAGCATAAATTGAGCAGATTAAAGTTGTTTGTTGCAAAAACTAGATTAATTTAGAGGGGAAAACACATTTGATATAAATACAACCCAATAGATACAAGACAGATAAGATCAGAGTACGACAAAAAAAAATTACGTTTTATGCTGAACAGGTTTTATTTTTTATATTGTGGAGATTTCTTTGCGTACCACCACAGGGAGCCCTGAGTACCATAGTTTGAGAACCACTGGTCTAGACCAGGCGGCAACCTTCGGTCTTGAAAAATTAAGCCAAGGCGGAAGTGCTAAATCCTGCAGTTCTTCAAGTGTCCACTGGAGGCTGGCTGCAGGAACCCAGTAGACCCGCACTAGACTAGGATGTCTGCCTGGAACAACAGGGCTGTGTTGGTAAGCACATAAAACATACTGCCTACTACATAATCAGAATATAAATATACTGCACATTAACTTGAATGTTAGTACGCTGTTAACAACAAACTATTGCTTGCTGTACTTCGGGTCCGAGCTTCATTCAATGAGCTAGCATCAAGCTAGTGCGTCAAACGTGTTCTCTACATTCTCATTTTAATAATATTTGGCAACATGTAAATGGATTTCAGCATGGAATTTTTTATTATAAGCTGCCGGTTGGCTGGCTAGCCAGCTCTGCGATTGGACAGTCTGAGAGCCGCAGTGCATTGTGGGACGGGAAGTCTGACACTGATACATTAAAGCATCCGGTTTATTTACAGAATGAAACACTCCGTTTTGATGGTTCAGAACAATGACCGTTTGTGTGTTTGTTTATGTGTGTATAAGGTTTATATCAAGTTTTATACCAAATACATTGTATTATCTCGCACTGTCGAGGCTGAATCTGTAAAATTACCGCGGGAATTCCTCTGTCTCGGCACTCCAGCTGTCCGTCTGGGTTCTCTGTGCTGTGTGCGCAGCCTGTGGGTGTTGAAGGAGGAGGGTGCACCGAGCTGTAATGGATCAGAGAGGACACACATTGCACACGTATCTGGTGGAAGTTCTGAGTAGTAGGGGGCGGTATAACAGAACTATGTTTCTTTATGACAGTGCAGGTGTACGGAAGAGGATAAGGGCCACTGATTTTTTTATTTATTTTTTTCTGACTTTTTTTTTTAGGATTCTGACTTTAGTCTCAGAATTCTGGCTCCAAATAAAAGTCAGAATTCTGCCAAAAAAGTCAGAACCAAAAGCTGATTTTTCAGTGGCCCTAATCCTCTTCCGTACAGTTGCACTTCAAGACCTTCAAGTTATTTTTAGGGCTTCTTTGCCTTCATTAGATAGGACAGATGAAGAGGGACAGAGTCTTGCCTACAGTCGCAGCGATGTGGACCATAGCCTCTGTAAATGGGGTGTGCGACATAACCACTAAGCTATCTGGCGGCCAACTGTGGTAGTGAGATGAGGACAAAAAAGGAAAAAGGCTTTGATCCCCACTAAAAATAACCAGTTCAGTTATATAAATCATTGTTATCACATGGTACACTTCTAGAAAATGGATGCTTGAAAGCAATTAAAGAAGAAAAGAATCCAAGAATAGATAAACCACTCTGTTTTTACTTAAGCAAGCTGAGCACAGAAGAATAGCTAAAAATGATATACAAGGTTTACGGATTTTATCAGTGACAAATTAGTGAATTAAATGAGTTTGCAGCTCTTCATAACTAACACTGCCTTACAGAAAACTTGTAATTCCCGTTGCCATGGTAGACAGCAGTTAACATTGGACCCATTATGTAAAAGAAGAACAACAAAACATCTGCGTCTTTGACCTGTGACCAAACCAAACCAGTGAAAAACCTCTAAAGTACTGGTGTGCACTGTGGATAGTGACTCAAATTATCACAACACCAACTCAAAATAATTAGCTGCAGTAATGTGTGACTGGCATTAACATAGAGAAGCTACATTACCACGTAATTTCTCGAGAATGTGTCTGCTGTTCTGTCTTGGTAGAAATATTGAAATATAAAAAGCAATACAGCCTTCGCCAGGAAATCAAACACAGAAACTAAATGTGCTTCTTATCTTAACATTGACTCTCCATATAAGGCATGAGTTTGTTTAGTTATAAACATTTTTTTGGTCTTTGCACTCGGTTATCTAAAAAGCAATGTGCACTTGTCCACACCTGGGGGTTAGATGGAGCGTTATTTACAGCGCTATTTCCGCAGACTCTTTTTTGTCATCACATCTGAAGACTTCTTTCTGAATTTCAGCAACAACAAAAAAAAATCAACATTTTAGGTGTCTTACCATTCAGTTTGTCGATGTGTACACCTTCCTATTGGTATAGACACACCACCAAGGACAGAACATCACTAACCAGATTCTCACTCTGATGTTAAGCATAGATACAAGTTTCCAAAGCCAGATAAAATGGAAGGCAGGGGTTAAAAAGAAATATTCAAAGACAGTAATAGGGTTCAGGATTATCAAATTTAAACTGTTAAGCATAACAACACCTCATTCACCACATATATATTTACCCATTTTCCCTTCCCATGAGATTGTTCTGTAGCGAAAGAGGAAAGGGTTAGAAAAGGGGAAATCTTCTCCCATTGACTCGTTTTTGAAGACACCTTTAGAGTTCCTCCCTACATATCAAAACCGCCTTTCATTTTGTAAGGCAAATGTTTTGGGTATACCTTATCACAAGGGCTCTGCAAATCCTGTCAGTTCAAGAGCCCCGCTGCTTTATCCAGTTGTATTGTCACCAAAGCAGGGCAGTAACAGCAAAAGTAAGCCTCTAGGTTATTACAGCAGATCCTCTGAAAGAGTCTTCTGTTCTCCAAAAAGTTCAAAACATAGCTCCAACCATTTGACAAAATGCTCTGACACCAGAAAACACGCCAAGAGCGCCTGTAAGAAAAGCCCAGCAGTCAGCCTTTGAAGTTGGTGTTACGCTGCACCATTTTGGTCCAGGAGGCTAACTTAGTATGACCTTCCCTGCTATGTTCAGGGCCATCCTTGAAGCGGTGACTCCGCTTCCGATGTCTAGTTTCTCTCCTGAAACCTGGCTTTTTTGCTAAATTAGCTAGCTGCACAGCTGTGCAAGCTCTGGTTCAGGAGAAGCATTGGGGAGCTTGGAGTTGAAGATCTGCAGAGAGTCCTTGATGCGTGCCACCTCTCCGGCTGACAGCTTGAGCCGATGGCGCAAAAGACAAGAAAACAGATCGAGAGGCTGCGGTGCCGGTGGAGACAGCCGGTTGATCCGGTCTCTCATCTCCAACAACATCAGAAAGGCTGCGTCCTGCGTACCCTGTGTGTATGGATAGTCTAACTGCAGAATCAAATCCTTGATGCCCTCTGGGTCAAAGTGCATGCTGTATCCAAACACTTTAAGCGTGTTGATCTTCATGTAACCCAGGTTGGACGTCTGGTCATCGAGGTCCAATGGTTCATAGAAGAGAGTTTCATTCACTGTTGGATCATCTGTGATAATGCGGCTCCTCAGGTAGATGTGCACCGTTTCAAAGAAGGACTTCCACTTGTTGCCCAGAGTCAGTGTCCAGTTGTAACACTGTGCTGTTGCAACAGCGTCCAGTCGAGTTCTCTCCCAGTCAGGGAAGTCAGGCTGGTTCACTGGCATGAACCAGCTCTCAGAGTGACTCCCTCCAAAAGGATTTACATATATCGCAGGCACAGGCTCCAGTGTTGAATTCTTAGTCAAGCAAATCTGAAAAGAAATGCCCAACAGCATGTGGATGAGATTGGACTTGTTCTTGTTGCTCTTGAGTGTCAGCAGCATCCTCTTCCTCCAGGCAGGATTAAACCAACTTCCTAGGCGCACGTCATTGCTGATGTAGATGGCATGCACCTCTAATCTGCTGTCCAGCCGCTGCAGCAGATACTTGACCTGAAGACAGAATGAAGAACTGTTAGAACCTTACAGGTAGACAGATATCAAATATTGTAATATTATTTAATGATGGATTAAAAAAAACACACAAAGACATTTCTACAGCTGTTTCAGCAGCAGGAACTTCCCCAAGGACTAGGTACCTAAAATGAAACCATTTTGACATGTGCAGAGCTGTCCTGCTGGTCTAATATGCTGGAAAAAAGCATAAGAAAAATGCTTCTCCTTCATGTTAAGGATCAAGTCATAGATGGAAAATCTACCTGTGAGAAACTGATTCAGAAAGCAATTTGCACTTG
Source organism: Labrus bergylta (assembly GCF_963930695.1). Classification (NCBI taxonomy): domain Eukaryota; kingdom Metazoa; phylum Chordata; class Actinopteri; order Labriformes; family Labridae; genus Labrus; species Labrus bergylta. The sequence continues at coordinate 31,348,065 of NC_089198.1, read as the reverse complement.
TCCATACCTGGTGTTAAATGGAGCGTTGTTTACAGGGCTTTATAAGCAAACCTTTTTCAACACATGTAAATCTTTTTTTCGGTTTTTCAGCACTTTGTAGTGACACATTAACGAAGTGGAGGGCAGGCTCAAATATGTGTTTCTTTCATTAGGCGTGTGTCAATAAAGTTTTTCTACAGTGAGATTCAAGCTAAACTGATTCCCCTGTGCTGATTGCCCTATAATTATACTGGATCTACATGATGTAAGGAACAACATAAAAGAGTCCTTCAGATTGGAAGACAGTTTTTTCCACCAGAACGAGCCTGATGGGGGCACTGTTGGCCGAGTCGTTAAGGCCCAATGTACAGAGGATGTGGTCCTAAAGGAGAGTGGCCCGGGTTCCTGTCCCGCATGTCATCCCCCACTCTCTTTCTCTGATTTCCGATTCTATCCACTGTCTTGTCTTTGCATTAAAGGCATAAAAAGCCCCAAAATAAATAGCCTGATGGGACCAGTCTGACATTGAGTCTGGTCATGATGTTATTCCGCTTATTGTGGTCCACATAATTGAGTTCTGTTATGACCCAGTAAGTCTGAGCTGAGAAATAAAACAATAAAAAAAAAAGAAATTAGGTTAACTTCAGTGAAAACTTAAAAAAAATAATATTGCTATAATAAATGTCTCTGTTAGAACTGTAGACCTAAAATACACATTCATTTATTTGGATTTTTGTTTACTTATATTCTCATGGACTGTTATACTTGCTACTAATGTTATATTTTCCTCATTGTGTATTTTAATATTTGTCTCACCACAGTATGAGCATGAGTGGATTGATAAAAATATTTTTAAAAAAATCTGAAAACCTCAGCATCAGGCATATCCAAGTCCAAGTTCAGGTAGTGGTCTAGGGATGCGGCGATGCTTGGTCGGCAGGAACCGAGATGAAGTAGGTTGCCGTGGTGACAGGCTCCGCAGCGGGTTGCGTTGTCAGTGGCACAGGACAGGCAGGAGGTGGAGGAGGTGCCCACGATGCAGGGAATGGCTCCCTGACAGGTGGGCTGCTCCAGGGGGCAGATACAGCTCTTCACCTCTTCAGAGAAGGAGCCCAACACACCATGCTCGTTACAGTAGATCAGAGACTGCGCCCTGTTCAACCAAAACCCAACCGGCCTGCAGAGGAGAGGAAACACAACAGGGCTGTCATGATTTCAGTTCTGTATCTCATATTATTCCCTCACTCCCTGATTTCCAACTCTATCCACTGTCCTATCTCTGAAAATAAAGGCACAAAATGCCCAAAAATAAATCTTTAAAAAAAAAGTTGGCCTATTATGCTGATCCCCATTTTAAAACTTAAAAACTTTTTAAACTTTAGTTTAACAATGTTGGATTGCCATTTTAACGTGGCCGAAGATTCAGCTCATGAGGTAAACGCATGTCCAAAGTGCGCTATGCTTCTTGTTCTGCTTAACACATGTCAGTTCACTAAGACTTTCACAAGACCGTTTCAAGCCTCTATAGGCAGGTTAAGCCAATTTGCATGGGCTGTTCTACCAGCACACAAGCGGCCCTCCCCATGCAGCTTTGCAGCCTTGCAGCGTTCTGCCCCCCCTCCCTGGAAGGCTTCCAGACAGCTGGCCAATCAGAAGAAAGTAGGCATGTGGGGGTGGGGTGCATTACAGAGACAATTTGGCACCTCTGGAGTGTCTTCATTTGTCAGTCCTTGAGGTTGCTGCCTGGTACAAATATGACACGTTTTCTGAAAATGAAAAGGGCGGGTGTTTTGGTACGACATCGGAGATGAAAAGGCAGGCATACATAAATTACCATCCACTTTGGTGCTGTAGCAGCAGCAACAAGTTCTGACTGAAAATTGGCTCAGCAGAGATTCTATCCCCAGGCTAAGTTCAGGAAATCACACACCACGTTGCCCAAATGCTCCAGCAATTCCTTCCCCCCAGGCCTATGTAAATAGACAAAAATGGATGATGATAAAACAAATGGATTTGTGCAGAAGGAAATAGGGAGCTGTTTGCAGCTCAGCAGCCTCTGATGACTTGTTGTTGCTGTTACGAGGTGGTTTAAGACTCTGAGTGACAGAGGGTAAGGTGGAGAGTGAGGGTGAGGCTGCAGGACGATGAGTGAGGGAGAGAAATACAGACAGAAAGCTGAGGCAGAGTGTGTGAGGTGGGGGAGATGAAGTCGTGGGTACTGGGGAAAGAACTGTCAGGAAAATTAAAGTCCTCTGTAAACAAGTGTCGGGCTGTCAGACTGGGAGAGGACTTGATTACAGCACGCTACAAGACCACGTACCTCACCTCCACAAAGGCTCCCAGCGCCAGTTAGTAGACCCTTCATCTCACACCTTCCCTTCTTTCTTTCTGTCTGACTTTGTCTCCCTCTTCTCATCACATCTCGTCTGTCTCCTACAGCTTGTCCAACAATGTTCCCTTCTTCTCGTCACACCCTCACTTGAAAAAAAAACAACATTTTTCCTGTCCTGCGTGGCAACTTAACTGCTACATTATGACAGCTGAGTGAAGCTTGTGAGGGTACTTTGCTCAGGAGTGAACCACAGGTGTAGAATTCACTCAGCAAAATGAGTCATTTAGCCTGTCACATGGGTTTTAACAACAGTGCTTAAAGGCTTTATATGCGTTATTTTTTTGATCCAGTAGATGTCGCCCTTGAGCACCAGCATGAAACCAAAACAACTTGTTTTGTTGTGTTAGCATGCTAATGCCAGCGATCTTTATTATGCTCGTATCTTCACACTGCATGTAAATTTACCTGAAATGAGCGTGATCTAGAAACACAGTTAAGCAGTGAGTACAGTATGTTATTCTTCTTTTCTCTAGTCCCTCAATTAAACAACTCAATTATACAAGAGGGGAGGAGTCGGCCGGCTGTCCTGGCAATGTAAACAAACTGAAGATAGGACTCTGAAAACTCTGAAAACATCACAGACAGTGGGACTCGGGTGTTACACCCATCGTAGACAGTCATGACTCACAGAGTTATTTTCAGAGGATATACTTGATTTATATTATATTTAAGTGTGAAAAATCACATATAAAGCCTTTAATGTGTTACTGCAGTAGGTGTGTTTTCAGACACCTGCCCATTTGTGCAACCCAAAACCCTACGAGTTAACTCTATGTTGGACATTTCTGCACTATTTCCTATGCGACAACAGATCTGAAGTCGTGAGTGTGTTCTAGGCATACTTTATGTTTCCCCCTTTTGATGGGACATGTAGATGTAGTATTGTATACACAGTGTGGTTGCTTTTTTTGTATGTTTGCTGTGGTAGCTGTAACTTGTTTATAATACATCCTGCAGTGTCACAACTCACAGGAGGTCTTTGCACATATTGAGTTGTTCCAGAGGTTTTCAACATTATCAAAGAAATCAAAGACCTCTAATGGTTCGGTCAGTCATCAACAGAGAAGAAACTGATGGTGAGAACACCTGAAGCTCCGCCCTGCTCCGCTGCTCACTTGTTGTCTTGATTTGAGGTGTCTCTGAATAAAACTGAGCTCCATTAAGGCCATGACACACCAAGCTGACGGCAAAGGACTAGTGGCGACGATGGCCGCTTGTGGCATTGCATCACGTCCTGGCCAAAAAGTTGCACTTGAACACATCACAAAGACTACAGCCGACGGCCGACCACCAAGTACGTTCTGCGCGTGCCTGAGGTGCGGCGGTATAGCTCTTTGTTATGATACGAGAAGACCATTTTCACACCGCTGTCACTCACCACTCGTATTATAGCCTACTAATGGAGAATAATGTCTGATAAAAAGTAGAAAATGGCGCTGGCGTTGTCAGCTCTTGGTCTTTTAGTTGAAAAAGAATAGAAGAGACGGAGGAGACAGATAAGGAGAAACCACACTAATGGGTGAAAGCATGGATACTACAGCAGCATGCTCAAGGGGCTTTACTGAACCTGAGAGGAGAGCTGGAGAGAAATGAAACCTCCCAACAGCCAATCAGAGAGATCCCTCTCACCGACGCCAACCGGTGAGTTACGTTTCAATGCAAGATATTGTGCCAGATATCTACATCTGAGAGTCGTGGCTCGGGTTGTTGGTGAGTGGAATCTGTTAGTGTGTGGTGCGCTGTTTTGGTCATACTGTTGCTCTCCACAAGATAGGACCGCTCACTGACGATCTCCTTGGTATTTCAGGACCTTTAGGTTTATTTACTATATTAGTTTAATTTATTTTAACAATGTAATGGTTTTAGGTTTAATCATATATGGGATGCAAAAAACAAAAAAAATGTCTTTTGATTTAAAAGACTCCTATGTCAACATTACAGCACATTTGTTGTCATGGTAAAATCATTCGCGTCTTGCTCCCACATTGTCTTTGCTCCGTGTCTGCTGGGGTATAAAATGATCTCAAATTTAAAAAAATGCTGTAAAAAGCAATGGAGCAGTGTCTGTACTACACAGCGGCTGTTGTCAACAGACTGTTGTCATAGAGACAGGACAGACGCACAAACTGCTTCATGCAAACCCTCCTGAGCAAACAGGAAATGCTTTTCTGCCCGGACAAAAAGGCTAACCAACATCAGAACTCATACTGGTGCAACGGGCTAACGGTCATTACAGAGCATATTACATATCTGCAATTTCATATTAAGTATTAAAATGTTCCAAAGCGGAAAAAAAAAACCAGATCTACCAACAGATTTTCAACACAGTTCTGCCCCAAGCCAAAGAGAGAGACGAGAGGTTGTGGAGCAGCTGCCTGAATAATGAATGTAGATTTGTTTCTACCTCTAAGGAAAAGATCAAGTCAGCACAAAGTCGGATCAGAAGCAACGGCTAAAAACATTTCTCAACTGTTGAAGTCATTACAGAATTATACAGAGACTTCTGCTTATTTAAATGTTGACGGTTTTTCTTTTGCGTGCAGTTATTGTCAGCCAAAAACTAGAGACCCTCCGACCCAACCATGTGAATCTGTTTAAAGGAAGTGACACTGTACCCTTGTGGCATCATGTCCCCTCCCCCTGTGTGTAAAAAACTTGTGAAGAATTCAAAGCTGACTTCCTTCCAAGAATCATGGATCTGGGTTTTCCCATGCTGTAATGTTAAAAAGCCTTCAGCTCTAATGAATCATCTCGAATCAGCAGCCACAACTTTGAGTCATGACAAATTACGCCTTCCTCATTTATTTAGTTTTCTGTCAGTGTGTCTCAGTGGTGCTGTACCTCTCTCGTGGCAGACTGATGCGAGGTTGTTTGGGGCAGCGTTTGCTCAGGGTGAACAGCTTCCTGATGATCTTCTGGGCTTTGCTCTGCACCAGGGCCGTGCTGGACTCCAGCTGGGCGTATCGCTTCTGGAGGGACAAGTCGGCCGACCAGAACTTGGCAATCGTGGACACATTCAAGAACCTGTCAGTGGGCAAGCGCTTCAGGAGGGCCTTGAATTCATCTGTAGAGAATGACAGAGACAAAATGGGGGTAAAAATTGGACCCACTTTAATAATTTGGCATCAACAAAAACTGCTTTTCAAGCACTGGAAACCCTTGCGTCACAATCTGTTGCTTCCAACATGGCGTGCTCAGATAATGACTGAGGAGCTAAAGGACTTTCATGTGTCATTAGAAAACAACAAAAAGCTGTTACATTCTAATGAATTGTCATGACACAGTAAACACCTGTGCTTCAATCTGCAGTGATGCTCATTCCCCTCACCATAAGACACTCATTTTATTCCCAGCAGCATCTCTTGCAACATTGTCATTTGATAATGATTGACAGCATGTTGTCATGTGCAGATGGCCTTTTTTATTCACATTGTTATTTCTTACGTTAAAAGGCTGAACCAAAAAAAATCAATAATCACCAGCTGACCAAAAGAAGCATGCGGCTCAAAGCTGAGAGTTTTTTCTCGGTCTCTCCTGGTGTTCCCTTCTTAAATACAAATGTCACAAAATACTTGAGATGTTATTCACAGACCATTCTGCAGCCATCCCAGCAAGTTTGTGTCAAAACCAACAAAGCAAATAAGAAGGGACTGATTTGAGCTGCTAAAGGTTGATAACTATTTTAACAAACATCACACGAGCTTCAGGGATCTTCAGCAGCATGGCAGCCGTAACTACTAAAGTATCTGAATGAGTTTGATTTATAATGGCTGAAGGCACAGAATGGTCCATACTCAAAGACTTTTTTACAATATTTAACAGATGTTGAAAATGTGAGAGACTCCACAAATCATGACAAATAATTATAGATTTAACATTTTTGTTCCAATAGCGTGTGGAGAGAATCAGTATGACCAAAACAGCGCACCACACACTAACAGATTCCACTCACTAACAACCCGAGTCACGACTCTCAGATGTAGATATCTGGCACAATATCTTGCATTGAAACGAAACAAATGCTAAATGGACTTGATCTTTTCTAGTCTTCTGACTACTCAAAGTGTTTTTACACCGCAGGTCACACCTACACATTCACACACTGATGGTAGAGGTTTACTTTGTAAAGTGACCATCAGTATGAAATAATCCCATTCACACACCACCAACAAAGCAGCAGGAGCAACTTGGTGTTCGGCGCCATGCCCTATCGGACACATTGAACATGTGACTGCAGGAGCTGGGGGATTGAACCCCCAACCGTCCGGTTTAGAGACCAAATGACTCAACCAGCTGAGACACAGCCGTCCCCAAACAAACATGGCAGACGACTTACAGGAAGAATTGGTGAAAGTTGTTGGACTAATTCAAACAAAAAATTAACACATTCGTTACAGTGTTGCTTCCCTCTTTAGTCAGCTTGTATCCCAAAGTGGATAACATGTCATTCTACGTAACAGTCAGCTCTCCTCAGGCTTCCCCCAACACAACAGGACTTTGGATTGTAAGTATGCAACATTTATTGAAATCTGAATAGAATAGAATCACTTTATTTATCTCACGGTCACTTTATTTATCTAATTTTTACCTTTACAGTTATTTTGTATATATTAGGTCTGTTGTTCCATTATTCACCATGCACCTTAATAACTTATCATTTAGTATTTGCCTACTTGCACATAGTTCTGTATACATATATTTATTTCTCGTTTACTGCACATAGTTCTGTTTACATCTGGTCACTACTGCACATAGTTATTAGTTAGTCCGATCACTGTCCACTTATATCTACTCTTTTATATTTTGTATTTTTAAGTTAAGTTTAAGCTTTAAGTTGTATTTAAATTGACTCTTTCTATTTAGGTTAAAATGTTTCGTTTACTTGCACTGTTGTTAATTTACTGCTCTGTGTGCCTTTGAATTGCCCCCCGGGGACAAATAAAGTTTTTTGAATTGAATTGAATTGAATTGAATAGAATAGAATTACTTTATTGATCCCAAACTGGGAAATTGTGGCGTTATCTGTGTGGCCCAACACTCTTCAGAGCAGACTGGATCAACAGCTAACAACCCCTCAGACCACAGGAAACCTGACAAAATAATCTCTTGAAAATCTTGCATTACAAGATAGGCAACCCAAATCTCCACTCCCAACAATTCTAAACAAAGTCCTGATGTTTTCATGGTTCAACAGACTATCTTGCCAGAGTTTCCTGTGGTGTGATTCAGTCTGCTCCCAAGAACGATGGGACCACTATACGATTTCAAAACTCCCCTGATTTACTTATGGAGCAATGTGAATACATGGTTTCTGGCTCATTATGTCCTGAGTGCACAAATGAAAAATTCAAATTAGATGGCCATTACTTCAAATGTGTGTCTGTGTGAATTTCATAAAAAAACTGAGCACCATTGGGCACGGCTCAAACCTCATGTTGGATTTGCCAAGAGTTCCCTCTGAGGTCGTTGTAGTTCCATTCTGAACCAGTGGACAAATATTATGCCTGTATGACACCTATAGGGGAAATTGAACCTATTATTTACTTTTCTCCCAAATCCAGCTAAGTGAGACCTCATCGGACTGTTCTGGGTCTGCCGGAGAGTCATATTCCCATGTGCTGTTGTTGGCAGCGAGACAGCGAGGAAATCAGAAGCCAAGCCGATCTGAGCTGAGCCCAACTGATGAGACTCGAGCCTATTACAATGCTCAGTGATCCCAGACGACACAAATGGTCTGTCTCGCTCTTTCTGTCCCTCTCTCTCTCTGCTTCTACCTAACAGTGTGATACTTCTCTGGACTAGTGAGTCAGAATTTTCCCGTTCTCTCTCTCCTGAGGATTCTGCTTCGGCTTGTTCCTGTCTGGTTTTTCTCCCAGCCTTCTAGTCTCTCTCTGCGGCCTCTCATGTCTTCTGTAGCCTCTTTATACTGGTATGTAGGGCAATATTAACTGTTTATACCATGGTCTGGATAAATACTCCATGCTGATTATAGCTCCTGGAAGGATTTCTTAGTTTGTGTTGATTTTGGCACCTCTTGTGGACAAAGCTGTACATCTCATCTACAATATTTCCTGTACATATTTTAATTTTATGCCTTTATTAAATAGACTGCAGAGTGGATAGAGTTGAAAATCAGAGAGAGAGAGGGGGATGACATATGGTACAGGAGCCACAGGTGGGATTTGAACCTGGCCGCCATTTCAAGGACTACAGCCTCCTTACAGGGGTTACACGAATTGACCACTAAGCCACGCCCGCCAGGTAAGTCATGTTTTCAAGGTCACATATTATGCAAAATATACTTAATCATGTCAAACACCAATATGGGTCCCTAGTGCGTCTACAAACCCCCCAATTATGAGAAAAGTCCATCCTCTCCGCCTTTTTCCTGCTCCACTTTTCAGAAAACTTTAGCTCAAACAGGCTGTTTGGAGATTTTCCCTTCATGGTAAATGGACTTGAGCTTATATAGCGCTTTTCTAGTCTTCTGACTACTCAAAGCGCTTTTACACCACATGTCACACCCACCCATTCATACCCTTTCAATCACTGGTGGTAGTGATTGCTATGTAGTATCATCCATCAGAAGTAACTAATCCATTCATACACCACCACTGAAGCAGAGGGAGCAAGGACACAATGCACATGTTGCTCAGCTGGGGATTGAACCCTCAACCTTCCAGTTGAGAGGCGACGACTCTACCAACTGAGCCACAACCGCCCCTTGACATGACATCATAAAGGGCAGTAACCCCTCCCCCAGGTGGGTGACACTCCCACAGCTAGGTGTTTGTTCTGTCCCTTGGGTTGGCCTTATCACCGTTAACAATAGGACATGGAGCGAGAAAGCCTGAGACACCCAAGCCTTTCCAGAGAGGGGGGGGGGTGGTCAGACACAGCTTTTTACATATTTAAAGGTACAGACAGAAACAGCCTGTTCTGAGCAGGGCTGAAATAGAGGGGTTTATAGACATGATCAAATACAGGATCAGAGTGGATTTAGAACAAGAAACTTCAGACATGTTTTTGGGGTGATCTCGGACTTATTTAAACTGGTTGAAAATGACTTTAATGTGTGACCTTTAACAAAAAAAATCTCACCCTGCGTTCTTCTAGCATATTAGTGTATCACTCATCAGAAAATGTCAGGAGCGCACTCAGATACTGTGGGGTCTTTGGATTAGACTTGTTATTTTTTGCAGAAAAAGGTGTAGATGTTTAAATTAATCCCAAATGTAGGCTATATAATATCTTTATAATGCAAGATTTCACTCATGACTGGCTGTTTAAGCTAAACACAAAATCAATATGGAACAAGTTTACTGGCTCTCACAAATAAACACAAATTTGCTTTATTTCTACTTCTTGTCCACCGTTTCTGTTGGCTAGAAGATTCCATTATCAATCTCAATTATTTGTAGACTTAGTTCATTAGAATATACAACATGGTTTCAGACCTTCAGTATGTTTTTTTTGCCTCAGCACAGAGACAGGAAGTGAGTTTCACCTGATCATTAACAAGTGAGATCAACGCCTCCACATGCCTCAGCACACCCTCCTTCACTCCGTCCTACATTTTTCTTCATCTCCTTTCGTCTTTCCCCCCATCAGTGATTAATTTACACACAGTGGCACACACACACACATTATTTTTAACACTCCCTCAGCATTATTCAAGGCTCGCCTCTCCCTCTCTCTCTCTCTCCTCACACACTCAGTAAGAATCATTAGCACTGCCATCACGCTGGAGAAATTTGTCTGTCTGTTTTCCTCCCTTTTCCTGACATTTATGACTCCATGTCTAAAATTTATGGACAATTTGGCTCACTCAAAATCTATCAGATAAAGAGGCCGGGGGGGTTGTTTTCCATAATGGGTGACCGCGCGGCCCCAAAATCTCCATCTCTCTGCCGAGTTGGTGATTCATGACACCATCAAGCAGAGACGACAGCTAAGTGACTGGCTGGCTGAGGCCTGTTCATTTAACTCCCTACAAGGACGTGGGGTATTAAAAAGTCAGCGCCAGGATTTGCAGAAGTCAAACTGCCCGGCAGTGAAGTGGAGGGTGAAGTCCATCAAACTCAGAGGGTTCACTGCTGTCTGGTTTGGGCCTAGTTGGTATAGCGCAGCTGTTGGGATTAGAGTCCTTTTCAGTAACTCCCGACTCCCATGTCTAAAAAGTATTACAGCTTTTGAAAAGATTGGGTGAAGACATTCATGAACCCTGGGGGATGAATGCTAATGACTTTGGTGATCCTCTGAATATTCAAAATGACGTTTGATCAGACCAAAAGTGAGGCAATTTCTCCCTTTTTGTTTGACCATGAGATAAACTGTGCTTAATCACCAAATATATGCTCATCGGAAAACTTAAAACCTTGGTTGTTGGGTTCATAATGTCATCCAAGAGGCCCTAACAGGCAAAGACTGTCTCAGTATTATTTTAATTGCCATATTCAGCTGCTTGAGTTTTTCTGTTTCCATTTTAATGAGGTGTTAGCTATAGGTCACCCTCGGCTCAGCTGGGTACCAGAATTTCTCAGAGGGACAACAACCACCTGCGTTCTGTGTCAGATGCTGTAAATTATCTGTCTGTCTGTGTTGAGTGGTTGTTTTACAGTATCTGGAAAAATCACATCACTATCAGACTTATAACAACAGTATGAACCCAAAATAAACAGAAATTGGTGTGATTTTTTGGAACAAGCTGGAAGAAATGATTCTAAATACAAACATTGTGATAAAGATTTGTCTGGGACTTGGAAAATAACTTTTTCTAATGTTTTTTTAACTGGAATTTTAATCAACCTTTTCTGATGCAATTTCCGTCCATCAGCAGGATCTCTATGCGGATAAGCTTTTGTATCATCTTGTGAAGTTTGTGCTCAAGTTGAAAAACTAGTTGCACAGCTCAAATGGGTCTCTATGGTCATTCTCTATGTAATCAGTCCACAGAACAATTCATTAGTACTTGATCTGAAGATGTCTAAAGTAAAGGACAATGTCAGGTGATTTTATGAAGTCCACATAGGTCAAAGCAGATCTGTAATTATCTGCAACTCCAACACATGAAGTTCTACAGCTGATTGATGGATGGACAGATGGTCGGACAAACAGACAGATGGAAATACCGACGGATGGATAATTTCATAATTGGATAATGAAATAGATGGATTATTGGATGGATGGATGGATGAATGGCTTAATCATTAAGCCTTAATGGATGGTTGGATAATGGATGAACAGACAGCTGGACATATAGATGAATGGATAATTGGATAATTGAATGGTTGGATAATTGGATGGATGGATGGATAATTGGATAGATGGCTAATTGGATGGATAGCCGCACAGATGGATGGATAATTGGATGGACAGCTGTATTGATGGATGGATAATTGGATGGATGGATGGATAATTGGATAATTTAATAGATGGATAATTGGATGGATAGCTGCACAGATGGATGGATAATTGGATGGATGGATGAAGGGTTTAATGGATGGTTGGATAACGGATGGATGAACAGACAGATGGACATTCAGATGGATGGATAATTGGATGGATGTTTGGATGGGTGCATAATTGGATAGTTGGATAATTGGAGGGATTATAACATCATGACTCATGGCAACATGACTGACTCTTACTGGTAAATGAGAACACTAAGCAGCTTGACGAGCTTATTGAATAATATTTTATGTTTTAATGTGTGCGACCTACGGGATGGGTCTATCCATCCATCCTTCCATCCATCCATCAGTGAATGGATGGCCTCTCTTACGGCCATCTTGAAAACCATTTGTCCTCTGATATTTTCTTAATTTCGGTCAAGCCTGTTTGTTTTTGATGAGCTCAGATCTGAGGGAGAGCAGCTTCAGCAGAGCTTAATACCACGCTGACATTTTGCTGTGTTGGTCTTGTTGTATTATAGTTCAGCTGCCTCTGCGGGAAAAATGTCAATCTTATTTAAATTGCCCATTTTTGGAAAATTTTACTTCAGATTATTGAATTATATAACTGAAGTTGTTTAATTGATTCTCAGGTTTAAGAGCTGCGAGTTTATGTTCATGTATGCATTGGAAAAACTTTTTGAATCAAACAGAATTTTCTTGAGCAGTTTGACATCCATACTTGTGTTGTTATGTTGTGTACAATTAAATGATCTGTAAAAACATGCACAGAAATCAGTTGTAACTCTTGCATATCCTTCCTGTCACAATGCGTCTGTCACAGCTTCAATTAGAAATGATGGCTTTACATCGGTCTGTCACATGTCACAGTGAACACCAACATCTTTTTCTCAAGATGCTTTCTTTCTCTGCAGTGCCCCTGCCTGTCTGCCTGTCTGGATCAGATCCTCTCATTAAATCCCTCGTGATTTCACGCAACAACAACTTCAATAATCGTCCTTCTTCTGTGCTTTTAATTCCATTGCAAACATGACAGACAATAAGGTTGGAGTTGGGATATCTTCAGGCAAACGCAGCAGCGCTCTCACTCCTTTACTTTTTCTTTTTTCTTTCTCAGCGTTGACGCCGGCTGGGAGAGACGGAGCGGAAAACAGAGGGTCCAGAGCTGTCGAGTAAGCTGCTATCTTCATCACTTCAAAGTGTCTGTGGCACATTAAAGGCGCCATTCATCACACAGCACTCACACAATAGTTAGCAGGGGAGATTTTATGTGGCAGTCTTTTAGGTACTTTGTATTAAAAAAGCACACCTGAAGTACTTTTTGAAGTCAGATCCGTCATTGCCGAGAGGATTGATCGATCTCTTTGAATCAAAAAAACACTAACTCACCTTTAGCATAAATCCCTCCAGTGATATGTGAATTATATAAATATATATGGTAATGAAAATATGGCAATAAAACACTTGGGGGTCTGCAATTATAATCATAGTTCACTGTGATGAGCAGAGAAAAGAAAACGTGTAACCTCAGGGCATTTTAAAGGTAAAATATGTCGAATTTTAAAAACATAATACCAAATAAATTAAAATGGACCCATGTTAGAAATATTTTATAGATGAGTACTTACTTAACCTCAAACAGTTACCAAAGCCTGAGAAATCCATCATTTTATAGTTGCAATGGGGCGTGTCTTGTCATGGCGGCTGTCATGACAGACATGACATGTTTATCGCTGCCGTGGAAACAACAGAGACTGCTACATAAAGAAGTGGGAATTACTACTGAAAGCTGCTGTACTGTTGCTGTATGTGCTGCTTTGATAAAAAAAAAAAAAAATGTATGTAAATTATACTTGGATACATCGTCGGGAAACATATTGCAGCCTTAGGTCGGTTTCGTCCGGTCGTCTTGACTACGGTCAACTCGGAGTTTGTTTTCATCGGGGTAAGGGTTGGGGTGGATTAGCAGAAAGAATCACTCCCATGATTCCCCTCCATTCTCGACGTCATCTTTTGTTATTGTTTTGATTGAGAGCCCCCTGGTGGTGGACTATGCACACTGTGTGTTTAAATCATGAACCAGACTGAGATTCGCTGCATGCACAGTTTAGCGTTAATTTTGTATGAAGTCGACTACAGAGAGGTTTTAATTGTCCTACTTATGTATCTCTTAATCCTGTCAAAAGTGAAGCAATATAAAGAGCAAGAATTTTTTTTTTTTGAGAACTCATCTTAATTATCTGTCAATGTGAGTGATTCACAAGGATACACTTTAATCCTGTTTGCCTCTTAATAAAGTCGGCTTTTTGTTTTCAGATTAGCCCATAATCCCCCTAAAACTCGCAGCTTTTCCTGACACATCTCCCATAATTGGCAGAAATCCTTCAAGAGGACAGGACAAATGTCTGTACTTGACATAAGGTGAACTCGAAATTCATAAGCAAGCTGCACACTGAACTATTTATTTTTTTCCACGCAGTCATTAATCTTTGCAGATCAAAGTGTTGAGGAGTTCAGAGACGGCTTATAGCTCGACGCAACGATACAATCAAACCTGATTTTGATCTGCGAGGCCGACACAGTCACAGAAAAGGTAAACAGCAGTGATACAGTAGATCACATAGGTATGTAACACAGAGTCTGCTGGAATATACTGAAATATTGGATTTTCTACTTCTTTGTTTTGATACATAAAAGTCACATTTAGTTTTTCATTACATTCCTACACACAGTGGGCAAACTTTTTTAGCCTCTATCAGCACATGCCTGCCGAAACTGACCTGACTGACTTCATTTCAGTCACAGATCAAGCACTGACCTGGATTTCAGCATCGTATTTTTAGAGCCCCCATGCTCCAAATGGAAAAATATGGTCAGTGCATTAATGGAAGTTGATGGAGCTGTTGGAGGGGGAGGAAAAGCAGTGGGAGGAAAAGTTCAGGCCATCCAGTGTAACGGGGCAAAGACAGCCAACTGGCTTGCAGTTATGAGACGTACATCACTTTGTATATCCTCTAAATGTGCTCATTTGTTTATTAAAAGAATTGCGTTTGCATTAAAGAAAACACTCAATGTAGATCATGATTTATTTAACCTTGTAAACTATTAACAAGGCCTATTATGTTTCAAATTGTTGAACCGCTGAGCTTTGTATTTGCTGGTTGTTGTGTTTACTTTGCCTAATTTTTTCTGTGTTGGATGTGGTTGTGTTTTGTGTGTGTGTGTGTGTGTGTGTGTGTGTGTGTGTGTGTGTGTGTGTGTGTGTGTGTTTTCTCCTTTTCTGCCTAATCAGGTGTGGGCCAGTCCCTGCAGGTAATTGGCAGATTTGCTTCTAGCTCTGCAGCTGATAGGCTGAGTCGTAGCCTCTATGCTCTAAATAAATGGCCCAATCAGAACGGTTTACACGCACAGTCAGGCCGGGCTACACGCTTATAACTCAATTAGGCCATTTGAGTGGAATACTGTCCTTATCCCAGTATACAAGCACTGGTGGAAAAATCAATTTATTGACTTAAGTATGTTGGCTCCCCTGCTGTACAAGGTGTTATGCCCCCTTTTAGCTAGTTACTCTCCTTCTTCTGCTACATCATGCTAGTCGGCCCATCTCCGCTCCGGCAGCGGTTTTCTTTTTATTCAATGTGTGGGCTTCCGCTGCGCTGCCTCTCAGCACCGTAACAGATATGCAAGGCTTTCTATTTTTGCATCAATTTACCACAGAAAAGATTGAGCGGACAGGAAGTCAGTCACTGAAACAACATTGAAAACATCCGGTTTATTTTCAGATGTGTGTTTCTTTATGTGTTTTAAACATTTTGATACATTCTTATACCATGTATATCTTATCTTGCGCTTTTGCTATTGAATCTGTTACATTACACAGAGAACGCAGCCTGTGGGTGTTGACCAATAAGGGTGCACAGAGTGGACCGGAGCCCACATGCAAAGCACTCTTACGGTATCTGGTCAAAGTTCTGGGTCATATGTGGCGTACACATGCAAGAGTTGCACAAATTGTCAAGGTGTTTTAGTCTGACATGTTAACAAGCATTTAAAAAGTCCAGTTTCAGTTAGACTAACACAATAAATCCACGTTTTCTAACTGCATGTAAATGTACTGAATGAGGCCAGCCCATATCCCTCTTCTCCAGACTGGCCGTGCCGTGTTCATTTAACCTTTCTAATATTTCTTCATCAGTTCAGTTATCTCTTGCAAGTTAAGTCGGTTTACTTCATGTTTTAATGTTAAATAGTACAATTTTAATATAATTTACAAACAGTCTGTACTATATATATACTATACTGTCCACATGTTTTTCTTTGTCCTGTTTGGTCATTAAAATTATTTTGTCCCTCTTTCTAATTCATTCATTTTATTTACTGACCCTTTTCCTTTTGTTTTGATTTGTTTGTATGTTTGTTTTTGTCTAAATCTGCTTGCAAAACTGTATCGTACCACAGTTCCCCTCTTGTTTGTATCTCTTCTTCGATTGTGTGAGTGTGTGTATGCACGTTTTGGTGAATAAAAAAAAACCCAACAACAACAAAAAAAAAAAATTCTAAAGAATTTCTTCTTGTGTAATGCCGTGAACTACAAGTCACCATGGCTTATGAACCTTTGACGGGGAATAACAAATTCAAGGTTGAACAAACCTTTAGCAAATAATCAAGTCTCAATTCCTTAAAAATATTTTACAGAATAAAGTCTCAATGTGCCTAGTGTGGTGAAAATCCATTATCTATACCGCTTATTCCCGTTCGGGGTCTAAGCCGTCATTGGGCGAGTTGGCAATCAATCACAGGGCTGACTAGACAAGCAGCCACACTCACATTCACACCTACTGTACGGGCAATTTTATTTTTGGAGACACCAATCAACTTAATGAGCATGTCTTTGGACTGTGGGAGGAAGCCAGAGTACCCGGAGAGAATCAACACATGCACAGAGGGGAAAACATGCAAACTCCACTTGGATAGGCCTTACCCGGCAACGGGGATTCGAACCAGGAACCTTCTCGCTGTGAGGCAACAGCGCTAACCGCTGCCCAAGAAATAACTTATCCCCTGGTGAAACCTATTTTGCTAACTCTCACATCAGCTTTAACATGTAACATTACATGAGTAGCATGAGTGGCATGGTTTGTGATTCGTCACACATAATGACAATCCTTTGTCCTCTCTGAGATTTAAGTTTAAGTATGATGTCCTCTCCTCACTCTGCACAACTACGTCTCTACATAAGATGTGATAACAGGAAGTATCTGTTGTTTGTCTGCTGCGGAGCCTTACATGTTGCTAATCCACTGACAGGGAAGAGAAGTGTCTCTTTTATAACAACTTGTGAATATGTAGGCTTATGAAGGATATCATACAGTTATGTCCAAAGCCTCAAAATCTAAGTCTGATTCACATGCTGAGCGACATCTGTGTTTGTGCCAAAAGCCTTTTTTGTGACTCCAGAGGGACCTGTGCAGATTCTGACAAATGGCCTTAAAGAGTTTGAAATCTAGAAAGAAAACCCTTGAGGCTTCGAGTTAAAAGAAACCAGCTTCCCAGACCCCTGTTGCTCATTTCTTATCTCTGCTTGAGACCCGAGCCTTGAGGCTAACGTTGCAGCTACAGGCACAACACACCTGAGTTTAAGATACTAACAGAGAGGATGCGTTGTGCTATCTGTATTCATCCTGTCTTCACTGCTCTCTCTCTGTCCTCCATTTAAATAATAATAAAGCAAAATGTACTTTAGGCCTGTCTGCTAAATGATTGGAGGTTGTCATCAGTTTCAATTGTATTAATATAGTTTCACATGTAAGTTTTTTTTTTTAAGATTTATCTTGGGCTTGTTTATGCCTTTATTAGATAGACGGGACAGGAGATAAAGTCTAATCAGGTCATCAGACATGTAATTTAATTAACCTTTTCTTTTTCTAATCTTGAAATTAAAGTTTGAAACCATTGTCAGTGCATTGGCTGTATGTTTGGCAAACCGCTGATGTTGATTAAATTTTGATTTGTCTGTAAATAGTCAGAATAATATAAGATTTATGGCCTGTGAAAAAATGGGCTCAACATTTACTTTGGTGACTCATCAAAATGAATAGACTCAGAACCTTACCATAGACTGTGTAAAAATGGACATGGTCCAAATGACGTCACCCAGTAGTACCTGGAAAGGCATTTTGAAGACCAACGATGGCGGTCGCCATGTTAAACTTTTAAATCAATCTAGCGACAGGCAAAGACGTTGAGCTGAGACAGGCCTCTAACCTCTTGGTAAATAACAACAATGAACTGCACGTTGAGGTTGTTTACCAGGAAGACCGTTTACGTTTTTTTACCCAAAGTCCCAAACAGACTCATAATCTCATAACCGTATTTCTCCTGGACGTATTGCCATCGAAATACTTTTTTTCCCCCAATCAAATAAAAGTTATGCATTTTATTAATCCTGTCACATAATAACAGGTACTCACACATTCAGTTCTCCTTGGTAACATCCCATCTACCTCAGTCATAGAGCGCCACAGGAATGAGTCCTAACACCCTGAAGGAAGTTAGCATTTGAGCGCCATGGGGACTATTGTCTTAAAGTCAATGGGAATTATGAATGGGTTTGTGGTTAGACACCTGAAATAAGGTCTGTGGTTAACACAAGCTTAAGAGATGTTAGTGTTTTGTTAGACGACATAAACTACGTTAGGTAATACCCCTACTTGTGAATTTTGAAGTTTTTACTTGTCTTTAAAAAGGCTAGTGATGTCACAATCGTCCGACTGTGGTGTAGTTAGCTTGTAGCGTAACGTTAGCTTTTTACTTCTGTCGGCTGCATTAACGCTTCAAACATCATAAAAATGGTGTTCATCTCTGAAGATTATCCTGCTGAACAAAACGCCTACTCATCAGAAACGTGTGTTTGCCAGAGATTATTTTCTGCAATGATCCAAAATCCAATGAAAAAATCCCATGGGAGAATTCTCGTTAGACCCCATGGCGATGCCACTTCCGGGTTGGCCTACAAAAATACGTCATATGGTTTGTTCTCTATGAAGTGGTCTCTGTTGGTTGCTATGTAAGCTGCCTCCGACAGGACAACATGTACTAACAGCTCTCATTCAGATTCTTCACTAAGCTCCATCTTTCAGTGGAATACAAATAGACCAAATGACAGCCCAATCCCCTCCATGTCAGGCATCGCTTCAGGGGAGGTCTGGCTTTCTAAACCACAAATTGTTACTCTGCACCACAGAAACCCAAAGAGGACAACACTCTGTGCACTGGCACGGCATCAGCTGAACGAATCTGTGGTGTGTCGCAGTAAAAACCTGACATGTTATCACGCTCACAAATCTAAACATATGTGACAGATTTACTCTCCAAATCTTAGACACTTCCCCCCATGGCCTGAGTGAGAAATGGGAATCATTTCTGTGGGGGAAACCAATATGTGCACAAAACACAACATGTCAGGGAAGTAATACTATCAGTGTGTGCACTTATTGGACTCTGGTGGGTGATTGCAACATGCAAAAAAATAGCTCTAGTGTGGTGCCTTACAAGTCATAAAGAACATCAATCTCACCTAGAGGCACCTTTTTGCTCCAAGTTCAAGGTAAAAGGCATCACCTTGGCCGAGAATAAAGAGAGGCTGAGATATATAAAAGTAGCTCCAGAGAGATGTTGACAGCTGCAGCCAGCAGGACGTCTCTGTGGGTTCACAATTCATCAACATGCTGGTTATAGACAAACACCATTCACAAAAAGTAAATCACGAGTCACATATTATTAACGCTAATATGTGTCCCCAGTCTTTCTACAAACCCCCCAATTATGAACACCCACAGAGAGAGAGAGAGAGAGAGAGAGAGATACAGAGGGAGAGATAGGAGCTTAAGGTGCCAGTTCCCTCAGCAGTCTAAGCTTATAGCAGCATAACTAGGAGCTAGTTCATACCTGTGCCAGTCCTAACTATTAGCTCTATCAAAAAGGAATGTTTTAAGTCTCCTCTTACAAGTACAAAGTATGGCTTCCTCCCGGACCCTGACTGGTAGATGATTCCAAAGGAGAGGGGCCTGATAACTGAAGGCTCTACCTCCCGTAGTACATTTTGAAAATGTGAGCTCAAACAGGCCGTTTGGAGATTTTCCCTTCATGACATCACAAAGGGAAGTAACCCCTCCTCCAGGTGGGTGACACTCCCACAGCTAGGTGTTTGTTCTTGCCTCTGAGTCTGCCTTCTCACCGTAAACAATAGGACATGGAGCAAGAAAGCCAAAACTACCCAAGTCCTTCCAGAGAGGGGGGCGGGGTCAGACACAGCTTATTTACATATTTAAAGGTACAGACACAGAAACAGTCTGTTCTGAGCAGGACTGAAATAGAGGGGTTTATAGACATGATCAAATACAGGATCAGAGTGGATTTACAACAAGAAACTTCACACACATGTTTTGAGGAGCTCTGAGACTTTTTTCAACTGGATAAAAACAATAATAATATGTGACTTTTAAACAGTGACCATGAGGACTGCTTCACAAATTGAACTTGATGATTCATGAATTATTTCTACACTTGTTAGTAAGTGTGGGACTTTGTGTGGGTTGGCCTATGAAATAAGCAGATAGGCGTTTGCATTGCAAGGACGAGTATGATTAAAAGTGACATTTATGTTTGCGCTTGTTGAGTTACTAATAGACGCTGTTTTTGTTTTTTTTAATGTTATGAGGTATTGGTTGAGGCAAGGAATTTCTGACTAAACTGCCAGGGAAGAGGGTTCCAGTAAGATCGTTAAAAACTAACCCAGTAACCTGAACTAAAACCTTGAAGAAATAAAAAGATATATATTATACTGTTCTTCTTTTTTGTAACCAGTTTACCTCCTTTTTTGAAAGATTACCATGAAGCTTAGGACTGCAGTAGCCTACACCCTCCTCCTCCTCTTGTGTTATGAACGCTGAATTAGTCTGACACCAGCAGAAACAAACACCTTCGGATTCTGCCCTGCCTTAAGCCAACCTGTGTGAAGATGAACTACCTTCCTGCGGAGGGATCAGAGATGGATAATGGATTCAGGCGAACACAGAAGGGAATGAAGGGGGCCGTTTATATCCAGCCAGCTCTAATCAAGCTGCTTCGTCCTAAGGGGGGAAACCTTTCAGTAATTTTTCTTGTATTCACGATTTATCTGTGGAGGCCTGACGGATCACATATATTTTCAGAAACGTTCTACTTCACACGAGCACAGTTCACTCACATGTGGGAGCTGAATGCCTCGGCCTCCCGTGGTCAGCTGCTGCCCAGTTAAACCACAGCTCCCCACTGTTAGCCACTGAGCGGCTCTAGTGGAACAGCTGGTGGTTGTTCAAGGACATTTTAACTGTAGTAAAGAGCGTGAAAAAGAAAATAACTGGTTCACTTCCCTTGTATCCTCCATGATAGATATATTGTCTGTTGATGTGCCACTGCTGTGCTTTATTGGCAGTGGACTGTGGGGTGTTACTGTGGGGAATAATTTGGAGAATATTTGAAGGAGTGATGTGGGGAATCACTGTGAGGCAGCACCGATGTGTTTTCATTCAACTCCTGAGCAACCAAAATGATACTCCTTTTCTGACAAAAACCAAGGTCACATTTGTAAAGGAGACTTGTTTTGCTTCCTGCAGAGGGATCCAACTCGCAACACTTTGTGAGGTGTTCAACATAACTAAATACATGAAAGATGGCTGATCATCCGCTCAGACAAAGCAGCATGACTCGATGTTTCTCTACAAGTTGCAGTTGGAGTTGGGAGTTTTGGACGGTCCACAAGCTCTCGATCATGCACACTCTCTCTCTAAATGGTCGATTCTACAGGATCTGTGTGCATCAGTGCAGCGCAGTCCAGAGCTAACCGTGCCCTCTCTAGTTAATGCTCATAGGCCATTCTGCCGCTCTGCCACTCTGCTCCGCTCCAGTAATGTGCTGAGACCTTTTTCGACTGAGATCGACCCAGACAGGAAGTCAGATAAAGGAAAGCATAGAATGTCCGGTCAGTTTCAAAATAAAAGACAATGTACAGACTGCTGATCGTATAAATCCTATCACTTTATCAACACCAAAACAGGCACCAAATGAACAACAGATAAACCTTGGAAAGGCAAAGTAAAGTTCTTTATATTCCTATGTGGTTGTGCTTACTGCCTGCACTTCACAAATGGACCCAGTGGGGCAGGGCGCCAAACAGAGCAAAACCATGGCAGAGACAGATCCTGCTCTGCGGGTTATACACAGATAAACACAACACTCACACTCAACCAATAGCTGTTTTTTTTTTGTTTTTTTTAAATGATTCAATAATATAACTATAATATAATGTTGGACACTATACCTTTAAACAGAGATGGTGTGTGTATTAATCTGAAAATCTTTCTTCCTTGGTATCTTTACAGAGAGAAATAAAATAATACTGCTCAGTATTTTTACTACTCAATAAATAATTTTTCCTTTTTGTCTCATATTCCTTTGTGCTGATCTTTGTTAGCTATTTAAATGTCTGTATTTTCTCCTCATGAATCTGCTATCCTCACATCCTAGTACTTGCTGTTCAGTCGGGCATACGACCATCAATTAACACTTTACAGCCTCCAACAGTGTTCACTCTGGGAAACATGGAACATGTGACTCTACTTTCTTCCAGGCTGTAAGCAGGTAACATCATTTGTTTCCCGTCATCAGCATTGTGAGGAGAGCCTGCAGCAGCCTCCACATTATTAATAAAGGATAAATGGAGGACAGACGCATAATGGGAAACCTGTGCTTAACCAGTGCAAAGACATGCCTTAACATGCACGCCTCGTACATTAAGGGGAGGCCATTCTGGGGTCTGATGGTGGTGCTTAATAAGGGGGGCATTAACCTTGAATACTCCCAAGGTCTACGATGGCAAAAGGAACCCAGATGGGCCGGGGCTGCTTTTGTGTGCGCACACAGATGGGTTTTAACGGTGCACCCGTTCGAGCTGCAAACGATCTCAAGTTATAGCAACACTCTGTTTATGTTTTTACACCTTTTACATTCTCACTGAGCTCCTTTATGTGTGAAGGTTACGGAGCCAACTGGATCAACATACAGCAAAAGAAAGCAATGCAAAGATTATTTAGCCTCTATGTGTTTATTTAATTTTACAGCAGCTCACATTAACCAAATGTTGTTGTTGCCTAGGTGATTGTTTTTTACCTCTAAAAGTAATTTATTTTTTTACTTTACAGGTTGAAAATAGTTAGCTTTATCTACTGTACATATAGAAATTCAGATTTCTCCTCAATCCTAGTCTGATTTATTTTGTTGTTTGTTTAAATACTATTTTATCCTTCAGTAGCAGAGACAATCCCTCCCATGATTCCCCCCCACCAGCCTCAACGTCATTTTTTGTTATTGTTTTGATTGAGAGCCCCCTGGTGGCAGAATTTAAATAATGTGCGTTTAAATACCTGTTGTGCCGAAATATTACAGTTAACAAACAGTTACCAGCTTTACAACTACCTGGATCGGGGTGTGGATACTGCCATGTGTCAATGCCTTTTTTTCTCTACTCAAGCGTATTCGTCGTACAACTGCATGCACCGAACTGTGGCGGTACGGGATGAATACAAATACCATTACACCGAAAACAAGTAAGTGTGTTCTTTCTGTTGAGCACTCGCATTGTCTTCGTATTTAAAGAACTTAATCTTGCGGTATAAGGGCCTTTGTCCACTGCTTTTTGTTACTGCGCTCACTGCACTCTCAGTAGAAATAATCTAAAGGGGACATGTTATGAAAAATCAACTTCTACAGTGTTTTTGAACATATATTTGGTTAACCTGAGTGTCTACTGACCCACAAAATGTGAAATAAACCCATCCAGTCCTTTGTTTGTGGTCTGTCTAAGTCTTACAACACAGAGAAAAATGCTTTGTTTCAAATTTGCTCTCCTTGTGATGTCACAGTGGGATTCTGGTTAAAAAAAAATATACCCTCCCCTCCCCTGATATCTCCACCCATGGACTCCACCCCCAGCCTAGAACAAAACTTTTGAGCAGGTCGGCCATTTTTATTCCTGCTTGCGAAGGAGTGATGTCTACGGGGAAAACTCAGGGGGGGGGGGGCTCATTGCATTTAAAGAAACACACACACCAAAACGGAGCGTTCTGAGAGAGTTGGTTTATACAGGGTCACAAACCTCCTCTGGTGCTTGATTCATGTTATATTTTGACCAAAGCACAGCACAGATGTTTCATTTAGACCACAGGGGACTGTTTGAAAAGGTGGAGGAGGGAGATAATATGTCCTCTTTAAAACTTTTTGAACACTTCACTGCTCCTTCGCCGACAAATCAAAATTTAGAAGGGGCGGGACTTCTTATATCACTTTTGTCAACAACAATGGCCGAGAAGACTCTAGTCTGATTCGTCTTTTTAAGGGAACAATTTCCAGAGCTGCTGCTGGTGTCAGGACACGACTTCTTTACATCATGTTGTCATTGTGATATTTCCTTGAAAAAAAAGCTAATATGATGCACAAGGAGCAATAGATATAATAAACCTTATGGACATTAACGAGGGGAGCAGAGGATTACTTTCGTAACCTAGCAACAATAAGCACTGGTGAGAAGCACTCTTAAAAAAAGCAGGTTGTGGACACTACTGGTGCCCTAAATATTCATTTATATTGAAGTATACCATTATGCTTCAGGTTCTGCTTTATTCTATTTAAAGTCTATGTGCATGAGTAGTTAGTAATCACATGGCTTCATTCTTCATTTGTGGTTCAAGTGTCCATTATGCACCATTTAAGCCAGTTGACTGACTGAAGACGGAGCTTCAGGATCTGATTCTCTCCTCCTTCAGCTTACAGAAAACCTTTTGTTGTTTCACTCCTTCAGAGCACTCAGCTTGTGCTTCTTAAAGGCTGTTTTTTAAAACCTAAACCCAAAAGCTGTTCTTTTGAATGCACGAGGTGAATTCCTGCTCTTGCTCTTTATTTTCGTTGTTTTTTTTTTCTTTTATCTGCTGCTTGATAATGAGAATTTTACAAAACGAACTGATGCTGCCTCCACAGGAGCACCCAGAGCACCCCATGGTTTAGATTTAGAAAAACAAAAAACCACTCTCGCATCCTTAGACAACACAAAAGTATGAAATAAAATCTCCCTCTGGGTAACATAAATCATCCTCTTTACCCTTTATGGTCAATGCTATGATATTTGAATTGTTGATAGCATGGATGTGTGAATGCAGTCCTGCCCTCGCTCTGCTGAGATGCCAAATTTAGCCTCTATTTATCGATCAAAGTACGTTTACTTTCTGCAGCGCCAGCCTTCAGGCAAGCGTGTCAGCAATTACAGGTTCAAACGTCTCTCCACAATGAAGAGCTGGTAGTCAGCTATAAATCTTTGTTCTCTCAGAACAGACAGAGAAAAGAAGTGTTTCAGCTTCTCCTGCAAGATGTTGAGGGCCGAGGGCGAAGTACAGGTGGGAGGTGTTTGTGAGCAGCTTAGACCGCACTGAGCTCTCTGCACCGGAGAGATGGGAACGACTTTGTTCCCTGCGGGGGCTGCAGGGTCGGCAGGAGGAGAGACAGATTACAGATTGGCTGCGAGAACTAGAGGGATAGAGATCGCTGTCAGGGATTTGGCAAGTGTTCGCGCTGGTCACTTAGAAGCTAAACTTGTGCTGAAGAACTGAAATAAACTTTCCTCCCACCTCCACACTTAACCTTTCACACAGAGGGAAAGAATTAAAAATCCCAAAGAATAGCCCATTGTGAATTTATGAATAGCAAATTTGGTTCCAATTATCTCCCACCAATAAGATGTCAGTGCTGGGGTGAGTAATGAGGTTTTATAATTATCAGCTGTCATATGGTGTGAAATGAAAGGTGATCATCTCATCATAATGACTCGAGTATTCTTACTAACCTGACTGGCTGATTTAAACTGTTATAAACTGCTCCATTAAAGAAATCACAGATAACTAAACGACTGAGGCGCTAATTGTTCACCCTGTCTTTATAATGAGTTTCACCTGTGATGGAAAAGTCAGAGAATATCAGGCTGAGTAACTGACTGGGGACATTTTCCTTCAAATCAATACCTGACATCATAGACTGTAAATAATAATAAATGAAGCCAGAGGCTCATCAGCAGCAGCCGCCATGCTGGAAATCCTGACTCAGCCTAACTTTCAGTCAACCTAACAACATGCTGAGGCTGGGTTTAAGACTCCTGGCAAACCGTTACACCACACCCAATCAGCCTCACACCAAACTATGTAAAACACGTATCGTTCATAATATCAAAACAGATGTGGAATAAAAAAAAATCACTTCCCGTGAAGTGTGTGCCCAAAGGACAGGCTGTAAATATGTTACTTTCTTCAGGAAAAAAACGGGCTCTTTTTGAATGTGACTTTTGAGGCTCATGGAGACAGCCTCAAGTGGACACTCAACAAACTGCAGCTTTGTGTACTTCTGCATTGGCTTCATTTTTTACCCTGGAGGTTGCTGCTTGCCTCACTTGCATCATCACATTGTATCAGCAGCTCTCTGACTTTAAATGATAGGTTATAAAAAGTGCAATATGACAATCTTCCCTAGTCACTTAAAGGCAGGGTTGGTAATTTTCTCCAGATACACTTTTTAAGATTTTGGTTGAAATTGTCTTTAGGTCCTGACAGAAATTAATAACTCATGTTCTCTGAAAAAGGAGCGAAGAAAATGCATCATCAGAAGCAGTTGTAAGTCTGTAAAAACCCTGTCTCCCCGCTCACTCTCTAACCCATGCATACACGAGCCCACACTCAAAGCATGAGCTGAGCTCCTCTTCTGGGGTGGTTGCTACTTTCAAAATCATGCTAGTTTTTCAAAAATTACCAACCCTGCCTTTAATATAATTTAAACGACTTTGATACAAAAATGATTTTTTAAAATAATGTCCAACAAATTCTCCAGATCTCCAGTCACAGCCATTTCTTTATAAAGAAGTATCCCTGAGAGACAACATTGGGAATGAGTCATCTGCTTTCCTCAGCAGGTCAGGCAACAGGACTTTATAGATCTGAGCCTCAGTCTCTATATGAAGTACATCTTTAAAAAAAGAAGTGACCGGAGGTATGTGTCCTCCAGTCTGACTCTCAACCTCTTCGCCTCATAAAGTTTCATTCCAGAGGATGAACTTTACAAGGCCCTGGAAGGATAAAAAGAAGCTGTGTTTAGCTGTAGCTGGCTCGTTAATGAGCAGCTCATTAACTGCAAGGCCTGCCCGCCTGGTCGCATGCAGCTGTGGTACGCTCACTTACGCTAACACACACACACACACACACACACATGCAGTCACACAATGAGTCACACACACACGCTGTGATGACATTTGATAGGTTGTGTGTCTGTGTTCTAATTGAGTCTCCAGAGAGTCACGCTGGCAGCGGGAACGTTCGGTCCAGCCAGGCGAGCAGATGGAAACACACGAGGGCAAAAGAATACAACTCACTCCGTACACCGTCAGATAATCTAAAAATATTCAACACATTCAACTGGTCAACTTGATCCGTCCAATCTAATTATGAAATAAATACAAAAGTTTAACAATACAGCGGTTAGTAGTTCTGACCAGGTTATTAATATAAGGGCGGCTGTGGATCAGTGGAGTCGGTGGTCTCTCGACTGGAAGGTGGGGGATTCGATCACCAGCTCCTGTAGCTACATGTCCGACGTGTCCTTGGGCAAGACACTTACCTCCAATTTACTCCCGCTGCTTTAATGGCGGCATTTGAATGTGTATGAATGTGATTAATTACTCAGCAGCCTCTACCATCAGTGTGTGAATGTGTAGGTGTGACCTGATGTGTAAAAGCACTTTGAGCAGTCAGAAGACTAGAAAAAAGCGCTATTTACCATTAAAATCCGGTTATAAGAAGCACTTTTAATACCTATTTTTTGGCTGCGTCTCATACACCGATGCGACCAATATACAAGTATGAAATCCTGACACGTGCGCCGTCATTACGGTGGGTTCAGCTGCCACCATCGCACACCATTCATTGTGTATTGAAAGCTGTGCGAGAATACACAGCGACACAGACCAGGCTGGCTGCGCTACTTTTTAACATCTTATCTCCCTCCCTCATGCATTTGAAGTAAGCGGCGGCATATTGTTCAGAAGATAAAGCTTTTGGATTTCTCTTTTGATTGGAAGAGTCGTATATTAAAGTATATTAAAGACGGGACTAAAAGAGCAACACAGCTGCACACAAACTGCACGTTGTAGACTTCCCTGAACACAATAGAAATTGTCGCTCAGAACGATAGGTGAATCCTTTTCTTCATGGGAAACCCCCCAAAAACAGACTGCGTCGTCCGGTGCGATTTATATTACCGTTATTCCCTTATTTCTATAAATGGCAAACTGACTCTCATCTAGTGAGTGCAGAAAAACTTTGACAGCAACCAGCTGCAGGAAATTACTCTCGCATGTTTAAATCTCAGTTTATCTGTAAGGTTAGAACCATTCATGCTGTGCTAGGTGCAGATTTCAGTAAAGTGGCATCATCTTAAGTCTCACCACCCAGAGGTTACCTGGTACATGATATATCCCCCATAGCACCTCCATACCACCCTCTTAGTTACACTTCATGGAGGTTTTCTCCAGGAAGTGCGGCGTGGCGATAAGAGAGAGAGTTCATTACACCAACGGACCCCCCCAAGGGAAGGACGACACCTCCTCCTCTACTTATCTCTATCTTCAGGTAAAGAGGAGTTTCTCCCTCAAGACTTGGGGAGGAGTATAGGTTAAAGTGAGCATGAAAAGGTAAAGGCAGTGTGTGTTTGTGAGTGTGTATTTTCCGTGTGTGTGTGTGTGTGTGTGTGTGTGTGTGTGTGTGTGTGTGTGTGTGTGTGTGTGTGTGAGCGTATCCAACAGCAAAGAATCTCCTCTTATCCCCTGCTGTGACAAACTCCCTCCAGCTGCTTCAGTTAAAAACAAATGCCCCCTCAGAAACCCTTAAAGCAGGACAGTGTGAGGTATGAAGGAATACATAAATCACCTGACGGCACTTCTTCCTTCATCTCCCGCCTAACGACCGTCATCTGAACTGATCGGTGTTCATTTGCTTGCAATTTCCTCCTCTTTACTCTTTATATTCCTCTCTCTCACTTTATGTACTTTTAACAGGGAGATGTCCTCTGTCTCCTCATTTCTTCTCTCCTCCTCCTCCTCCTCTTTCTGATTTGCCCTCCACTCCTCCCCTTTCACATCATCTCCCGTCCTCCCCTCATCTGCTCTCCCCTCCTTCCACATAATCTCATTTCTTTTTCTCAGCTTTCGTGCCCTCCCTCCTCAACCTTCCTCAGCCCCCTCTCTCTCTCTCTCTCTCTCTCTCTCAGCCTTGATTTACTCTGCTCTCCTCCTCCTCCTTATTTTCTTCTCCCCTACACGTGTTGAGGGATTAATAGGTACCAGGTCATGCCTTGCAGAGCCACCGCGTCACAGCCTCTCACCCCGAATGTCGTCCTGAGATGAACTGCAGCCAGCAGTCTATTTGTCAGCTTTGGGGGGCTTGTGCCTTTGGGCTATTTATAGTCCAGGATGTGTAATAAGTAAATCAGGAGACTGGAATATTGAATGGCACTTATGAGTTTCTCCGTTTCCCAGGGGGGCTTTTCCTGCTTCAGGCTCTTTTGTTTCCATCTTATAATAAACTTCACCATTCTGTCTGTGGACTCATCACTCCACCTCTGTCTTTACATACCATCCTCCAGTAAGCCACCTTCAGCATCCCCTCAGCTGAAACCTCCTCCACAGACATCTGTGCTGCTTTGCACAGTGCCAGCGGTCGTGTCTCATGGGACACGGAGATCCACCTCCTCCTGAGCCTTTCCCCTCCTACGCCTCCATCGCAGCTGCTTTAATGACGACTTTGAATCAGCTTAGAATAAGAAATCTGTTGTTGAAGGGAGCATGGGTGAGGCAAGACATTTAATACAGATGCAAATAACCCCATGAGGATTAAAGGACTAATGATAGTGTGTTTGTTTTAAAATGAGCTGTGGCGCGTTTCCTAGCTTGAGGATGTAGAAATCAACTGCGTTTTTTTTTTAATTAATTTTTGTTAAAGATTTATTTTTGGGCTTTTCGGGCCTTTAATGGAGAGCTAGGACAGTGGATAGAGCTGGAAATCGATTCGATCCTGGGCCGCCTGTTTGGAGGACCACAGCCTCCATATATGAGGCATGCGCACTAACCACTGCGCCACCAGCGCCCCGAAATCAACTGACCCCCTAAAACCTGCTCTAAAGTCTGTGGCGCAGCACGTTTCTGATATTAAGAGGAGTTCACAATGCACGTCCACTACAATCATTTGATTTAGAATTCGTACTTATTTGAAAATCTCTAATTGCTCTTTGCACAGAAGCTGTCTGTTAACATGTTGTGTCTGTGTCTGTGACATAACACTGGGCTGGGAGTCAGACTTGGCTTAATCTTTGAAGTTCCCACTCTCTCGCTCTCTCTCTCTTTGGCTTTCTGAAGGGCTGTCAGGAACGAAAAGAATGGATAATATTCCAATAAAATGGCTCTTAAGTCTGTATGGTTAAAATAGCATTTTGCTGCAACTTGCCTTCTGTTTGTGAATCATGTCACGGGTAGTCTGCCTTTAAATATCAGGAAGCTCTCGGCCTGAGGATCTGAGGGTCAGCGATGTCAAGATAAGGAGATTTATTTTGTTTGTGTGTCATGTCTGTCTTCTGCTATCACACAGCGCACAACACATGTTGCAGAAAGGATAAAGCCTAGATATCACTCATACATGGTCTGTTACATGCTCTGTATTTGTTCTTGTGTTTTCTCTCCAGGTGCTTCTTCTCAGCCTGAATGCAGCACGTCACACCTGTGGTAATTTAGCAATCAGGGGCTTAGCTGGAGAATATAGGTGGAAGAGAGAGTCAGTGTTCTTGTGTCTTGACATCAGACTTCTTTAGTGTACGCCTTCTGTGAAAGGAGGATGTGTCTTAGTAGTTGAATTTGGATTATTAGTTCATTTTGGACTTCCTTCTTCCCCCTAGGTATTTTACTGTTACTCCCCATAGCCATCTCGGGGAACATAAGAATGGTCCCAGGGATTAATATGTTTGATCATGTGGGCCACTTGTGGACTGATAACAGACTGTATAATCACAGACTTATCAGCACACTTCTGTTTTCCTGCGTGACATAATCGCTAAACACTCCTTTCTGAATCAATCTAGTTGAAGAGCCAATCGTAGCTTCATGTTAGGAGTTGTATTACAAGAAGAGAGGCTATGCAACCAGAACTACACACTGGTCATTATTGGGATAAAAAAAAAGTGTTAACTTCTTGTGAGCTATGGAGAACAGTACTAGTTAAAGTGTTGTCTTTATTGACATTGTGTGTAAAGGCAGGGGGAAGGTGTGATCTGAAAAGCTGCAGCTTTTTGACACTTCACAGTAAGTATCCATTTTCAGCCCTTCACACCAGAAACATCTTTATGCAGAGTATTACTTCACACTGCGATGTTAATATTACACAGCTCTGTTGAATGCCTGATTGTGATCCGAGCACTGCATCAAATCAGAAGGATGTCAGGATGAACCTATTAATGGTGTGGCAAAAAAAAGAGAGCGAATGCAACGAAATAAGTAGAGCTTAAAAAGAGAAAGAGAGCCGAAGTAACATAGACATATGTGGACAGAAATGAGGAAGAGGGACATGAACTAAACTCTCGGCTATGGCAGCTTTTAAAGGCTGGTTAATAGCAAAGTAAATGTCATCAGAGTTAAATAAAACCTCCGTTAGGTGCTGCAGTGATTGATGTAGAACACTTAAACATTTCCATCCAGGGCTACTCTTCGGCCAAAGTGTGGCCCTAAGCGTTATTTTTTTACGAGCATCTGTTGTGATTTAACAGGACATGTATAAAAAGAAGCAGCATATTTACAGGAGGGATAGAAAAAGGAGTGCTTTTCAGCTCGATGTGCGGGTCACAATGAACAGGAGTGAGGGACGGACTGATGGACTAAGTGATTTATCACATTTGTCTTTTGGAAAACGTTAATATATGTGGTTGTGTGGGCAACACTGATCATTACAAAAGTAATATTTCTCATATTGCTGACACCAGCTCACCAATATGAGATCCCCCCTATAGATGGTAAGGACCTACACCCAATGCGTGTTCCACATGTAGAAAATGGCGGGCCTGGCATTGTCATTAGAAATACTAAAGGAAAAATGTGCAACATTTTAAACATAAAAACAGCACAAATGAAGTATATCCTGTAAGTGTCTCTCTGAGTCATGACGATCTACAATGAGTGAGAAGCTTGAGTCCCCTCGGCTGTGTTGTTGTTAGAGCCATGTTTACATGGACGGGACGGCCGGCTCCTCCCCTTGTGTATAAAAGCTATTTTAGTAAATGACTAGAGAGAAGAAGAACATTATACTCATTGATTATTTGAATGTCAAGTAGCATTTTTAGATCACCATCATTCTATGTCAATGTACATGCAATGTGAAGATACGAGCTAAATAAAGTGTGCTAACACAACAAGGCAGGCCACAGGCAATTGTCAAATTGTCTGCCACTTTGTTCATGCTCAAGTGAAGAGGGGGGTGGGGGGTTGGAGGTGTGTCACTGGAGGAGAGCGCAGGCGTCAATATAGCGGAGGTATGGCCAAACAGGAAGTTTGTTTTGTTTCATGCTGGCGCTCAAGGGCGACATCTACTGGATCAAAAAAGTTGCACATTCTTCCTTTAAAGGCTTTATATGTGATTTTTTGATCCAGCAGATGTCGCCCTTGAGCACCAGCATGAAACCAAAACAACTCGCGCTGCATTGTTGTGTTAGCATGCTAATGCTAGCATGCATAATAATCTTTATTATGCTCGTATCTTCACACTGCATGTAAATTTACCTGAAATGAGCGTGATCTAGAAACACAGTTAAGCAGTGAGTACAGTATGTTATTCTTCTTTTCTCTAGTCCCTCAATTAAACAACTTTTATACTCGAGGGGA
The DNA here is from genome assembly GCF_963930695.1 of Labrus bergylta. Lineage (NCBI taxonomy): Eukaryota > Metazoa > Chordata > Actinopteri > Labriformes > Labridae > Labrus > Labrus bergylta. Next base: position 31,315,241 of record NC_089198.1, on the reverse strand, counting down.
GGAGTCAGCCAGCTGTCCGGGCGATGTAAACAAAGTGAAGATAGGACTCTGAAAGCATCACAGACAGTGGGACTCGGGTGTTACACCCATTGTAGACAGTCATGACTCACAGAGTTATTTTCAGAGGATATACTTGATTTCTATTACATTTAAGTGTGAAAAATCACATAGAAAGACTTTAAGTTCAGTTTGAAATGAGATATTAGGAGGCTATATTTAAGAAGGCTACAGAGGAAGTTACAAACCTAGAACCACGCTGATTATTTTTTATGAAAATAAATTTAAGTATTTCTAAATCAATATTAAAGTAAGATAGATGGGGTGGGAAAATAGCCCATGTGGATCCCTCAGCATCCTGTAAGGGTTAATTTCCAAAGTAATGACATCCCAACTCTCATTTATGCACTTTAAAATATCCTTCTATCTTTAAACAAGGACATCATGCAAATAAAAGTACATGCACATTGTGACTGCCAACAGTTTATGATTTAAGAGAAGCGTATAATGAACATAGCTCGGGAACTGGTTCAAAGCCAGCAGCTCAAGTTTGGCTTTGAAATACAGTATAGACACAGAACCAGCTTCCCACTGAGTTACTGGAGGAAGAGATTACACTCACATGTTCACAAATACAAGCCCTGATATTCAAATTGATATTTAAAGTTAACTCAACGGTGTGAAACAGCAAGATAAAACTGTAACTAGTCAAACTCCTTCTTTGTTTGGGGGGGGGATCATGGGAGTGATTCTCTCCGCTACTTACTAAAGTGTGCTAACATTAGCCTGCTGTGAAATTAGCTATCACAACAATGCAGGCCTCAGGCAATTGCAGCTCAACCAAGGACAATATTTTCCGCCACTGGCGCTTAATGGTGCTTTATTATGGTGCGTTCCTTTTGATTCTATTGTGCGAACGGGGAGGGAGAGGGGTTGGAGGTGTGCCGTTGGAGGAGAGCGGAGGCTTCAGTATGGCGGAAGTGTCGCCAAACAGCAGTTTGTTTTGGTTTCATGCTGGTGCTCAAGGTTGACATCTACTGGATCAAAAAGTTGTGCATTCTTCCTTTAATTAAATTCTTAAACATGTACAGTATGTATGTTATCAGGTATGTTTAAATTGCAATGGGTATCTCTACAACAGCACGCTGTAAAGGCTGACTGGATTCTTATAAAACCTTTAATCCAGAGTGTAAGCTTCTGTTTTCAATCGAAAAAGCACTCTGAGACACAGTGCTGACTACAGCTCTAACAGACGCCAGAGGAAAGATTACGTTTGGAAAGCCTGCTGTAAAACAATAAAGAAACAGACAGAGGGCAAGAGAGGGAAAAAAAGACAAGAAAAAGCAGCAAAGAAGGCTGCCAGAGCCAAGCACGGCTCTCTCTCGGGATATCAATAAGAAGAGCAAAATGAGAAGGTGGAGGAAGTATTGCTAAAGCTAGAGCCAGGGAAGAATCCATCCCTGTGACTAAAATAATCCCTCCTTCTTTTGTTGTCACGACAAATCCAGGAAGTGCATGTGCTGCGTTCACACCCAGAGTCGGCACGCTTTTTTTTCTTGACAGAAATAAAGGCGGCGATGGGCACGGATTCAAAGCAGCAGGGTCCTGATGACGTTGAGGGGATGTTATGCCAGGACTATTTGTAGGTTGAAAGTAGTATCAAACAGATTCTTGTTAGCTTGCAGGGATGCTTTTTTAATGAACACAACGAAGGAAGAGAGGCAATTAGAGGATTTGTAATCACAAAACTACAAGGGAAGCAAAACAAAGCAGAACGGTAATGGGGAGGAAACCATCACAGGAAGTGTCCCGGGAGCGAGAGAGATTGAGGGAGAGAGGGAGAGAGAGAGAGGGGGAGAGAGAGAGAGATAAAGAGAGTGAGGGACAGAGAGAGAGAGAGAGTGAGGGAGAGAGAGAGAGAGAGATAAAGAGAGTGAGGGAGAGAGACAGATAAAGAGAGTGAGGGAGAGAGAGAGATAAAGAGAGTGAGGGACAGAGAGAGAGAGAGAGTGAGGGAGAGAGAGAGAGAGAGATAAAGAGAGTGAGGGAGAGAGACAGATAAAGAGAGTGAGGGAGAGAGAGAGATAAAGAGAGTGAGGGAGAGAGAGAGAGATAAAGAGAGTGAGGGAGAGAGAGAGAGAGAGCGTGAGGGAGAGAGAGAGAGAGAGAGATAAAGAGAGTGAGGGAGAGAGAGAGAGATAAAGAGAGTGAGGGAGAGAGAGAGAGATAAAGAGAGTGAGGGAGAGAGAGAGAGAGAGAGATAAAGAGAGTGAGGGAGAGAGAGAGATAAAGAGAGTGAGGGAGAGAGAGAGAGAGATAAAGAGAGTGAGGGAGAGAGAGAGAGAGAGTGAGGGAGAGAGAGAGAGAGAGATAAAGAGAGTGAGGGAGAGAGAGAGAGAGAGATAAAGAGAGTGAGGGAGAGAGAGAGAGACACAGAGAGTGAGGGAGAGAGAGAGAGAGAGAGATAAAGAGAGTGAGGGAGAGAGAGAGCGATAAAGAGAGTGAGGGAGAGAGAGAGATAAAGAGAGTGAGGGAGAGAGAGAGATAAAGAGAGTGAGGGAGAGAGAGAGCGATAAAGAGAGTGAGGGAGAGAGAGAGATAAAGAGAAAGACAAGATTAATGGATTAATCCACGATTTATGGCTGCGTGTTTTAACAAAGACTGATGTGAAAATGATGTCGCCCATCACAGATCTGCTATCTCTGGATTTAATGAATAGTTTAATACTTACTATGACTGTTTTTGGCAAGGGCGCCAATAACGGTTGTCATGACACATTTTTTCTCATTTTGATACAATACTAGAAGAATTCAAACAGTAGGTCCTAGGGACAGATTAATTGGTCATTTCCTGTTTTTATCAATTACCAAAAAATGTCAAACCATCTCCTACACACTGCCCAAGTTGCACAGTACAGAAACGTTGCCAATTTATTTATGCAATGTAGACAGTGACCCCTCCTCTGCCAAATGGTCTTGAGAAACGCCATTATTTGCAAACCCATTGAGTTGAATGAACCACCGCTGCCTCCTCCCTTGCTCATGGCAGCTTTAAGCAGAATATGCTTTTGATAAGGTCATTTTGATACTATCAGTCAGTACAAAGTCTTGAGATTGTGTCAAGGTACAAAACATTTTGACAACAATAATAATGGCCAAACACTTGGTCAGACATTCTGGTCACTAAAGAAAACGTTTAAACATTTAAATAAATCATCAATGAATCGATGGCTGTGGTTCAGTGGTAGAGTCGGTCATCTCACAACCAGAGAGAAGGTCAGGGGTTTGATTCCCAGCTCCTGCATGCGTCCTTGGACAAGACACTTAATCCAAAGTTTGTCCTGATGCTGCGTCAATGGCGTTTGAATGTGTATGAATGGATTAGTTAATACTGATGGACAGTCTTCTGACTACTCAAAGCAATTTTACACACCTACACATTCACACACTGATGGTAGAGGCTGTTATGTAAAGAGTCCATCAGACGTAACTCATTCATACACATTCATGTGCGGCTGATGAGGCAACAGCAAGAGTAACTTGGGGTTAAGTGTCTTGCCCAAGAACACATCGGACGTGTGGCTGCAGGATGCGGGGATTGAACCCCTGACCTTCCGGTTAAGAGACGACAGACTCCACCAACTGAGCCGAGTATAATATGAAACTTTTGACTAGGAATGAAACAAATACACTCTTTAAGATTAGATCATTTGCAGTGTACTTTGCCTCATAGCCTCACCAGCTCTCACTATTTCTGTTTCCACACATTGATAGAGTTATGGCTCTGCAAATAAAGCACATCCAATTAATGGTTTGTGACTTATGTTGGGCATTGTTAGCAAGCCAGACAGCCGCTCTCCACACAGCAGCGAAATCATTAAATTAAAAAGCTCAGTTTCCTCTTCACAACGTCATGTCATCGCCAACATATAGAGACAACAACATTTCTCATTACTTGTGTGCTAATGAATAGAGCAGGCAGCCGCTCCACAGCTTCAGCCGACAGCTAGGCTAGCACCTCTCCAGGGCTTTGATGCTCTTTTAAAGAAAGTCTAATGTTAGGTGGATTGGGTGGTTAAAAAAAGGTAAAAAACAATAATCATGGACTGGATTGTCATGCTTATATTGTCACGATGACATGCCGCTGTAGCCGACTGGTTAAAACCAGTTTACAATGTTATAAGATGAGCGTGTGAGCATGCAAATACTGGCTAGAACACACATGACTCATTAACAAAAAGCGGTTAATTAACGTATTAGTGATGAGACTGGACTGATGCTGATCCGTTACAGTGATGCCTCAACGTGTGCAGACTTGAACACTTTGTTTGATGCAGTGTTTGTGACTTTGCAGATACGAGGGGCAGTGCTGACCTGGTGAGTTTCTGTTCTCTCCTGCATAGTTAACTTCATTTTGAAGATATTAAACATGATTCAGTTTTTCATTTTCTTATGGCAGTCACTTAGGTTGTTACTGGAACTTTTACAGAGCAGTACCCCTCTGAAAAAAAGAAGTTCCTGGGTGCATGACCACACACATCAAACTACATTACATTGTTTACCGCTGACAATTATGAACACATTGTGCTCACTTTTGAGCTGTGAAGTAGCAAAAACTCAAAAATCAGGTTTGTCCTGTAACCTCTCCAATATTTTCTTGCTTCTACCACTTTGGAAGAAACAGGAACAGTTCATCAAACACGCAGACTTGATCCAAAATAAATCCAGTGAGAGTTGATTCTTAAAGTTGCTGATAGTTTTATTGCAAATCAAAGTAAACTAAAAAGTATGTGTAGTGTCTCCAATGACCTAAAAAATATGTAATTCATATAATTAAACACGACTGCTGAGCCTGCAGTCAATGACGGTATGCACCATGACCCATCTTCCCCCCAGATGCGCTCTGCACTCCCCCTTATAGACACGCCATTCTGCCTATGGAGGGCGCACACACAAAATTAATTACAAATTAAATGCAAATACAATAAACTTAAATGCGGCTCCTACAAGCTGAGTGTTATTTTTACTTTTAGACAAGTCGGTTAAGTATAATTTAAATATCTGTTGAATCAAAATTATTCTGCTGGAAACATCCCTAATAGTAAATAACCTTGATCATAGCGGATTTTCTTCTTCTAGTTTTCCTCTGGCTCTCTTTGCTTCATGGTGATGGACATGTTTACTGTAATTGATTTAATTACGGTTGTGGCTGAGTTGGTAGAGTCGGTCGTCTCTCAACTGGAAGGTTGGGCGTTCGATCCCCAGCTCCTGCAGCCACATGTCCAAAGTGTCCTTGGGCAAGACACTTAACCCCAAGGTGTAAGACTGAATGACACTTTGCACAGCAGCCTCTACCGTCAGTGTGTGAATGTGTAGTTGAGACCTGCAGTTTAAAAGCACTTTAAGTAGTAAGAAGACTAGAGAAGTGATATGCCAGGTCAAGTCAATTCACCATTTACCAAATACACCACGCTTCCACATGAAGAGTGGCATCTGAACTGACTGCAGCAGCGATATCTTCTGGCCTTGGCCTCCAAACTCCTGTGATATCTTCTTTGTTAAGACAAACTGAAACATCGTGGGTTTTGGTATTTCAATTAAGATAACTTGATGCTAGTCTTAAAGAGTCGTTAAAAAACCTTTTGTCGTTTAGAGCTTGGAGTTTAAGCTTAAAGGAAACACATTTTCATGAAGCTGACATAAAATGTGAATTTCCTGCTGTTTAAAAAAACCTCTTCTAGTCCCTGATGTAAAATATTTTTCCTCTTTTCTGTCTTTATCTGAAGCTTTCAAGTCGGAGGCAGAGGAAATAAAAAATTACAGCACCCTGTTCATGAATGTGGCACTGCAATTTCTTCCCCACTGGATGGACCCGGGCAGGAGGAAATCTGCTGCTGAGCCCTGAAGCTGGCTGTGTTTTCCAATTTTTACAAAACCAAAAGGTGTGATGTTCCCGACACAACTTATTCACACCTTTGCAGGACATCATGCCTCCGAAACAGCACAGCAGATCTATCCAAGAGCAAAAGAAAAAGCTTACAGCAGAGAGCTCCTGCCATTCGCATTCATGTGTGTGTGTGTGTGTGTGTTGCTAACTATGGAGCTAGCTTTGGGTCTTCAGTTGAGGAAATGGTGAGTGGCTGAGGTTTGAGGGTATTATTCTCCTCGTTCCTCCCACACATTTAGTCCGTGCTGTGTCCTCCTATCGCCTCTCTGACATGCACAGACACGCGCTCACACAAGCACACAAGCACACACGCATGCCAAGAATCCCCCTCACACGCTCACACACAATCCTCGCAGTTGTTTTTTTTCCTCTCGCCACGATAAATTTATCAGGCCATCCCAGCAGACGAGATTCAGCCCAAGTTCCTAGGCACCCCCAGAAGCTAAAAACCTCTGTGACTGTGTGTGTGTGTGTGTGTGTGTGTGTGTGTGTGTGTGTGTGTGTGTGTGTGTGTGTGTGTGTGTGTGTGTGTGTGTGTGTGTGTGTGTGTGTGTGTGTGTGTGTGTGTGTGTGTGTGTGTGTGTGTGTGTGTGTGTGTGTGTGTGTGTGTGTCTATGTGTTCAAAGGAGAGAAGTTGCAAAACAGGGGAAGAGATTGTGAGACCGAGAGATGGCTAGCTTAGAAAGTCAAACAATATTTGTAGATTAGCCTCCTCTCGTTCTTTTTTTTCCACCTCCGCCTTCCTTGTGTGTGCCTTCAGTGTGTAAATAGATTTTGTGTGTGTTCCTCAGGATTAGATCAAACATGCCTGCAGTTGAATGTCTGTCTGTCCTTGTCTGTCCTGACGAGCCTCCCTTGATATTTTTAGTTTGTCCCTCGAACACAAACCTCTTAAAAACTACTAAAGGCCTCGCTTTTTTAAGATAAACACAACAAAGTTAAGCTTCTGACAAAAAAAATACAACATCAGCAGAACAAGAAAGTCATGGAAAGTGTAAGCCTTCTCCTCTCTTTTCAATAAACTGTCAGTGCGTCCTTTTTGTTGAAGAGCTAACAGTGCAGCACCAGAAGCCACTTTGTAAAGTCTTCTGTCAAAATGCTGTTAAGTGAATGTACAGAACGTTGTTTATCTCACAATGTCACTCTTTAACACAAGTGGGACAAGTCTTTGGTCTCAAGTCCAGAGTCCAATAAAAAGTCAATACAGGAAGGTCCAAAGTCCAAAACTCTGAATTTAGAGTCCCAAACAAGTAATTCGCAGTGCTTCCTAAAGTATGGCCCCCTGCCCCCTGGTGGGCTGTGTGGGTACTGCAGGTGGGCCACGCGATTGATCATAAGGATCCTGATATATTGCTGTCTTAAAGACTTTGAGCGTGTGAACAGGCAATGTTTTTCCTCTAACTTTAATGTCTAGTCTTAAATTTGGATGAGTGAAATGATTACCTCTGATCATAGCATCACTTGTAACACCAAGTTTGTGGTGTATTTGTTAAAATGTCCATGTAACCTATTTTATGTGGGCAAAACAAAATGCGTATATGTGAACATAAATCCTCTATAGGGAATCATGATGGCAAATCATCAGTGGCAAGACATTTTAATAGCTGTAATCACACTCTCAGTGACTTACATTATATGAGTATTGAAGTTGTTAATATGGCACGCAGAGGTGGAGACAGGGACAGAATCCTTTAACAGAGAGAAACCTTTTGGATTCACTCCTTAGGTACCCTCATTCCGAACGGTTTAAATGAGGAGATTTTATTCATCAGTTTTTTGTGAAGTGATCACAGCAGTTCTTAACTGACTTTAAGACTTGAGATTGAGCACGGCGAGTATTGAGTACTTCCTGTTTTGGGATGTTGTTTGTGATTGTGCTTTGCATGTCCTATGTACCTTGTTATTGAGGAAGCTCATGTGGGTGTTGTTTTGTTTTGTGGGTGGGTCGTTGGATGGAGACTCCCTCTACTGTGATGGAGGAGAGCTCATTTTGGACAAAGTATAAACTGATCACACCTGTGGATGTTTGAAAAAAAAAAAAAAATTGCCTGTTCACACGCTAAAGAAGAGCCTTGGCTCGAAACGTTCCTGTGGCAATTAAAATACAACATTTGGAGTGCTGTCCTTATCGTTTTTGGGGGATTCAACACTCAGTTGTTTTTGTTGAAAGTGAGTTGAGCGTGTTTTTTGTCTTTGACCCCCTCTGTCAGTGTCGTTTCATCGTTGACTACGCTGTTTTTGAACGCTATAAAACAAACAGATGATGAAGTAAGACAACAGCGTGGAGGCACAGAGAGCAGAGAGACAAAGAGAAGGACGAGCCGTTGTGTGCGTTAAGAGACCAAAGTTTGAGTTTGAGGCGGTGGGGGGGGGGGGGGGGCTTAAGCTCTGTGAGCACATGAAAGTTGAAAGTGAACGTGTGGAGAATAAGTAATAGCTTGATTGATGATGAAATCAAATAACAATAAAAGCCTACATATAATACAACTATTCTAGTTTCTTCAACTGGTTGGGTTTTGATCCAAACTGTGATCCGTTGCCCTAAACGTAAACAGGTGCACGTGATGGCTGTGCGGATTAATGTACAGAGTGCTTAAAATTCTGCATATTTTTATAAAACACTTAGAAAACCCAGAATTGTTTAGAAATTATCCTCATTAGGGCAAAACTCCACGTTTTTACAGTTGATTCTATTTTCATTGTCAAATTGATTGTGTCCTGATTGCATCCTGGTTTTCCGGATCGAGGAAAAACATTGAATCCCAAAAACAACATGCACACTTTACCATCTATTTTCAAGTCATGTGGCTGAAGTCCAAGTGAAGTCACAAGTCATTGGTGTTAAAGTCCAAGTTGAGTTCTACGTCCTTTATGATCTTCCAAAGTCATCAAATCTGTGACTGAGGCCAAGTCATGTGCCTCGAGTCCACCACACCGCTCTCTCAGCAACTTACCAAAACAATGGCCACACACACACACACACACACACACACACACACACACACACACACACACACACACACACACACACACACACACACACACACAATCACCTGAACTCTGCAGCGAAGCAACACACATCCGCAGAGTCAGAAGAAAACCTGCCTCCAATTAAATCCTGCCTACACCCTCCAAGTCATTAAGAAGTGAGCGGCTGATGAAACTTAAAAAAAAAAAAAGAGAAGATTCTGATCCAAGTTTGGGAGCCTGAGCTGTTCTGCATGGTTGCTGCCATTACCTCACACACCTGTGTCTCCCCCTCTGTGATGAATCGTGTCCATAAAGCTGTCTGGCCTGCTGGAAATCCATTTATCAAGAGTGAGGCTGCACACCTGATGGAGGCTCCATCACTGTGGCTCAGATCTAACTTTCACTCCGCTGACTCCAAACTTTTTCCCATTATGTCTAATAATGCTAAAGTTTCAAAAAGTCAGCTCGACATAAAACGAGCAGAGAGAGTGTAAGTCAGGAGATTTCTGTTGAAAAAATGTCATCTCAAACTTTAGTTTAACTACGAAGTGTCGTCTTGTTTGTTTATTTCTGTTGAGGACAGAATGTCTCTGCACAGTTTCAATATCGTTTTATAATTTTTAACCTCCAGTCATTTACTTCCTTCCATTTGTTAGGTCTATGTTTGGACATCTAAGGTGTAAAGACTTGTTAATAAAGATTTATTAACATCGTATCTAGTTTAGTGCTGTCAGCATTAAGTAGTTATTGTGATTAATTAATTTTGTCCCATCTGGCACACCGTAGATATTCCTCCTCAGTGTCTCCCTGTAGTCTCAGTGATGTAGAAGAAGGACACTGCTGCATCTTTGAATGTCTCATTTCACTTTAACAAACTCTCAGACAGCTCAGCTGACGACTCCAAAGTAATATCCACCTTATGACATCACACATTGACCTTATGACATCACACATTGACCTCATGACATCACACATTGACCTTATGACATCACACATTGACCTCATGACATCACACATTGACCTTATGATATCACACATTGACCTTATGACATCACACATTGACCTTATGACATCACACATTGACCTTTGTTACTGTTCCTTTGAGCTGTTTGACGTCAGTTTGTGATCCATAACCACTTCCTGTTTCTGTTCATGTCGTAACCTTCAATAAACCAGAAGGTCCTTACTTTATTTCAAAATAAAAGCAGGGTTGAATTAAAACAGCAAGAAAAGTACTCTCAGCTTAAGACAGTACAAACATTCAAAATAAAAGCCTAACAACTGATATTTTTAAATGCAAAATAATGGAATTTCAGACATGCGATTAATCAAGATTAACTATTTATTTTTTTACTTTAATAGCGATAGGAACAATTTAAGCGTTCGACAGACCTTATTTTATTGAATGCTACTACTTCTGATGTATTGGCCTGAATATAAACCTATAACCATATTAACCTTGTTAAAAGAAAAGCCGTCTTTTCATGAATGAGTTTTAGAAAATGCTTTTTGAAGACCAAATCTTGTTTGAAAAAAATGCAACTAAAAATTAAAATACAAATGCATCGAATAAAACAAGGTAGGTTGTTTTTAACACTGTTTTCAATATGCTTAGATTAAACAGTCACATTTTAATGAAATGAACTCATCATATAATCACTCCCCTTTCTTGTGTAAAGAGGCAGGTGGTAGCATATAAAAACCGACAGGTGTTTTGTTAGCATTTACCAGACTGATGCAAGGGGAGTTTGTGTACATTTTCCCGACGTTAACAACACAGCGCTGAAAAGACAGAAGCGTCTCTGAAGTCAAAGCGTAGGTGCAGCTGTGTTTACTTTTCTATCGGTAATAAATGCAGCATGAATAAATAAGTAAACCTCACACTGTGATGTTGTGTGACCCTAAAATCTGCTCACACTCTTGTTCTAAAAAAATGAAATGTTGGTCAAAAAACCTCTGCTGCAGCCTCACTTCTTCATGGCTTATTGTAACTCCAAACTTTAGCCCAATCTGTCTTTATAGCTGTAGTTATGAGCTTACTGAATCGATGCTTGTATTTCTGTTTGACTTTGTTTGAGCTCTTACTCTTGTTGTTGTAGTTTTATCCCTCGACAATGGCAAACATTATAAATGCAGCATACTGAAGTTATTCCATGATTGTGTATCAGGCGGGTGTTTGGAGTCTATTTTTCAGTAAATATCACCAGTGATTGAGAACACAGTCAGAAATGCACTTCACAGGTACACGCTGTATAACACAGAGTTGTGATTGAGCGGCGTCCAGCTTGGAGCTATAAATCATCACCATCCCACCTGCTGCATCTGTAGCTGGAACTGAAGGATCTTATATAACAACCGTCCCCGTCCAGCTGTCCACTGCTCTGCTCTCTTATCTCAGTAAGCACATCTCACAACTCTGTGCCAAAAAAGAAAAACACTCACATGCAATAAAAATGGATTTCATCGAATGTGAAAGTAAAGCTTTAAAGAACAAATAAACAACTGTGTGTTTCCAATTCTAGTGAATTGGTGAATAAAAGAGTTTGCTGCAACGTTTCATCAACGTTAAAGGATTTGAGAAAAACATCTGCCGACATGTCAGAGATGGATTCTTATGATGAGAAAATCTAGAGACTTTGTGGTTAGGAACATTTTCTATCATTCAGCAGACCGGAATCAAAAGATTTGATTGCCAAAAGAAAGTGTCACCTTTGGGGATTTCAAAAGGGTAATATAGTTGTTTTTTTTTTGTTTTAGAGGCGTTGTAAATTGTGCCAAAATCTCCCAATTTGTTGGTTATAAACAAAAGATTTTGTTTTCTGCATAATGCCCACAATACCACACTGAAAACTAGGCCTCATAAATGTGTTCATCACTATTCCCACAGGACTAGAATTACCTGGGGACCTGTAATCATTTGATTTAGTACCGACCGTAATTTAGCAAACACTGATTTGCTCTGATTGTAGTAATCAAGGCGGAATCTGCAAATCAGTAATTTGGTGTGGCAATTCTTTTTAAGTCCTGCAGCTTTTTCAGTCTCTCTTCTCCGGTAAAAATAATGGAGGCTGTGTTGGACAATAAGGTTTTGTAAATAAAAGATTTGACAGCATTGTGGGAGCAAATTCAGCCGCCTCATCTTGCTTCAGTATGGAGAACCAGTTTCAGAAAGAACAAACTAAAATCCAGACATCAAAGAGTGATTAGATGGATGATGCGCTTTGCCTTCAGGGGCAGATCCAGGGGGTCAGCCAGGGGGTGGGGGGGGATCTGATTGGCCACCCCAGTCACTACCCCAAAATCCTTAACTATTATTGGCTTTTTGCTCAGAGGCAGGGTTTGTGTAAAAGATCAACTATTTGGCCAGTGTTGGAGGCTGCTAGTAGATTTCTTTGCATTTTTTTTTTTTTTTAAGATTTATTTTTTGGCTTTTTGTGCCTTTTTTTGAGAGATAGGACAGTGTATAGAGTTGGAAATCAGGGAGAGAGAGAGAGGGGAACAACATGCGGGAAAGGAACCACAGGTCGGATTTGAACCTGGGCCGCCCCCTTGGAAGACTACAGCCTCCATACATGGGGCGCACGGACCACTGCGCCACCCTGATTTCTTTGCATTTCAATGTTGCTTTTATCCTTTTGTTTCAACGTCCACTTCTTCTTTTTCTTGAGCCACTTAAAAAATTCAACTGGGAACATGTCTATGTTACCACTCTCTAGTGTTACTTTTTCAAAGTCAATTTCACATATTTTAGATACTTAAATGTTATTAACTAACATAGATATTATTAGTACAGATAGAAATAACACTTAATGCCTCATCTGCATAAGTCAGCGCTCCAGTCGAGCAATCCCCGGTCAAGAAAGTCCTGTTTGCAGCAAACAGTAAGGTTCATTTTCTCTATTTCAACAGACTCAAATTATAGGTCTTCATAACGCCAAGGGCAAGGCAAAACGTGAGTTGCACCACATTGACTTCTTGGTATAGAATTTGAAAACAAAAAGAAGAGCGCAGTGCTTTTAATTATTGTTGCTAGGTAACCTCTACATCACCAACTTAGACACTTCACATTAGAAATCTCCAAATATTAAAAATAGGTGAGGGAAAAAAAGCCGGGGTGTGATGTCTGTAGATATGAGTCATTTGGAAACTTTGCTTATCCAGATTGATCGGGTGCACCAAACATTTACATTTGGCGGTAATTCAGAAGTATCTGAAAGTATCCAGTAAATACTGATGTCATGAGCAGAGGGCTGAAGAAGGTACCATACCAAAAACTCGCCCACATCGATTTTGGTTCACCCATTATAGCCAAATAAAATCTTCTGTTAGCTTAAGGCCTCAAAGCAAAAGTGGATCCTCATTCAAAACAGCCAACCAACCTTTATACCATACCAAGGGGAGAAGCTTTTTGGCCATGCTTGCCACCGTTTCTAACTGTAAACTAAATCACCACAATTGCATTAGAAGCAAGTTTTCACAAAAGCCATTTAAGTCCGTACCTGATTCCATGAACTCGTGGTTGAAGACGCTCCAAGCATCTTTGCTCTTCTCCAGGTTCTCCTCCATGACCTTGATGTCGGCGAAGGGACAGTTGCATTCTGGGAAGCGGGGAGAGCAGTGGCACCAGCAGTCGTTGTTGCGGCAGAGCAGCTCGCCCTCTGAGTTGCACGCCACATAGCTCAGGGCTGCCTCCACGAAACGCCCACGCAGGAACTCTGGCAGGACATCTTGCAATCCTGGAAAAAAATAAACACATACAGTCAAATAGATTTAGTTTATCTTTTAGAGTACAGTGGGGTTTTTTTTGTGTTATCTTTGTTAGGCTGGAAATAGAAATGTAAAGAATGTGGAACTGGAGTTTAAGTCTTTGCACAGAGAGTGAAGGCTGGAAAATAAAAATGAAGGAACATGGCAGAAAAAACTCCTGAGCATAGAGTTTCTTACAAGGTTCAAATCATAACTCTGACACCTTGTTGTTTTGAAAAGAGAGTTTGAAACTTTGAAACTAAGGCCACAATATTCATCTTAAATAGCTGCTTATTAGCATGCTAATTAGTAGCATACTGGCAGCTATTAGTCATTATTGAGTGCTTATTAGTACCTTATTCTACATGAACATAGTCTTTAGGTAATAGGTCATCTACTGACGCAAACCTCCTTTCCTCCCCCTGCAGGACAAACCATCAGTCCTGGGGGGAGGGCAGGGCCTTCTCCGTTGCTGCTTCCAGCCTCTGGAACATCAGAGACTCCCCCTCACTCTCCACCCTAAAAACTCACCTCTTCAACATCGCCTACAACCACAAACAAACTCTGTTCACTTCCTCCTTCTCTTACATCATTTCTTCATTGTCTCGTTGTTGTTCTTAGTTAAGCGCCTTTTAGAACTCAGAAAAGCGCTATAAAAGTCTGATGTATTATTATCATAACTAAGAGTCTGCCCTCAGTACCCTCCTTATTACTGCTTATTGTTAGTAAGTTAAGATGCCCTTTATCACAAATTATAATCTTAATATGCTTTTGATTAGTTTAGGTAGAATTAAAAGCATATTAAGATCATAATTAGCGCTTAATAATGACTAACAAGCAGCCAGTATGCTACTAGTTAGCATGCTAAAAAGCGACTAGTTAATGTTGAATATTGTGAGCTTCATTTAAAGTGTTACAGAAAAGAAGAGTTGTAGCTGGAGCTGCGTGTCATCACAGAGGTGGATGGATTACATTTTAAAAGGGAATCTAATACAAATGTTACGATTGTACATTTCAAAAATATTAATTTTAAATTCGAAATGCATCCACTGTCTGTCTATGCAATGCTGTAAAAGAGAATATAAGTTATTAAAAGAATGTGCTGTGCAGGCTGTGTACCTTTATTTAACATTGCATGTAGACACTGACACTAACAACATGCCCTATCATGACTGAGGCCAATAGAAATGACGTGATGTGCAAAGACAACCGATTATCACAGCTCAAACGACCGTGAAGGGTGCTCTGTGGCGGTGTGTTGAAGAGAGCTAACCATGCATATGTGATGATATTATCACAGGGGACACCACAGGAATGTTATTCAGCCTGTATCATTGTCAGTGATCGCTGTAGATGCATTCACACTGAGGTTAGAAACGGGCCTATAGGAGCATCTTTGACTAGACATCAGGACAAACTGTACACTTGTCTGCAGTCTGAATAAATAGCATGCTGTTGCAACCTGCCATGTACAGGGTTTCTTTCCATTTGCTACTCTGACTTTTTGCTCTTCAAAATCGAGATGCTTAAAGGCAGAATGTGCGACATTTAACGCATAAAAACAGCAGAAATCCAGTATATCCTGTGTAAATGTCTCTCTGAGTCATGACTGTGTATCAATGAGTGAAAAGCTCGAGTCACGCTGGTGCACGTTTTGTTGTCGATGTCTACATGGATGAGACGGCCTTGTGTCTGTTGTAAAGCTGTTTCAGTCAAAGACTATTGCTTATTTGGATGTCTAAGTGACTTTAGATCACAGTCATTCTTTTGCTCCTTTGCTAAAGTGCTCATGATGGATAGGCCGGGTCTTTGTAATATAGCAATAAGTAAGGTCTTTTACCTGCTTTTTGTAACATAACAATGAGTAAGGTCTTTTTACCTGCTCTTTTGTAATGTTAACAAACAAAGAGTAAGGTATTTTACCTGCTTGAGTGTCTTGAGATAACACTTATTATGAGTTGACGCTATACAAATAAATTGAATTGAATTGAAATTGAATTCTGTGTCAATTTATGTGCAATATGAAGCTACGAGCTAACATAAGCCTGCTAACACAACAATGCAGACCACAGATGAATGCAGCTCTAGCAAAGGACAATTTTGTCCACCACTTACGCTTAATGGTGTTTAATTATGTTGCGTTCTCATTAATTTGCTATCAAATTTTAAAAAAATGCTCTGAACAGTTAGATAATTGAAACTTAATGTGTTATTCTGTAATTACAACATGTGACAACATGTTCACCGTGATGAAGAGGATTTGCATGACATCTCTGCATCAGTCATGTCTCTATTCAGCAGCACTTTGACACAGAGGGAATCTCAACAAATCACAGCAGCTGTGAAGCTGTGACAATTCAAACTAATGAAGGGTGAACTTCATTTGGCTGCCGTGGTTACAAGTCTGGCTTCCTGTCATGGCACTCTTTAAAAAGAACATCGGCGGTAACACCTGTGTTCCCCCTCGTCATTCTGCCAACCAAAAAGCTGCAGAGAGAAAAAATAATTTGGAAAAGTTTTCACAATTACCGGTGACACTGAGCAGAAAGACGGTGCCCACGAGCCTCTTTGATTACACAGGATGTTGGCACGTAGTCAGACTCCCTCACACAAAGTCACATGTTGAAGCATGCAGTATATTTTAAGAACTGGTTGGTACATGCAAAAAAATGATAAATGTAGGATTTAAGATCAAAACAGCTTGCATAAAAAAGTTTGAGCTGTGTGAAACAGTGCTGATTGTAACAGCAGGAAAGCGTCACAGTTTCAACTTCAGTACTTTTATTATTTAAATTATATAAAAAATTATCATGATATGCTAATTACGACAAAGTTTCATGACTGCACGACTTATTAAAAGCTGATGTAAGGTGTTAAAAGTGCTTCGTCATTTGTTAAGATACCAGCAGGCGGCTTTCAGAACCTGCTGGGTGCTGTTCACGCTGGTTTTCTCTGAACCTGTCTACTGGTCCATGTCTGTCTGTCTGTCTGTGTGTCTGTGTGTCTGTGTGTCTGTGTGTCTGTCTGTGTGTCTGTGTGTCTGTCTGTGTGTCTGTGTGTCTGTGTGTGTGTCTGTGTGTCTGTGTGTCTGTGTGTCTGTGTGTGTGTCTGTCTGTCTGTCTGTGTGTCTGTGTGTGTGTCTGTCTGTCTGTCTGTCTGTCTGTCTGTGTGTCTGTCTGTCTGTCTGTGTGTCTGTGTGTCTGTGTGTCTGTCTGTGTGTCTGTCTGTGTGTCTGTGTGTCTGTGTGTCTGTCTGTGTGTCTGTCTGTCTGTCTGTCTGTGTGTCTGTCTGTCTGTCTGTCTGTCTGTCTGTCTGTCTGTCTGTCTGTCTCTTATTTGTTATGTAGAAAGCATCCTCTCTCTCTGGATGAGTTCCAGCAGTCAAGTGAAACCCGCTGTGCCCTGATATGAATATGCATGTCTCTCTTCTTTGGTATTTACTCTTTCAATGGTTTGGAAAGAGATGTAATTAGTCACAATTCTCCTCTCCAATGATTTGGCAGGTGCTTTGAGGTTGTGTGTGTGTGTGTGTGTTGTGTGTGTGTGTACTAGCTGCAAATCTGGCAGTGGGGTTTCTTCAATTTGGGAGACAGCTAAATAACACTACTCCCCTTACCAGTCACTCTCCCAATTTCTCTGTCTCTTTACACCACTCTTGTTTTTCTACCTCCTTTCGTTCTCTTCAGATCGTTCCGTCTCATCGTGAGAGTACACTCGATTATTTCCCAGAGGACCGCTCTTGGCTTTGTAAGGACTTTTTACATCAGTGGTGGAAGTTAAAGGAAGTAATCCTTGTTATTAAAACTCAGCTTATTCTGTTGTCACTGCTCTGAACATTTACAATTACCTCTTGATAACTGGATGATATAAATCAATGTATTCAGTTCTTTTTCTCCTCCTGAGCAGTTCTACATTTAACTGTCTCTATTGAAACAGTCCAAAACTCCCACATGTACCATTAAAAAAACATTTTCTTATATATTTATGTTTTCTCACTTGAGCTCCTAATTAATGCAAACGTGTTGGAAATAGGATGTTTGAAGTGATCAAAGCCGTCATGTTTGACTTGTTGTTATCAAAGGAAGAAATAGCAACCAAAGCTCTGATAAAAACGAATGGAAACGTGAGCAGGCTGCCTACAGTAAGGTCAGTCCAGTCGTCGCCTCAGCTCATTGAGGCAAACACATGAAAGTCATGTTGTGGTCCAAGGTTTCGGCCGTCAGAGGGGAAGCACCAGCACACATTTCTGTCAGTACAAGTTAACTTCTAATACAGCCCAACCAGTTTTACCCGCTGACAAAAATAAAATAATGCAAGACCAATGTTTTGACCACTAGTCAAAAAAGTCCCAAAGGATTTCTCCCACATTTTGTGGCTCTCATCAGGAGGTGACACATGAGTGGACCTTGTAGTAGAAACAAACCTGTTTTTATAATCAGTATTTTAGTTGAATATCAATATTTGCTTCCAGAACCATGTCCAATCTTGTTCCGATCATAACAAATACCACTTAACACCTTTGTCATTAGAGAGACCCTCTCTACACATATGCATCAAAAAATGTGGTATGCATATTTATGGATTTATAAAATTGCTCAGTAATTGGCATATTAAAAGGAAGAATGTGCAACATCCAGTAGATGTAGACATCCTTGAGCACCAGCACTAAACTTCTGTTTGGCCACTCCTCCTCCATACTGAAGCCTTTGCTCTCCTCCAGCGGCACACCTCCTACCCCTTCTCCACACAGTTTGCACTTAAGGAGTTATGAATTAGAACGCACCATGTTTAAGCACCATTAAGCGAAAACGGCGGCCAAAGTTGTCCTTTGCTTGCACCTGTGGCCTGCATTGTTGTGTTAGCAGGCTAATGTTAGCGCTCTTTAGTTAGCTCAGAGCTTCATATTGCACATACATTTAAACAGAACGACCCTGGTCTAAAAACACTTATGTGACCTCCAAATAAGCAGTGAGTATGTTCTTCTTCTTCTCTCTAGTCCTTGACTTAACCAGCTTTAAACACAAGGGGAGGAGCCGGTCGTCCCGTCCATGTAAACATGATGTAAACACAGCTCTGACAACAGTACAGCTGGCGGGACTCACGCGTTTCACTCAATGTAGACAGTCATGACTCAGAGAGACATTTACAGAGAATATAATGGACTTCTGCTATATTTATATGTTAAATGTTGCACATTCTTCCTTTAATTGTACAGTTCTATTAGAGAGGTAAGATGTAGAAAATATGCTTGTGTCCAATACAAGTCATGTATTGTCATTCTGGACGTAGTCGGAGTGTTAAATCATGACAGATTATTGCACAAGGCTGTCTGACATTCGTAGGTCCCTTTCTCTCTTCTCACCTTTCTTCGTTCCACCTTTGACACACTTTGTTTTTGCCGCAGTACATTAGTATTCAGCAACATGCTCGCCCTGTACATCATACAATTCACATCGGCTGCCTCAAAATGAATAAAACCACTCTTCAAAATGTCACACAATGCGTCTGCGGAGAATATGAACCCTTATTCGGTATTTCATCTTATTTGTAGCTACACAAGCCCCAAAGATGCCATTAAGCCTGCATGAATATCGCCGAGGTGGGGATGATATGGCAGGCTTACTGAGGTTAAAAGAGGCCTCCAGCATCAGTTTTCTCTGAATCGTCAGATAAACATAAACTGTGAAAGAGGAGATTAGCTGCAAAGAAGTCACATCCTTGAACATTTGAATGGAAGCTTAAATGAAAGCCCCTTTACAACCATCAGGAGAAGAATTGAGCAAATCACCGGGTGAAAGTTATCTGCCGTGTCTATGACTTCCTAAGGACGTTAAGAACAGCCTTGTTTATGTTCGCTGTGACATACTTTTTTTTATTGGATTATATGACGTAGCATAAGTGTGCCACATGACAAGCGAGACATCGTGGATAGAAAGCTTTATTCAGTCGTGTTTCCATCCAGTCCCAAAGGATGGATTTCAGGAAAGGAAAGTGTGTGTTATTGTGTTCTTTTGGTTTGGGCTTTTCAGGTTCACTACCCATAAGGCTTTGCTTCCATCCAGCCAGCAACAGATTTAGATCACCCCAGTATCCCCAGAATTAGCAGACCCGTGGTTATCCTCGCTCTCTATCTTTCAATCTCCAGCAGAGACCACACTTTCCATTTTGGGCAATTTAAAGCTCTTAAGCCCCCTCCCCCCCCACTATGATCTCCACCCCTCTGCTGCCAGTGTGTGTCCATCAGAGTGTGAGTTTCTCTCAGTTTTTTTCCTTGGTGAGTGCTTGTCCACTACACTGGAACGCACTCTTGGCTGTAGAGGGAGTGGTGTGTGGTTACCTTGGACTGTGCTCTCAAGAGCTTCAGGCTTTGGCGGTGACCCAGCTCAGACATAAGCCGTTTTCACATATGCACTCCTGAAAATATCTAGATCATTTCAGGAAGACTGCTCTGGATATTCTCCCGATCCTGCTGTTCACATACGGGAGACTATCCCTGTCAGAGGGGGCAGGGGGTCTCCTGAGGTAGGACATGACGTAGTGAGAATATTTGTCTTTATATCAATGCTATGTGTAGTCCAACGGAAAGACAACATCCACAAAAGAGTGGAGAAGAATATACTGATGAACAGAAAACATAATGCAGCAGGTTGATTATGTGCACAAAGATTGTAGTAGTCGCGTGTATACATTCTATGAACCATGCAGCAGTCCCAGTATGTAAACGTCACTCCCCCCTCCTATTGGCTTGAGCTGAATTCTCCGGAGAATATCCTGCTGAATTCTCAAATCAGCTCACTCGGACTTCATGCAGAAATAAATACGAGGGGTCTGGAGGAGAAACTCCGGGTGAAGTCCAAGCAAAAAATCTATCTGTTTGTGCTCACACATTCAGCTCCTTCTGGAAATATCATTTTTTTAAATATCGTTTTTCAGGAGATTTCTGTGAGTGTGAAAAGCTCTAATTCAGTACTGTACAAAAGATGGCCCAGATGAAACTGTGTGACAAACTCTCTTTCTTATTATGACTTGTGCATATATCCGTCTGCTGGGTTCTCGGGTTGTTTTGTGCTTCCTTCTTACAGTTTTTTTTTGCTCTCTCACAAAGATTCAGCCACATGGTAGGTGTGTGAAGAATACAGGGTGGTAAGCTTGGAAATAGATAAGGCCCACCTGGATTTGACTCAATGAAATCCTAAAGGCATTTAAGTTAAAAGGGCGGGAAAATGCCTTTACAGTATTGTTGCAAGCTCCTTTTCAAACCTGGCACTCTCCCTCCACCTCTACATATCTCGTCCACCTCTTTAGACCACCTTTACGTTTGAGACGCTGTACTGTCTAACAAGGAGGGCACTGATAAGGAATTTGGCACACGATCTCAGCGCTGTGATATGCGGGGACAGGTGGTGTGCTGAGATTTTGTTTCAGCCATTGCCCAGAGTATAGGGCCTGAGCAGAGGGAGGCACCTGACAGACCTCTTCTAGTCTACCGGAGCTTACAAGTGTCGAACAGTTCCTGTCCCCTAGGCCCTGCTCCGGCTATTGATGGGATTCCAACAGAGTTCAAAAGGTGTGTTTGGGGTGCTGTGGCTGGGGATCTGTGAGAGTTTTCTGAAAAAAAAAGGCCAGTGAGCAGCTGTCAGCAGGCAATGCTTTCAGTTCTGATTAGAAAGCTTTATTGCAGACTCATTCTTCTGCTTGAATTATAAAATCCTTGAAGCAAAAGGTCTGAGAAACACTACGACTGAGTGATACAAAGAATATCTCAGATTTCAGGGGCATCTATTAAAGGCTCTTAGTTGAGGGAAGGTTTTTCTGGCTTTTGAAGAAGAACATATCCAGGGCCACTCTTTAGCTGAGTTTCTTAGGTTTTAGAGACGTTAGCTTCCTGAGTAAGGCCTTTGTATTCAGGTCCTAGTGGCACCGTCATGGTCAAGTGAGAGCTGCAAAGTTTCACTATACTATACAGACGCTTAGTAGTCAAACACTGCAAACTTTAAAAGTCAACATACTGAGGACTTTATGATTATAGTAAGTACATCATAAATTATGTACGAGGACTATGTGAAGCCTTGAGCAAGTCCGTATGAAGGGGCCTTCTCAATGAGAATATGTAAGAGGGTGCTTATAGCGCGGTGGACAAATTCAAAGATTCTTAACTACATAGCGGGTGTGATTGAGCCTTCTTGGAGAATGTGGAAATATAATTAAGAGGCAATTGGGGACAAGGTCACAGGTTATCAAGTAATAGTGGTGGGAATAATTGATTATGTCCTTTGAATGTGACTTCCTGGCTGCAGTACAATAACTGTCTTCCTGCCTGGCATTAGTTCTCTGTGGCTGAAACCCTGACAAACTCCGAAAGGCCTCACACGTGGGCAGAACAGAACCAAGTGGACTTACAAATCAGGTTTTGTCCTTTTCGGTTGTAAAAAGTTTGATGTAAAACGTACTTTTCAAACACAAACTGACAGGCTTTTATCAAAACTGAGATTTCATTTCATCAATAAATCTGATTTTCTTTATCTCTGAAGCAGTTTTCTTATCTGTTGGTGGATTTGAGTGTATTTTTATGGAAAGGTGACCAGTACCACTCTGAAACCTTTGGATGAAGTGTTTAACTCACTCAGCTAAGAGATTTATTTCCTTACTTGTCTATTAGGGGCGGGGTATTGGAAAGGACCTCATGATATGATAAGTATCACGATATATGAGTCATGATACGATACGTATCATGATACATGGGTCCCAATTCGCTATGTTTCACAGACTTTGCAATACTCTTCGTCATTCACTGTTTAACTTAAAACAGGAGCAGAGAAAACAGTTTGCTGTGTTGAGTCAGGAGTTTTCAGTTTATTAGAACAAAGGCTCTTCACAAAACCATAGATTTTACCTTCACTGTGAAACTAGCAAACCTGTTCTGACACCATGGCAACAGAAATATAAGCCCAGTGCAACCAATATTGTGAACGTTCGAACCTGGCCACAATGCTGGAACAGAGAAACACATACATACCATCTTAATTGAAGGTATTGCTGTCTCTCTCTGGTTTCCGTCTGTAAACAACACTAACTTAACTTAACTGAAACACCAAAAGAACTTTACAAACGTCAGTATTTGCCAACCTAACAGTCCGTCTGTGTTGTGACTGTGGAGCTGTAATCTTTGTGTAACCATCTTCGTTCCACTTCAACAAACTGATAAATACATATGTGTAATTATACAGTGTTTGGAAATGTTGTGCTCACCAAAGCAAATTACAGCACAGCCCCCAGTTACTCCCAAGGTTTAAAGTATTTCTGAACCTGATAGGATGGTGAAAAACCTTAAACTAATTTCATCTGTGCACCTTCATTCTGTCGCATTAACCCTTCTTATAACATTATGTGACTTTAAAGAAAATAAGTAGATCTTTGGACTATGACTGGATGAATTGCCGGAATATATATCCGACTTGACCAATAGGTAGAAGCGGAGGAAGCAAATATGACAGTTTACATATTCTGCATTTGTAACTTGCTATGATAATTTTGCTGCGGTTATGTCGAGCAGCAACTGCAGTCAAGTTGCTGCTCGACACAAGTGCAGGAGGAGATGTTAGCAGTGTTAGAGAAGCTAAATAGATCAAACTTTAACTTTAACTAAGTATTAAAAATGAGTACATTGGGGGGCGCTGGATAGCCCAACCCCATGTACAGAGACTTTAGTTCTTGTTGTAGAGGCCAAAACCAACCTCAGCCCTTCGCTGACTCTCTCCTCTCAAACTTCAGCTGTCCTATCCAGTAAAGGCAAAAATGGCGCATGTAATATTTAGAAAAAAAAAGAACAAATTCAGGGATGAATTAGGCATGCCTCTACCGCGGCTTTAAATCAAGTCTAGTGAAACTGTTTAAACCCGGCCATAAAAAAGGAATAGCACAGAAAAAGGGTAATTTTGCATGATTTAATTTGGTAAATAAAATGCTTCTTCAACGGAGAAAGGACAAAGACACAGCATCAGGTTGTGAAACTGAATGTTATCTGTATATCCAGAGGCACATTTATGAAGAATCTACTTGGCTTTCATGCTGTCTGGTGGAATTTGTCCCTTGAATCTGCTGTTTTACTCATTTAGCTGAAACTATATCTCAGGTCCTCAGTCACTAAGAATGGAGCCGCTAACAGCTCCAAGAATTGTGCAGAATTTTCTCAAGCTATTAGCTCCGTCTCATGGTCTTATTCACAAAGAAAGGACTGACCCACTGTTCTGTCTTCATGCCTGCAGATAAAACCTCTGCTGTATGCAGAGAAGAGGCTGACAGCAGCTGACCATGAAGGAAAGGTAAAGCAGACTAACAGACCTAACACGCTAATAATCAAACCCAAAACATACACACCAACAAGTATCCTGATTAGGTCTGTATGATTGTTTTTCCAGTTTTATCTAAGTTTTACATTTAATTACATAAAATTGTGATACAATCCAGATATTAAACAATACCAAACTCTGTAAATGTTACTGGTGCTGGGTTTAGTATATTCATATATTAATTCAGAAAATAATCTAATTAATTCTTCAGAGCAGTCATCACTCAGCATCTATTATGTGATTTACACATTTATGTAATGTGCGATTGGTGACGACAGTTTTGGCATCTGGGCATGGTGTTCTGTCTTCAGCTATCATCTATTTTATGCGGGCTGCACTTATCGTCACATGCATTTGTTTCTGTATGCAGAGCTCGAGTGATGTCAATCCGAATGAAGGAGATGTCACTCAAACTGAGGCAGTTATGAATCAAAACAATGTCAAATAAAAAAAACTGATCTGAACAAATAAAAAAACTGAGAAATGGTCGTAGGCTGTATAAAACATGGACATAGACGTAGACGTAGTCTCAGTGATGTCAGCCACTTGTTTTTGAAGCAGAGTTTTGAAGCCCATCGATGGTGTTCACCTTATTGGAAATGCTGTCTCAATCTTCATTGGCAACCTGACCAGAGGGGGAGCTGAGGCGGGCCTTTAGCCTTTTGGCAAACAGTTACATAGCATCCGCCTGTTAGATCAGCCACGCATCTATTTATGAATAACTCTTATTACCATTACCCCCCTTCCCGGTTTAGTTAGTTTTTATATTCTGAACAAAGCTGTAAACCTGTTTTTTTTCTTTTATCAAAATGGACAAAAATAAATGAATATCCATCTGACTTTTGGGTGTTTCAGCCAGCCTCAAGTGGATTCACAAGGAACTGCAGTTTTTGCACTGCTGCATTGTCTTTATTTTTTAACACCAGAGGTTTCTGCTTGACAACAGTGCAAACAGCAAAATGGGCAGTTTTTTTTTTTTTTTTTAAATCTTGGAACAGAACTGGTCTGAATAACATGGATGGATCTACTATAATATTATACATGCATTTTACTAATTGAAGCCCCATTTCTTGAGGCTTTAAAACAGCTATTCATCCCGACATGTTTTAAAACCAATAAAATACAATAATTTAGAAAGGACATCCAGCACTAAATCTTTATGTTCTATTCTGGTCAACGGCTGAAGAAGTCAACAGAGCCCTCCTGAGGCCTATAGGGCAGGGGTCCCCAAACTTTTTTTCTTTGAGGGCCTCATAACTTAACCTTTCCTTGATGGGGAGCCAGGGTCTGTATGTAACAGAAAATAACATGTGCGGGACTACCGGTATTATTGTGGAGATGGATTTTATCCCAGGAGATTGGTTCAGTTGAACTTAGCGTACAAATGTAGTTTGCAGAGCTAACAGTCCACTTTTTTTTAGCTTTTTTTAGCTTTTAACAGCCACCACCTCTTGACAGATGAGACAAATGGCCTTTTCTTTGCATTGAACAACAAAAAAATTAGTTTAAAAATGAGTCCACTGTTGGTCAAATACCCTGAATTCTGAATGAAATTTTCTCTTCCCTAACATTTTTGCCATTTTTTTCGGGTCAAATGTCTCGTTCTGTGCGTGCGTGAAAGAGTTAATTATGATAAAAAGTTCACAGCTAAAGAACTTTTTATTTGAAATGCTTAACTTTTATAGGCCTATGAAAAAAAAAAAGAAAATAAATTACAATTTAGATTTTTAAAATGCACTCTGAATTGTTCTGAGGTCCGGGCCAAATGCGGAGAGGGGCTGTAGTTTGGGGACCCCTGCCTTAGGGAGTACATAAATGTGTTTTCACTCCCCACGCAGGCTCAGCTGTAACCGTCTCCGGTCTGTAAGGCCAAGGTTACTATCTCCTAAAACGATACAAAGGGGTGATCACGTCACCCCCCCCCCCCCCCCCCCCCCATTTCGTCTCTCCGTTACAGGAGCCTAAATACCTTGGTGTGAAATGGCAGTCTAAATGGAGCTTATAAGCAACTATCCCACATTTGCCTTAAGCAAGTGGAGTTTGTGTTTCTTCCTTATAAAAACTTAGACCAAATTGTTGTTTGTATTGGGCACTGAGGTGGAAGTTGAGACTACTTTCTGTATATGTGCAGTGTAAAGCTGATACACTGGTTTGTAGGTTTTTTTCTGTGTCCTTGTTGCACGCTGTGTGTGAGTGTACTGGACTTGATGTTCCTGGACTCTTGATATGTTGTTGATGCACGCATACTCAGCCATCCCACACACACGCAAACACACACTCACATGCACTATATAGCTGCAGAACTTATAAATGAAGATGTTTCATTTTAAATGGAAGAAGCCTTGAGAAAAAACATTCAATAACAAAAAAAAAAATCCAGTCAGCCTGTTTCTGACGAGCAGTAATGTTGAGAGAAGGGCTGCCACTGGTGGAACCAAAGAAGGTACACACACACGTACAGGCCAAGCCTAAAGGTACTCGACACACGCACACACACACACACACACACACACACACACACACTCACAGGCATGCAATCAGAGTCCAGGATCAGACGGAGAAAAGAAGTGCAGCACTGGAGCATTTGGGGAATAGGAAACACAACGAAATTTTTCGACTTGCCGAGAGAATGTACATCAGCTTCAGAGTTTCACCACAAAATGATGCAATACTGCTCGGTCCTTTCACTCTGATACTCTTTTATTTATCTATTTTTTTCTTCAGCAGTGCAGAGGCTGGAACAAAAAAAGAGGCCGTGTTGTTAGAGTCATTCATCCTGTTATAATGGAGATGCAGAAATATAGAATTAACTGAAGTGCTAATGGACACAAACATTTAACAATTGTATTTTTGTATTAATCTACACACACAGATGTTGTTCCAGGCAATCCCAGTTCCTCTTTACAGAAGGTAATCATTTCTGAATACATTTGGCCTGGTTCACAAAAGGATTGTGCTGCTTTAGTTCACTTTGCAAATGAGACGCAAAAAAACACACCATCTACTTCACAAAGCACACACAAAGGGTTAAATGCATCCATAGCTGCTCTACCGAGTAATCAGGCTCCAGTGCTGTATTTCAATGAGCCGTTATGCATCCATTTGGGGCAAAAGTGAATCCCTTCCATGCAAATTAACCCTGTTGCAAAACCCGTCTAATTCACAAACAAGGTCGCTAACAGCCACATGCAGTGAAAGTAAATTTTTTAAACTGTCTGCTAAGAGTTGGTGATAACTGTGCCACAGTATTAATAAGGGCACATGTGAAAACTTTGCACCAATTGGGAAAAAAAATCTACCTCTGTATGGTTTAAACATAAATGATCTGTTAATACAGTCTGCACATCTTACTCTGCCATTACTTTTATTATAGGAATCAGAGGCTCACCCTGACATATACAAACAAAAACTGTGTTTCAACAGGTGAGGAGATGGTCTGCGTCGTCACACATGATCGTAAGGAGAGTTCTGTGTTTTTGGGGGGGATTGATTACAATAGAGCGCCGGCGCCATATCAGCGTAGAGCCATATTTGCAGTTACACATGACAAATCCATCAGTTGCTATACTTGGACTCCATGGCCTACATGAAAATACCCGCCTGACTTTGATGAGGAAGTACGAAATTAAGCAATGGTGGTCACCTCCAGTTTTTGAATGCAGGAAAACCCTGTTGAATATACCACATTTTTAATGTCATTGAACTGTATTGAATGCAATCAGTCACTGCTGTGAACAAACACAATCAGGTTCAAATTTATGTTTGTTTACTCACGCATGAAGCCAGGTTCAATATTGCAAAATGGATTTGTGACTTTAAACAAAGCAGAAACAAACAGAAGCCCTAAAACATATCAGTTTTAGCAAGAAAAGGTTTCAATGGGATTAACTTCAACAAGCTGCAACCCCAAACCTCAGGCTTTGGACTGTTTTATGGGAAACATTAGACAACAGTTGATGCCAGTGAGCCTCATGAAGTGTTGATAGTGTTTATAAGCTGCATACATAGTCATACAAACTTCTTTGTTCTGGTTTGGTGGGTACTTCTGGTACTCTGTGTTCATCTCCCTACTCTAGCTCCCAGTTATGTCTTGAATCAAATTCCAAACTCTGTTGCTTGCTGACAAAACAACGACAAAAACATCCCCTCCTTACTTTAACTCTCTCATCCAGGTCTACACCCCCTCCCGCCCACAACGTCGACAATGAAAGGTGTCTGATCCAACCTTTACAACAGGGTCCTAAACCTCTAGCTAGACTCTTGTCCTCTGTCGCCCCCCAGTGGTGGAACAAACTACCAAACTCCATTTGATCTGCAGAGTCCCTCTGCACCTTTAAGAAAAAGCTAAAGACCCAGCTCTTTATGAACACCTACGCACTTGAGGATATCAATGATAATGATAATGATAATGATGATGATGATGATGATGATGATGATGATGATGATGATGATGATGATGATGGTTTTGTCTGATAATTACATCTTTACGATGGTTTTGATGCTGATGCTCTCTCTCATGAACAGCTGTCGATGTTGTGCTCTGCTCCTGGTCACTTCCTGTCAGCACCTGTGTGTCCGATTGGACTTTGACTTAGACTTTAGACTTTAGACTTCAAGATGTTCGTTTGCACTCACTGATGTTGTTTCCTCTTTTCTAGATCCTTGATTGTGTTGATCTTACTCTCTGATGTACGTCACTAGCTTCTGCTAAATTAATTGTAGAATTGTAGTACTTGGCTTGAAAGTATTTCAAATGGGAAACATTTTTTATTGAAAACCAATTTAGAACAATTGTATTAAGACACAAAGCAGCTAAAAACAGACTTTATGTAGTGCTCCAAAAGGTACCCAATCACATGGCCCAAGTTCTTTTGTTTGGCTGATGGGATGTGAAATATAGATCCCAGTTAAACAAAACCCATCAGGCTAATGGGTTGGATTCATGTAGAACGTTTGCCTTCATAGATATAGACAGCGTTATCCATGGTTTGCCCTTACACATTAATGTGGATGCACTTTCTTCAATCCCATTACAACCTATCATACAGCAAACACATCATACATTACACCATCAGTGTAATGTATGATGTGTTTGCCAGTTCTGGTAATGACCATTACATGGACAGATTGAAGCTCCTCTATTAACACACAATTTATCTGAAAACTCAATATATGCTGGTGCATTAAGGATATTACATTAAAGGAAGCAAAGTCAACCCACAACCAAACTCTTAATGTACCGACAAATCAAATTTCCTTGGGACTGGACCTTATAAATGAGGTGTCTGAACTCTTTGTTTTATCAGATATACCAAAACTGATCATATTTACTAAAGTAAAAGCTAATCTGTAGGTTTCACAGACTGAAAACATGAAAAGAGTATATGAGGATAAATAATAATATTTAATATCGGCACGCTGTCTCCCCTACACTGTTTCTGAGAGTCGGCTGGTACACTCACTATAGAGAAGTGGCTCTGTCCATTGTTGTGAACATATAGTGAATTAAATGACACTTTACACTGTTTACATTATTCTATATTTTATATATTCAAATATTTCTTTTTTTAATTTTACATTATATTTCTATATTACTGTATATATGTGTATTAGTAATTTGATTTTTTATTGCATGGCCTTGCGGAACAGTCTTTACATTTAACTGCGCATCTTGAATCTTGAAATGTCTGGACCCCGAACAAAATATGATCCCACTTTATTCATGAGTGTTTAAATTGAAAAAAACAAAAACGTCTTATTCAGACCATAGACTGTAAAAATAATGGACGGGACAAGGTCCCCGGTCTAGTGAAGCTTTTATTTTTAGAGCTCCCCCTACTGACTGGCTGCAGTATAGGTCATAAACCCCGCCTCCTCAATGATAACAGACGGGATGTGGGTCAAACTGTAAAGTTAAAATACTCGTCACATAATTTTTTTACAAACCTAAACTCTGCTGTGATCATTAGTTATTATCACCCTACATTGTGTTCAAGTGCTCATTTTTCTGTGAAGTTTGTTTTAAATATATATATATATATATATTTGAGGTTGAAAAACGGGATTTTACGTCATATTTGACGATGATTGACAGCCACCGATCTTGCGTAGCTCTCTCTGTGAATAGCAAAAGTTATGTAGTGAAGGAAAGCCGAGACGCCATTGAATTTTTCCGTTCAGTTTTTTTCATCTTTTTTGAGCTGGAAAAATGAGTTGTTCTGCAGTAAACTGTTCTAACCGACCTGTGGGAGCTAAGGGATCTTTGCAGTTTTTTCGGTAAGTAAAAAAGTGTGATTTATGTGTCATTGGTTAAAGTCGTTATCTAGCTAGCTAACACATAAGCAGTCTAAGTTAGCTGAAATGTTGTAAAGCTAGGTTACTTATCCGGCATGATTTATCTTTTTATTTTATTTTTTAAAATGAGCAAACCTAATAACTGACATGTTATGTTTCTTGATATTGTTATGTTGTTATTGTGATTGAAATTGTATTTAAAACCAAGAATCGTTATAAAAATCCGCTCACAGATGCGGTTCATTGACTGTACAGTTATTTTACAGTAAAAATAAAAACGTCTGGTAAAGTCTGAAAAGTATCTAGGGCAAAAACAAAGTCACATAATTGTAATCTGGCCTGCAACATTACTAATGTGAACATGTTTACAGTCTGAGTGATAAGTGGGCTATACCGAGAGTAACAGGTTTTACTTTCACCGTGCAGGCTGAAATTCATAGGACCATATACGAGGGGAGAATATTTCTCTATGTATCCAGATAAAACTAAAGGTAAGATGTGATTTAATATAATCGTTACTGATTAAAGAGACTAACCGAAACGTGAACGCAAACATCAACAACCGGCGGTGGTGTAATGTAATATTAACCGAGCATCATGCTGCTTAAACTGATAAATATTCTGCATTGTCTTCCACACACTACCAATTCAACAGTCACAAGTTGATCATATTGTAAATTTAATGACGCTCATTGAGAAATTGTTCTAAAAATTGACAAAACCTGACAAACATTGCGGTGATTGTGACGGTGTCTGTATTTAACACCTTTGAAAGGAAGGTCCTAATGCAGGAGACCAGTGTTACACACAACATGCTGCTGTTATTGTAGTTAGGAGGAGACATAGGCACAATAAAAGAAGACATAAAGATCGCGTTTTCCCCCACACATGTTAATATGTTTTAAATGTCATGAATTTATTTTTTATTTCACTTCAATAATGGTTAACGAAGAGAAACACCAGGATTAAACTACAGGCTATTGTTGCCTTTTTATAGCCAAAGAAAACTGAACATTCACAGCCTCTGTATTCAAAAGAATTTCAACATTGACATTTATGTCTTCCTATTTCCCTCTTTTCGTCAACATTATATTTTAAACTGGGATTTCCTTTTTCTCGGGTTGCGCGTCTCTCCCCCAGCTCGCCCCCTCCGGTGCTCTCCTCTCCATAATGCGCTCGTCTCCTCCCTCTAAAGCTGCTGATACTCTGTAGGACGCTTTGATTGGGGCACCTCACCAATAAAATACTATTTTATATTTTATAAGCAGTTTGCCACCACACTGTACTTTTACTCTCCAAAGGCATATGAGTATGTGCGTGACAACTTTAACAAAGCTTTACCACACAGTCACACCATCCACACAGCTGATCCAGGATTTACTGTAGCATCTTTTACAGCACTAAAAGGTCATGTACAGGCAAACAGAGAGAAGGGAAAAGAAACAATCTGTGCTCTCAAATAACAAAGCAGTCTCAAATCTTTTTGAGGAATTACAGCTAAAAAAAATTCTACTTTGCAGACAGTACATCCTCTGATAAATGAAGTGAAGTACTTTGATTGTATTTCTGTGGTGTTCCTGTAGGTGACCATGATGCAGCCAGACTGAAGCAGCAGCTTGTGAAGGTGGACGCCATCATCTTGTCTTTACAGTGCTGATTCTAAAGAGAACACCTTCACATAGGACTCAAAGGTAAAATGATCTCTCATATGATTGGACCGTGTTATTGTAACCGCTATCGGCATCAAAGTAATTTTAGTAACAATTTATAATCCTTCCTAAAATGTAAGGAAGACTAGCAGAAGCTTTTAACAACCTCTATGGTTCTGCAAGAAGTTCATGTTTAAATTGTTCTTCTTTCTGTCTTCAAGGAAATCAATGCTCAAAGGAAACAGCAGTTCAGACTCTGATTCCAGCTCCGGTGAGGTTCAGCACACAAATTGGCTGTCTGATTATATGAGAATGTTTAAGATTAGTTTAATTTATCAGGCTGGCCCATGTGATGACAGTTTAAAATAATCTTCAATAGAAAGTGGCAGGAACACTTTTGTCTTAAAACATAAATTCAGAAAGCTGATCATATTATTGAATTCATCATGTCTTTTATATTTTGTTTTTCCTCATAAATAGTTCTCCTGTCTTAAAAACAAACTTTAGAACCTGAAGTTTAGCAGAACCTGAGGACAGATCTGATTTCAGGTCTGAAGCATAAACATCACAGTACAATTTATTATACTTTACATTTAACTCTGTGATTGTTTTTCTCTATTACAGAAGATGAGCGTTTCCTGTCCTCTCTCGATGGACTTCTTCTCTTTAGTTATTAACTCTTGAAAACAGCAGCACAACATGCCAGACTGTTCGACAAGTCTTTGATTGAATAAATGGAAATGGAATCTCATACATATCTTGCTATGCTTATTGGCTTTAAATGTTTAATATTAAATAAGTTTGAAGGCCATTTATCTCAGACGAGACCAGCTGAGCTCGTCTGTTAGCTTTGCTGTTGTTGGTCAAGAAGAAATGAATGTCAGTTTAAGGCCTTTTCAAATGTGAACTATAAACTTAACTGCTAAATTATTTTACTGTGACCAACACGTTGTTGTACTCCAGTTAATCAGAGACAGTCAATTCAGATTTAAAAAAAGTTTATTTAAACATTTTATGAAAAGAAATCTTCAATAAACAACCCCTGGCTTCATTAACCATGTGGAAAATAAGTAAGGGAGACCATCAGGTCAAATTGCTGGAACATAGGAGAAAGTATAAAAAATAATTTAACAAAGAAATCCCAACAAAAATCAAATAAAGTATAGAGATCCTGGATGACTGTTTGACTGTTAAAATATGATGGAAAAGCAAATCCAACACGACCCTCCAGCATCTGGCCTTTCAAACACAGGGCAACATCATGTTAAGAAAAATAAATTAAATATTGACCAGGATCTCTGTGTTTTATCTGAGGATGACTTCTCACTGTTCACTGTCACAAAGCACCAGACTCTGTCCACCTTCTTCAGACGTCGATCAGCTCCTCTGGGTGATGGCAGAGAGGACTCTTCATCTGGGAGAGCTGCTGGTGTAAGGTCATTTCTACCACAGTGGATGAGCAGGGCATCTGGCACAGGTGATAAAAGGAGGAGGTTCCTTCAAACTAAGCGACCCCAGCCTGACCTCTGTAACAGGTGTGCAGCTGAAGGTTGAAATGAGTCATTTTTAGGTTCTGTTGATTGTAAAATGGAAAAGAAAACATCACCTTTCTATTTAACATTCAGCTGGTGTATGACTCAGTGTGATTTTTATTTTTAGAAGACTGTATTGTTAACAATATCTTGTTTTGACAATCCTCTTATGAAACTTCAAAACAATCACAGGATATAAACTTTTAACAGATGATTTTAACTTACACTTCACCTCTGTGGAAGATGTCAGACCAGCTGCTTTTATCTCTAATTTGCCTAAATGAAGACACAAAAAACAATTGATTTACTGTTCACTTAAATATATTAGAAAAGCAGACATGAATCACATTGCAGACTATCAGTTTCTAACAGAATACAACATATCTTACCACCTGTAGTCTACGGTCTGTGGTGCTAACCTAGCTTAAATATAGCTTC
Source organism: Labrus bergylta (assembly GCF_963930695.1). Classification (NCBI taxonomy): domain Eukaryota; kingdom Metazoa; phylum Chordata; class Actinopteri; order Labriformes; family Labridae; genus Labrus; species Labrus bergylta. The sequence continues at coordinate 31,281,321 of NC_089198.1, read as the reverse complement.
AATATAGAACGATTTCATTAAAAACAGAGGACCCAGCAGCCCTCGTATTTTCAGTAATGATCAAAATAACTGGATTTTTTTAAAACACACTGTGTTTAAATATTAGACTTTGAATACGGCGGTTTGTTGTACTTACACATTTCTTCATCGTAGACCGGCAGAGCACTTTCGGCGTAGCTGGGCTGCGTAAGTCATCAGGGCAGTACGCTAAGTGGGCGGGGTGTGTTACCAGGGCTCCTGCCCCCGGACCCTACTGTGCAGACTCTGGCTCCAAATGACGTCAAAATCGCAAGATGGAAGCGCCCCTAAGCGGCGTATTTTGGCTTCAAGAACGTTGAGTGGGAACAGCTACAGTGCGCGCCCACTGATTCAGACCAATAGAGTAGTTCATCATAAGTTGTTCCATTTTAGGTAAAAGATACATGAGATGTATGTCATGTCGCCCAGCTCTCATAGAACAATGCTTTATATGTTTTAAAACCAACCTGAACCCATCTTTTTTTTTTTCTTCATTTGCTAGAAGCCACCTTGAAGCCAGATCCCATGGTTATAATTCTCATCATTTCAGAAACACAGGGCACGCTGACTGCAATCCAACAACACTATTGCCTTTGGCCTTACAAGAGAAAAGCAAATTACACTTCAGCTTTAGAGACGTCTGAAGTACACACTGAGAAGCACTGGCAACAAAAAAAAAAAAGAATGGTGATACCCTTCACTTTGGATAAGAACAATCAAGGACACACTCAAATCAGAAGGTTCAGACCTTCCCTTTGTCTCCTTTTTTGGAAGAACATTGCTGCTGATTATTCCTCACATGATGGCCTCGGAGAGAGAGAGGACAAGGCCGGCTAGTTGGGGAGGATAATGGTGTTTTGCTATTCTGCTCTTTTCTTCATGCTCTTTTAATCTGGTTGCCCATTAAACTCTCTGCCCACAAGCCTGTTTGGTTACAGAATGTGCCTATACGCTAAAAAATGTTTCATAAAACAAAAGTTGTGATCATCATTTCAGGGGGTAATACAGGAGAAGTAGCTGCTACTGAATTATTAACACTGAAGTGAGACAATCTGCAGAACAGCCTCCGAGGGAATGGCTTTTTATTTTTTTGCCAGAGAAAAAATGAGAGTAAAGTTTAGAGCTTGAACAAAAAATATAAAGTAAAAGGACAAAAGCATTAGTAAAAAAAGAGTAAAGAGAAAACGACTCTGTGAGCTGTCAGCTGTTTGATTTTAAAGTGACCTTTAAAGAAAGTGATGCGAGATAAAATATAAAAGAACGACAACTAAGAGCAGGCCCACAATCATCTTGGTTCCTGCGGGTGGAGAGATGAGCATTTATCTCTCACAAGTATAAAAACCAGAAAAGGAAAAATAATGAGCCGGCTGGGTTTTTGTCTGCACCAAAATGTCAGCTGCTTTAGACCGAAGAGTCATCACATAAACAAGTCATGTTCAACCAGAGGTCATCAGAGGAGGAACACTTGTTGTGTCTCAAACTTTGTGGAATCTCGTCTCCTAGGTGGCTCACTTTGGGTAATTCCATTGCTGTCTCCATGTGAAAAAACAATTAGCCTGAACAGGAGCTTCCTCGTTCATCATCTCTGTCATGTACGCAGCGGGGAAGGTGTTTTATCATTGTGCAGAGTGCATTAAAGAGTAAAGCTGGTGTGAAAACACTTTTATAGAAGCCACAATTAAACTTATATAATATACTTTCAGAATCTATACAGGGGGTCTGAATTTTTTAAAATAAGGGGACCAGTAACGCCCCGTGTCCACCTGACGTTTTTCCATGCAGAAAAGCGCTAGCTGTGTGCCCGAGAGTGTTTGCAAGAAGTGTTTGTGCACTGACAACAGTCTCTATGACAACGGCTGCTATATGATACTTTTTACTGCATGTTTTATATTTTACCTGATCAGACACGGAGCACAGAGGATGTGGGTACAAGACACGATCAGTATACAGGGAATATCTTACATTTGGAAAAAAGCGCCGGTGACCCCCCCCCCCCCCCCCAAAAAAAGGCACAGCGCTTGGAAAAAGAAAAAATGCTGAGCGCTGCACTTTTTCTTCAGGTGGCCGCTTTCTGCTGAAAACACTCTCTACTCATTGAAAACATTTGAAAAAAGACACTAGCGCTGACAAAAAAAAGCGCTACACGGGGCCAAACTGGCAAATAGTGGTTACACATGATGAAACAAACTCAACTTATACAAACTCATACTAAAGTGAAGCAGGAATGAGAACAAACATTATTGACTGCCTGGAGACAGTAGCTTTTCCCAAAAATACTAAATATAGAATTTTACAGAAGTAATGCCGCTCAGACATGTGTGGTGGTGACTGTGTCTGCAGAGACCCTGTCCTCAGGATTATCATGTTTTGTGTTGTTTTAGTTGATATGAGATGTTTCTGGGTGGGCAGCTTGAGTGTTTCCTTCAGCCAATGAAAAACAAGCCCTGAAAACTTCCATAGAGCTGTAAGGTGGGCCCGTGGGGAGGCGGGCCTTAAAGAGACAGCAGCCGAAAACAAACCACTTCAGGCAGGGACTGAAATTAGGGTTTTTACTGACGCCAGTATAAGACAAATAAGAATTAGTTTGAGCTGCAAATCATGCTAATCTACAGGTTTCACAGACTGACAACATGGAAAGTGAAACTATGTGTTGTTCCCTGGTGTTGCTGGTCCTGTGGGACTAAGAGTTAAGGTCAAATCAGTTACGGTAAACGAACAAGCTTTACAAAATGATCATGTTTGGATGTGGATTGTATTGTTGATCTACAAATGCATGCTCAGATCTGAAAATATGCAGACTCATTTTAAAATCTTTACTATTTTTTAATAATAGCAGAAAATGATTTTTTTCTGCTGTAAGTCCTGAAAATACACACAAATACGAGCCTGAGCTCAGGACAACAAACCCTCAGATCGTCACACACACTTTTGAGGATATATGTACGTATTTGAGGTGTAAACGATGATTTGTGTGTATTTTTTATGCGTGCGCATCTGTGGATCTTTTTACACCAGAATAATAGCTCCATACCAATGTTCTTTTTCAGACACATCAGGATCAACACATGCTGTGATTTGGACCCGAGCACACAGAGGGACACACACCACTGCTGTGTTACAGGCCATTAATGCCAGTTTACTGCCATGGCAACAAAACCCTATGGATATATAAGGAACCAAAGAATAATTGTCACAGAGAACCAAGTGCATATGATAACAAGTGACCAATGAACTTGACTGATTGTAGAAATGAAGTGATTATTTGGAGCCAATGTTTCCTGCTGAGGAACGGCCTCACTTACACACTTACACTGGAACTTCATTCATTTACTTAAATCCATATTTATGAGGCCTCTATACACAGCTTCACATCTTTATTCCATCGAACTCTGCCCCCTACAAAAGTCTGACTCAACATTGAACGCTTTATGCTGATCGTAAAAAAGGTTAGACGTAGTACTAGTGGGCTATTTAATACTTCATCAAAGATATAAATAACAGGAATAAAAACTTCTTCATTTGTGTAATGCAGAGTTATGTGTTAGAGGACGAGTCGAGTAAATGCTGACAGTGATTGTTTTTAACTCGATGGTGTACGCTGCCTCATGTGCTACAGAGTAAACACAGAAGCTTGAGTTTGTAACATAGTGCAGACTGGATGGAAGTCATTAAGTGATTACCTGGAGGGATGTAAAAGTGAGGTTTCTTATTACCGCCAATAGAGCCAATGGAAATTATTTAGGAATAATCTGGTGGACAGTTATATAAAAACAAGATTGCATGTGATTGGATTAGCACTTCACCTTTACTTTTTCTTGTCTACCGAGTGTTTCATGGTGCAGCTGTATAGAGGAGGGAGGCCGGGGGGTCAGCGTGGTCAGATACACATTCTATCTACAGCCTGGTAAGATAACAGATTCCCCATGAGACTGAGAAGCAGCCAGGCAGAACAGACCTATAAACCACTGCAGCGTAAAGCAAAGGGTCACCGTGGCCAACTACTACACACAGGAGGTGAGAGGCGCGGCGCGGTGGTGGATGGAGGTGGTGTTAGTGTATGTTTTCAAGCGTGTGTGTGAATCCCGTCCTTTCCCCCAGGAGGACCTTTTCCTCAGAGCTGTGAGTCTGTGTGTGTGTGTGTGTGTGTGTGTGTGTGTGTGTGTGTGTGTGTGTGTGTGTGTGTGTGTGTGTGTGTGTGTGTGTGTGTGTGTGTGTGTGTGTGTGTTTGTGCTGCACACAATCCCATCCTTTTCCTCAGAGTCTGTTTGTGTGAATGAATTTAAGATGGACATGTATGAGATAAGAGAATGTCTATTTACTATGTGTGTGTTATTATTAAATTCCAACACATTTGCTTTTTAGTTGTTTGGAGGATTTCTTTTTGATTACAGCACAAGTGCCTTAATTAAATAGAAAAAAGGGGCCACACATGTGAATAATTAATGTGTCAGAAATAATGCTAAATCTGGACGCTATAGAATAAACACACTGTAGCAGGTGAGTCTACTGAATCTACTGCAAGCTATCCATGTACACTACCTCTGCACTATAAGCTCTGGTGGGAACAGATTTTCATTATATACAAGCAAAAGCGTCTGTAGTGGAAAGAAAATCACACAAAGGTATGTCTGTTTGTAAATTGCATGCATGACACAAACATCCTTTAAAATGTTTTTGTGTGTGTGTGTGTGTGTGTGTGTGTGTGTGTGTGTGTGTGTGAACACTCTTATATAAGGGACTGAAGAGGTGTTTGAGTGCATGAACTTGAGATGAACATGCAACATTTTTCTATTTTTGAGCATTTGTGTGAGGGTGTGATGTGCATACATTTCAGATCGACACATGTGATAGACTGTTTGTTGCTGTGCCTTGTGTGTGTGTGTGTGTCCGTGTGTGTGCGTTGTCCAGACTCACCCTTCAGGTGGATCTTATTTTCCGGGCTGTGAACCAACACCGAGCTAACTGAATCCAAGCTGTCGTAGTTGCTGCAGCCGAGAGGGCCCGTCCTCGTCTCTGTTACCTGGGAAACAGAGAAAAGAAAGCACTATATAAAATATATGTTTTTTTTTCTTATCATACAATTTAAGCAGCGAAAGAGGCAGATGTTTGTTCCCATTTTGCAGCCGTCAAGTTTGCAACTTGTGGCAGGCGCAGAATGCAAAGGCAGCCGTGGGGGAGTGGATGTGGCAGAGCCCTCTGACAGCGGAGACAACCATCGCCATCTTTTGCTTTCACTCACACCTGCAGCCACAGCTGGCTGCAAAGCACCGGCTGTCTCCCCAGAGAACAGAGCGGGAGAGAAGTGTTAAAGAGAGAGCCGTCCCAGCTGTTTGTGAGAGACGATTTGAGTGCATTCCTCGAGGTCTGATAATTAAACTGCTACATGTGCTAGCTTCAAAGCAGCTCTACACTCTGACGCATCACTTTGCAAAGATAAGAAATCAAAGATGTTCTGCACGCTCTCAACAAAGGTAAAGTTTCATTCCGGCCAAAAAAATGACAATAACCTCTTCTATTCTTTTGGAAAAACTGCAAGAGTTACACAGAGTGAGTTATTTAGATCATTGAGAAAAAAGGCTGTGGGCGCCATGACCTCGCTCCCTCCCATGCTCGCTGTAATATGTATCATGATGCCTTCAGGTACTTCCACTGCTGAAGTCAGGGGACATTGTGATGTGTTTTACGCCAATGAAAACAAACAATTGAGACTTTTCTGGAGGACTGTCCTGCCCTGATGATGATCTTGATGTCATGTAGTTTGTGTTGTACTGAATACTGTGAACTTTGTATCTACTGAAATATTAAACATTTGAAAGAGTAAAGCACCCCATTAGATGGACATTTTTTATGTTGAAAGACATAGCATCCAATTTATGATTTCATTATTCATTTATATTGTTGTGCCAAAATATCTTCAATCAAGCTTAATTCATTTATTAAGCTTTGACAATTTCATAAATGTGTCATTTATTAAGCTGATGTTTAAGAGTGTGAGTGATCTTGCCCCAGAATTGGTCGGTGAAAAGACTCAAAAATACTCCAGTAAAGGAGCCATGACAGTCTCTAAATGTAGTATGGGAGGTAAAGCCTTCAGTTATCAGGCTCCTCTCCTTTGGGATCATCTTCCAGCCGGGGTCCAGGAGGCAGACACAGTCTGTATTTTTAAGAATAGACTTAAAACTTTTATTTTTGATAAATCTTATAGTTAGGGCCGGTGCAGGTGTAGACCAGCTCCTACTTATGGTGCTATAGGCTTAGACTGACGGGGGAACTGGTACCTTGAGTTCCTATCTCTCCCCCCTGAGGAAGAGCATGTCAGCTCTAAACGTCACATAATAAGTCCTTCAAACGGGAGCTTCTTGTTGTGTGGCTCTTGCTCTGCTTTCCTTATTTGTTTCTTCGGTCATGTTTGCCTCGCAGCCCTGCCACATATTTGTGTGTTTGATGTTTGTGTGGCTTGTTAAAAAAAATGGGACCAAACCACAGGATGCACCCATAAACATAAACCCTTTATATGATCCTGTACTCATAAACACTACCACAAAAATGAAACTAGATCGATGAGGAGTGAAGTCATATTCCTTTTTATGCTTCAGACAGTTTCACTAGACACTGCTTCAGGATGCAACAGTGGTACTGAAAGAGGGGTGAAATCTTTGATATCTTTAAAAATGTAACATGGCTGTAATTGGTAAACACTTGAGTATTTTTTTTAAACATCATCTCGCCCTCGCTCGGCCCCTCTGTGCTTCTCCATGGAGAGAGAGAGAGAGAGAGAGAAGACAGAACCTCATTTACAGTCATATCTGTGTCTCAGTAGGAACTAAATGAGCTATTTCCACTTTACAAAGAGTAAATCTAAGTTACTCTCTGAGCTGGACGGATGTACCAGAAGTCTCTGCCATCAAGGTCAATGAAATATTTTTTGTAGCACAGACATGTGACCTGAATGTGAGGGGATACTAGATACACATCCTGAATTAGGATGGATAAACAACATCCTACTTGAAAAGTGTGTGTGAGATGCTCGGCTGTGATTAGGGATGCTAATTAGGCAGTGGGGGGGAGGAGGGGTGGGGCGGAGCAAACAAAGAGGGTGATTAAAGTCAAAAAGATCAAGTGCAGAGAAGAAACAAAGACAAAGAACATTAAGGAAGAATGAGCAAGGGCCCGACAAGTAAGTAATTTCCAGAGTGAGCGTTCGATGTAGTTCAATTAGAATAAGAAGACAGAGACGAGGCCTTTAGAACTTAATCACAGAATCTGCTGAATGACGCAGCTCCGTGTCTCACAAATAGCCTCGTTCATCACATCTTCACACTGTTTTTTTTTTTTTTTTTTTACAAAGGAAAGGAAGCTAGCCTTCAAGGCGCTACAAGAGATACGCATCTTAAACATCTTTCAAAGATGTAGCTGAGATGTAGTCAATGATAAGTTTGAAATATAGGCCAGAGGCAGGCGGATAGAAGTAGGGTAAAGAGATGTTTTAGGGGCTTTTTTTTTTAAACCGCTGAAGTGAGCAAAGATAATCTATTCTAGTGTAAGACTTAACTGGTACATCTCATTCATCTTCTTGTATTGACAGTGGAGCAAAGGAAGCTTCCTGTTCACATTAAATCCAGCGTCTCACAGTGTTCACACTGAATTTAAAGCCGGTTGACTAATGTCTTTTATACTCTGGAAACAAGTTTAAAGGTGTACTGTGGAGTTTTGGTAGAGAAATGTGAAAGTTGGTGAAGTGTACAGATTCTGTATTATATGTTCATAACTCTATACACAAACTGTCCTCACAGGAACATTTGGTTCCTGTAACTGTTCGAAGATAAAATGCTACACAAGAAGTTATGGTGAAACTGTAACTCTCCTGGTAGCTTTCACATTTCTCTACCAAAACTAAACAGTGCACCTTTAAGTGATTCATGTGCTCCAGTAATTTATTTGGTTCCTGTCTTGAAGAAGGTATCCACTGAATTATATTTTTTGTGCATCTTATGTCCTCCTCTGAGAGCACCGACCTCCACTCGTGGAGTGTGAAGCGCAACAGTTTCCTCCTACTTTGATTATATTAAATATGTTCTATTTAATCGGTTAGTCATGCTGAGAAGATTGCCTTAAAAACAGCTTGGATTGTGTTTCATGACTGACTTACACCTAACAACCAAGATCAGGGGAAATCGCTTAGAAAGTCTTTAGGCAGGCTCTAAAGCTAGCATTAGCCGTTAGGTTGGATGGAGACCGGGATGAGAGAGTTTAGGTAAGGAGGTAAAAACGTTTTTTTGTCGCTGTTTTTGTAAAGCGAGCAGCAGAGTTTTAAATTTGATGCGCGCAGTAACTGGGAGTGCCAATATTGTGAACAAGTTCATCTTTTGAGGAGCACAGAAAGTGACCGGCTGCTTCTCTGTCCTACTGAGAAACTACATACTTTTTTTGGGAAAAGTCTTGATCAAAGGTTTGAGTGACCATGAACAGGAAGTTCACAGCTCCTGCATCACAAGCTAAAAACAGATGGAGGCACAGAGGGAGAGTCTCTATGAAAAACACGATCAATGGACATCAGATGGTTGGATTATCCTGCTGCGTGTTTTTGTGATATATTCAAGTTGTTTGTCTGCATGAAAGACAATTATTTCATTGTTTTCCAGACAGTTTGATGTTTAAAAGATCCATTTTTCAGTCGCTGTTTGAGTTTTCAAACATACAAGCTTATATCACCATCACAGTCTATATTCCTAAATAGTAGACACCATGAAAGCAGAGCTGTGTTACATTGAACACACCGAGCTTGTTTGCAACTCCAGTGAAGAACTTCAACACTAATCCACCAGAGAGATGCCACCCCCGTCTCTACCTTTGTCGAAAAAAACAGAGCCCTCGACTGAGCGGCTTGTTCAACCTGGACCACTTTGTTTTTGAATGTTTATTCAACAACGTGCGTTATGCAAACACAGCACGGTAAGTGAGTGTTTCTTAAAAGCCTAAAAAGCTTTTTTGACATTCCCATATTAAGTTACGTAATCCTTCACATGTTTAACAGCAAGTTTGTGCACAGAGGCTCTCAGAAGCCGGCTGCAGATGGAGGAGAGAGGTCGGTATGTGAACCATCTCAGCTCCCCTGATCCCAGCTAACGGCATCACCTGCTGTGACTCAGCGTGTCAGTGCAGGCATCACTGTCACATGACTGAAAGCTTTGAATGGGTGTGTTCAGAAACACGCTTCACATTACCCTCCATTTAAACCACACTGACTGCTACATGCATCATGATGGAGCATGTCAACTGCTGGATGAACTAGCCAGGAGTGTTTTACTTTATCTTTATATCCTATTGGTCAATAAAAGACTGTACAAAATGTTTTTTTGACTACAACATGTTAGCTTCTTTTCTTTTTCATTGTTGCTGATTTTATCTCTTGACAAATGCTCAGCCGTTGGTGCAGGTGGCCGAGTGGTTGGTGCATGCACCCTATGTACAGAGGCTGTATTCCCTGAAGCAGGCGGCCCAGGTTCAAATCCAACCTGTGGCTCCTTTCCCACATGTCATTCCCCACTCTCCCTGCCCCTGATTTCCAACTCTATCCACTGTCTTATCTCCACAATAAAGGCATAAAAAGCCCCAAAATAAGTCTTTAAAAAAACGTTCAGCCCATCCTCTTCACATTTGCAATAAGACTCCTGAAAAACTCCTGATATTTGCAGTTGGAGCTACGTAAATATGTGAACGCAAACAGCTACATTTTTCACTGGGACTTCATCTGGAGTTTCTCCTGACAGCCAGCTTGTAATTTTTCTGCATTAAGTCCAAGTGAGCTGTGAGAACGCAGCAGGATATTATCCTCCAGTGAGTGGGAGGGGGTTTAGACGTTTATAACCTGTAGGGTTCATAGACTGTCTGCACACCACCGCTAATCACAGCTAATAAACGGCTGCATTAGGTTTTCTCTTCTCCAGTATGTTGTTTTCCGCTCTTTTGTCGACATTGTGAGTACATTAAACTACACATAGCATTGATTTAAAGGCAGATATTGTCATTACAGCATTGTATAGTTGACTCTGTTGCTTCGCCTGCCGCTTCCTGCCGCTTTATGTCTTACATCAGGAGAACAGCCCCACCCCCCTCCCGTCCGAGGTGTGTATGTGAACAGTCAGGTCAGGAAGATTTCAGGAGCAGTCCTCCTGAAATGATCCAGATATCTTCAGGTGTGCAGATGTGAAATCGGCTTTACAGAGCTTTCACACAAACCTGAGAGAGGCCTCCTTCTATCATGGAAATAAAAATCTGTATTCTGCACCGGATGTGTGTGATTGAGATTGCTCCACTTTGTAGATGGAGATAAAGTCAATGTATCCCCCCCCCCCCCTCCCCCGCCTCCCCACCTCCCACTAGCTGCTGCAGCGACACACAGCCGAGAGGCGTTCATGACCACGGGGTCGAGTACCTCCCACTCGGCGCCGCTTCCTCTCCCGCAGATGAGTTGATCTGGCAGGACGCGACGTGGCAGGTGGCTCGCATACCAGAGATCCTCATTTAGCAAAAAACATTTAAAGGATGCTCTTCCCGGAGCACAAGTAGGAGTGTGTTTGTGTGTGTGTGTGTAGTTTGAAGTGTTTGTGTGTTTGTGTGTGTGGGCGGATGTGCAAAAATCACTGGCTGTTTGTTAAAGGACAGAACTATTTACCTGCCTGTCAGTCTGCAGGAAGAGAGAGAAGCTTCATTATTCCTGTAATCACATGCAGGTCATCGGATCCACGTGTTGACATTTCACTTTCTTTGACTAAGCTGTGTATGAATGAGATGTTAAACAATAAATGCAGATGAGATCAGATTAATAAATCTATGAATCAAGGCGTAAAAAAACTAACACACGACGCCTGATGAATGTGGTCTGAATCTTTCAACCTAAACCCCCAAAGTCGCTCATTTTAAAGCACCGAGCAGAAGAAAACGACATCGTGTTGCCTTCTATCATTAATATGCAAATACATGCAGCTACACGCTCCACCATCTAATTAGATCATTTTGTCATTAGAGGAAACTGTGCTGTGATGAAATGAAGGCTCAAGCACAGACTCCTCTTGAGTTATTGTGATAAACGACATCATCCCCCCTCAGATTTGAAAGTTAAGATCGAGTTTGTTCAAACTCATAACAGAATACATTTTCTTCCAAACACTTCTTGTTATTGTGTGTTCATAAATTTCACACTTGATTATTAGATATTTTTTCTGTGGGCGTCTTCCAGTCGTTGGAGACCTGGAGGTAGGACCTAGAACATGCTCGAGGGATCATCCTGTTTATCTCGCCCCCTCTTAAAAATGTGAATTAAATCTCTCAAGTATGTTTTTCTTCACTTTGGCATTTTATCATAAACAGCAATCATAAGCTCCAGATTGTAAGCTGTACGTCTGAGGAGTAATGCAGCTAATCCACTTCATCAGGAGTGTGTAGGAGAGCTTTCATCAGCTGTGATTGACATTGACCTCAAAACCTCAGGAAACATTTTGATTTAAATTGAGCTAAATTGTGAGATATATGACATCATATGAATATGGAGGAAACAGAAAACTCAAAAATAGACATGTTGACATGTTTCAACTTAGAAGCTTCAGGAGATGGAGGGTGATCGACACAGCGGGTTTTGCAGGTTTAGTTACTAACTTAAAGGAGATCTGTTACCATGTTGGATGTCCATAACTAAACCTCAGCAAAGTTTTTTTTGTAAACACAATACATAAAGTTTCTGGTGTAATCCACAGACGTTGTTTTCTGCTGCTCTGAACGAGAAGTAACGAGAGCTTGGTGAGATTTCTGTCGACCAATTAGATAAAAGCATCGGCAAAGTTTTAGGACACGCCCACTTGGAAGCATATGGTGCATTCATGTGGTGTTGGACACATCGGAAAAACGAGTTGTAAAATGCACATGAAGTCGGAACAACAACGTGGAAACTCGGAAAAGAATGAGGTGCCCAACTTCCCAACTTGACATCATAATCGTCATCAAATAGAGGGGCAAAATATGTTTGGTTAAAGTTAACATACTTTTTTATTAATTCACATACTGCACATCAACTTTTTGCTCAAATCTATACTTTTATCAGTTTCATTCCACAGATCTTCTTTGTAGCATCTGCACCCTGTTGTGACAAAATTCCAACTTTCTGAACTGAGAACAGGTGAACTTAAGTCGTAAAAAAGACTTCCCAACTTGGAAACTTGGACCACCCGAGCGGCACATGAATGCAGCATCACTCACTGCTGCAACTGCAAACAGAGCTGACCAATCAGAGGACAGTGGGCTAATAAGGTGATTTTTTTTCACTTAAGGTCAGCCTAGAAAGAAACAATTGTTTCCCAAATAAATGCTTTTAAAGTGCTCATTTAAATACACACAAACAGCTTCGGTAGCACTTTACAGGAGTATTTAACCCGTTGTGCATGTTTTGTGAATTGGATGGTGTCTTTCTGACTCTTTTACAGGTTTAGTGGGTGTGAAAGACTCACACTCCTTTAGTGAATCAGGCCCTCACTGGTTAACAGCTATCTGATGGGACTGGACAGACCCAAGCTCAAATCCCACAAAATGAACTGGCCTTTTTTCAAATGTCTTAATGTGAGCTGAAATTAATCTTAAACTTCACTACGATTAAGTTGGAGGGGATATTATACCCTCTAAAGTTGTATTTCTTGGAATTCACATTAGTACCATGTTTACTGAAGATTTGCTGATTTCTTCTTTACACCAAAAATAATTTCTCGATGATCTTTCCTCACAACTGCAGAAAAACCCTAAAAACCCAAAACGGAGGATTCATTTTCCCAGACACAGTTTGAGTCATCGGGTTAATTTAAAATGCAGTCTGGGGACATGTCATCATTAATCAGTGTTAAGCAAATATAACAGGTTTTTGTTATGTAGAATTTCAATTAAAATAAATGTTTGTTTTTTTTAGTTGAGAGAGAGAAATGTTGCACAAGCTGTTGTGGCTGTATACGTTTGTTACTCTCAGACTCTGTTTTTTGATTTGGACACAGATCTGCAGGCCTTTGGAAGCACTGAAGATAACAACACCACAATCTGATCACACACTGAATAACTTATGCCTGCTAAACTGAAAATGTAGTTCCTTCATTTTCAGACGGAGTTGGGATAAAATGTGTTCACCTGAAGGCTGCAGCATCTGATTTGTAATTTCCGTTGGCTTCCCCTCAGAGTCTCTTGAGCTCGGGCTGTGATAACTCTGTTTCTCTCTTCGTTTGGCATGTGATACCTTTGGGGCACCTTCACTTCCCTGCCTTATGCTACGCTTATGTCTCGAGCTGGAGTTACTTTTACTGAAGCTTTACCCGTCAACGTTCTGCTCTGAATGTAGCAGGTGGGCGGACGGGACGACTTTCTGCTCTTTTAAAGAGTTTGAGAGAGTCATTGGTGCGTCCTTGCTTCTGACAGCTCGTGTTACTCAGACTGAGAGTGGAAATCTCAGATAATGCATTCTTAAACTAGCCTCCCTTTTTTTCCCTCTACTTGTTGACAGGAACACAGAAATGGTGACTTCACAGAGAACAAACTGAATACCCCTTCCTTTTATTCAAAGAAAACTCAAACTACTTAAAAGAACTAAATCAGGAACAGCGAACATGTGCTTTATATTCAAATGTCACTTTCATTTAGAGCAAACAGTTTCATCCACCTGCTGGAGCCACCTCTGGCTTTTAAAAATTGTGCTTTACTTCATTTTATATAAAGCCTAATTTGAATAGGGAAATGCCCAAATCAATGACGCATACTACAGCATTAAGTTTGCAAAGCCTGTGCCTTATTTAAAAAACACAAAAGTCCAGGAACACAAACAACGCTGCAGCCGAGTTTGGATGAAAGTGAATGAAATGCATCAGCGTCATATCACCTTATTGGTCCCCACATATTCACTTACTCACCTTATATACACACAACCTGCGCAATCTCAATCTCAGGTAATGATTTGACCAGCAATGGTCAGTACACCAACGAGGAAAATCAGCGTTAACACAACCAACTTCCTCATCAACTCAGCAGCACATTCTTATTTATGTCCTCTGTAATCGCTCTGACTATTCTTATACATCCGTAAAGTATGCAGACTATGAATGAACATAGGAAGAAAAGTTAAATGATTTGACAGGGGCAGCTGGTGCATTATTCAACAGGGGATCAAATTTCCCCCTGGGATTAATAAATTATTTCTTATTCTGATTCTGATTGGGATAGGAGGAATTCTCACAGATGGATTGTGCTGTACATCTTAGTGTAGTTTGTTAGCTTGATGCTAACACATAATATAAATTGTAGCATCACTTAGGCATTGCTGATTGTATTTCTGCTAAGTGAGGCCGGTCAAAAGACAAGCCGTCAATGACCATGCCTCTAAAGACAATGACACAAATTTTCAAGAATATACCACCCATTAAAAAAAAACACATTTGTAGTTTAAAGGTCACATTATCCTCCTTTTAAAAATGTTTAAATAAGTCTCAGAGCTCCTCAAAACATGTGTGTGAAGTTTCTTGTTCTAAATCCACTCTGATCCTGTATTTGATCATGACTATAAACCCCTCTATTTCAGCCCTGCTCAGAACAGGCTGTTTCTGTGTCTGTACCTTTAAATATGTAAATGAGCTGTGTCTGACCACACCCCTCTCTGGAAGGCATTGTGTGGCTCAGGCTTTCTCGCACCATGTCCAATTGTTTACGGTGAGAAGGCAGACTCAGAGGGCAGAACAAACACCTAGCTATGGGAGCGTCACCCACCTGGGGGAGGGGCTACTGCCCTTTGTGATGTCATGAAGGGAACATCTCCAAACAGCCTGTTTGAGCACACATTTTCTGAAAAGTGGAGCTGGCAGAAGACGGAAAGGATGGAATTTTCTCATCATTGTGGGGTTTGTAGACAGACTAGAGACACATGTTAGTGTTAGAAAACATGGTAAAGTGTATTTTGCATAATATGTGACCTTTAAACTCCGATGTGTTTTTGTTTTGTTATTTAATTAATGTACAACAGTTAACACAGGGCTTTTAAAGTCCGGCATTGTGGGTCACGACCTAAGAGACGGCTTAGCTGGGCTACACTCACCGCCAAAAACATTCCCTCTCTCACACACACAACAACCCAAGCGAACTAGCACCTCAATCATATATTCCCTGTCAGCTGGAGATCTTTCTGCTATAGGTCTATTTCTTTCATGATAGAAGGGGGGAGACAGATGACAAGGGCATGCCTGCTGTTGCCACGGTGATTTCAGTAGCTGTCTTTCAGTTTGGGCAGGTAAAAAGGTAATCGGCTCGTGGCTTTGCTCTAACGTTTCAATTGTGCGGAGTCGTACAACCAAAATATAAAACATGTCTGAAATTCACCTGGCTAATCGGCAGCAGCTGTTCGGGTCGTAATCAGCTGTAGTAGCTCAGTGTCCACTAAATGAAATTCACCCCAACTTCAAAATGAGTTGTACGACTCAAAAATCATGTCTGCTTCGGCTTGAAGTCTTACAGTGTATCAGCAATGTCAGAAGGTACGTTTGGGCACATGGTTAGCTACCTGGCCTGTTTATCACCTTAAACTTTCATATAAAATCTAATTAGACTGTTGACATCTCTTTACTGTGCAGATATCCGTCCTCCTCACGGCTTTACAAACACAGACATGTCAACACTTTGATGAAAGACATTCAGTAGAAACAGGCATGAGAAGCGGTGTGCAGCTTAATGTAACAGAGGGTATTAAACATAATCCCTAAATGGATTAAAAACAGATTTACTGATAAACCAACTCATCCTAATTGTTGCTGTTACCCTTTCTACAGCTGTGGACTTAAATGCACAAGAACAAACATATTCTAGAGCATCAGTCACACACAGTATTCACCAATACAAATGTTTCAAAAAGAGCAAAATGTCCTGTCATTATTAATTCTAAGAGGCTAATGTGTTTCAACATCACTACTGAATAATTCTTAAAGGAGCAGTATGTAACTCTGACTCCTAGTGTTTAACATGGGTACTGCAGTCCAAATTCGAAACATTGTAGACAGCTGTCTGTCCCTGCCCCCTCCTCTCTAGAGTCGATGCTCACTCAGGTCACCATGTGGTGAACACTGAAGCTTCAGTGTTTATCCAGCTCTGCATGGGTCTGTAAACCTTTCTGTGTTCTAACCTCTCTCCATTTTTCAAAAGCATCTCCAATATTGATCCTAGTTTGAGCACGTTTCTGCTTGTGGAGCTTATTAGAAACATGCAGAGGCTTTTTAGGTCGGGTACAATCACTTCTATCTGAACCACTTCTCTTGCCCGCTTCCATCGCTGCAACACCTGTTGGTTTGACCTGATAACTGCTCTCATATCTGACAAACCGAGGGGCGTCCAAAACGGCCGTGTGGGGTGTCTTAAAAGCGCCTACCCTCTCTGGTCCAAACAAATCCAGAGCATTCAGGAGCAGAATCTAAAGTTAGAAGGAGGACATACTGGCTGCTGCATTGTTGTCAGAGAAGCCAGCACTTCAACATAGCATGTTTCCTTAATGTCTGATCAGATAGTAAGGTCATGTTATCATTTCATTCAGTAGATATCTTACAGATTGCTCCTTTAATATAGGCGAGATCGTTCTTTGTTTTAATCTGTGTAATTCTCTCATGCTAGATTGTGATTTTTGCTTTGAAGTAAAGTTTGTAGAGGTTATCAATAGATTTTTTTCTTTTAGGATGTGAGAGCGGCCCGCACTGCAGCAAAGTTTGTCTCAAGGCTCAGATTCACTGCGGCTTAAATTCTTTGAAAATGTTGTGCAACAAACTTTTTTATTTCAGTCATTAAATTTAAATTTCACGTTCTCACACTAATCAAACTTTTCAGCGTAGGTAAAAAGCAATTTGGAGCCGAGTCCAGGAGGCTTTGTGTTTTACGTTTTCTCAAACATACAACTATTCAGAGCATGGTGGGAGGAAAATAAAAAAAACAACATTTCCAAGCAATCAAATTCTCCACGGTCCCTGTTTAAGTGTCTCTTGGCAACAAAAGTGGTCAGTCTCACCTCTGCCTGCTGTGTGTGCGCCTCATGAAACATGCCAGACATGAATGGACCACTGTAATTCAAGGTACAGAGTTGACGCTGTGCAATGACTCATTCCACTCAGATTGACTATTTAAGTTGAAGCCTGAAAGCACAGTCCGCCCACCCACACACCTGCTGTCATCACATGAAAGCCAACAGATCTGTTTACATGTGGAGAAAAGAAAAAGAAAAAAAGTCCCCCCTTGGTTATGCTTTGCTTTCTGTCGTCAAATGGGAGAAAAGAAAGGATTTAAACAAGGTGACGCCAGGCAGAGGAGGTACTGGGATTTATATTGCCACAGAGTTTTCTTTTTTTAGATACCGGTAAGTGACAATCAACCTGCTCAAGGTGAGTCAAGTGTTTGGTGTTGAGGTAAATACAAATCAAACCAAAGAAAAAGTTAAACCCCTTCAAACTGTAGACTCACAACAACTTTGACGATACAGATGTCTTTTAAATTTAAGCATTTATTGCTCATGTATTAATGTTTACAAAGGAGAAGAACAAGCTGCACATTCTTCTGCACATCTCAACTTCATAACATCAAGCTAGCAACAACAACATGGCATTTCATAATAAAAGCACTTTGTGTCAAATCATTTTATATCAGCAATGTTTCCCACCTATTTTTATTTTTTTTCACACTGTGTTATTGAGAGAGACATTCTTCTCATCTCATCTTACTCTCGGCCATAATAAAGATCGCTAGCATTAGTATGCTAACACAACAATGCAGCGCAAGTTGTTTTGGTTTCATGCTAGTGCTCAAGGGCGACATCTGCTGGATCAAAAAGTCACATATAAAGCCTTTAAGAAAACAATTCACAACAGTCACACACCTTCAGCAGAGCACACGTGTGTGTGTGTGTTTGTGCGTGTGTGTGTGTGTGTGTGTGTGTGTGTGTGTGTGTGTGTGTGTGTGTGTGTGTGTGTGTGTGTGTGTGTGTGTGTCACCCAGTCCAGATGGCTTACAGTAGAGTACAGTATGCATAAATAGACTTCTCCCTCTGGGACTTTAAAGGAACTTGACATTTGCCATGCTTTACTGCCTCTGTGGGCTACAGAACATACACGGTGCTTCTAATGCTGCCTGCTGTTTTAAAATATGACCTTCTTCACTCTCTCTCTCTCTTGTCTCTCCGCTAGCCTTTGAAGAATGATGCACCTTGAAAAAATAATCTTTTAAAAGGATTGCTTGTGCGCATACCTTTAGAGCGAGCAGGACTATTTGTTACAGGTGCAGGAGGGAGTAATCTATCCCAAAGGGACAACTTTATAGGAGAGTTAATGTTTTCATGTCTGCCCTGATGGGTGGTTGTTTTGTTGACTGCAAAGAAACAGTGAGTTTGCATGGCAGCTGTACTGAAAAAGGGATTTTTTTCATTTGAATAAGTTATGTAAGTAAGCTTCGTCAGTGGCTTCACGCATGTGTAAAGTACCTTGATGGCAGAAGTGGCGATCTGGAGGTGGTGCAGTCGCCTTAGGGTGCTCTCTCGATCTGTGAAGTAGGAAGCGGCCAGCTGATGCAGCAGCTCCAGAGACACCACTGAGCTGTTGCTGCTACCCTCCGACTTCTTGTTCAGCTTCTGCTTGTCCAGGAAAATGGTCAGAGACTCCTCCCCTGTGGACGAACAAACGATCAATCAATATTTATACTATTTTAGTCATGAACAAAGTGGCTGTCTTTTTAATAAAACACTGAATCCCCTTTGTTACTATTCCTGAAGAGTCACTTCCTCAAAAAACTGACATCATGTCAGATCAGCATGCTGATGTTATCTTTGGATTCTCTTTCTCTTTTGACATTTCCTTGGCAGACCTTCACTGCATCGCTGTGGTTTGGTGGTTTATAATGCAGGCAGGAAGTGTTTGCTCTTTGCTTCTCTTCCTTTCATCACTTTATTACAGACAAGATCAGCATTGAATTCATTCAAAGAAATGTGTCCTCTGACATTTCTTCATATCTGTCTTGTCACTTGTGGAACTGGTAAGAAAAGTCTAAAAGTAGTTTTGAATGGTGAGAAAACAAGAAAAGAGCTGGTCAAGTATAGCGTCCAATTACCTTTCAAGCTCTTAAACCAGGTCCGGTTTGAATTCAGCCTGAAAGTGTTTCCTAAGCAGGTATATTAATCCCAAATCTGACACAATAGAGGATTTGTGGTCTTAAATAAAACCACTATGATTTGAGGGTACAACAGTTAATGAATGAGAAGAGAGCAGTGGTTGTAA
Source organism: Labrus bergylta (assembly GCF_963930695.1). Classification (NCBI taxonomy): domain Eukaryota; kingdom Metazoa; phylum Chordata; class Actinopteri; order Labriformes; family Labridae; genus Labrus; species Labrus bergylta. The sequence goes on along the minus strand of NC_089198.1, from coordinate 31,261,996 downwards.
GGTCTGTTTCATTCATCAGGCCGTGTAAATGTAAAGGTAAATGGATGGTACTTAACCTGTCTGACCATTCAAAGCACTTTTAAACTACACCTCACATTCACTAGCTTCCCTTTTGTTGCTTCTGTAATTGGTTCTATATTTAGCCTCCTCCTGTCATGAATTAAGTGTGAAATGTATGCACCATGAAACGCATGTTAAAATGTGACTCTAGTAGTCTCGTAGCCCAAGGAGTGCTCGCTAAACCAACACATGCATGCAGTGTATAAATTAGTGATAACGCACAGCATCCGTTACTCCTAAGACTTCTCCTGGGAATCATAATGAACGTCTGTCAGTCATCAGGGAAACTGTTCTGACAGCACAAGGTTGTCACTCGGAAAAAAGAACCCCTCCTTTTAAAGGGGGTTGAAACTTGTTTATTTCATGATGAAAAGGCTGTCTGAATCAGGTCCAAACCTTGAGCCACAACAGATCAATACGGACAAATTACTTTAGGGCACCAGGCTATTGGGCATATTAAACAGGAGCTCTTGGAACGCATCTGTGCTCACAATAATTAAAATAAAACTATCACAGCTAAGAGGAACTGAAAGGCAGGGTGGACAGCAAGGAAGAAAAAAAAATATTACTCAGCCACCTGAGGGTGGAGGGTTGGTGCAGAGACATCGGTTCCCCCATGTTTAGCAGGTATGTCGTAGAGTTATTTCTTATCTTTGTTTATAAATCAAATAATTATATTTTGAGGGAAGGAAAATGAAATTGGTGAGATGGTAAGGTCTGTATCATTGCCAGTATATAAATATGGACAACACATCTCCTTCTGTTGTCCAAAAGTGAAGCCAAAATACCCTCAGGTCCATACAGTCCACAGCGGAACAGAAACTTGTGTCGGTTTGGAGCAGACACTCGTGGTTATGGAAAAGTTTTAAGACCGTATTGTCAGTTCTCCTCATGTTTTCTATCACCCTTCCTTCCTGGTTGAGAGCAGTGCAAGGAGCTGCGTTTGTCAACAGAGCTGTCGATCATGACAGTGGCATTTCTAGAGTCTGTTGTGGCCCGAGGCGTTCATTCAAAAGGTGCACCTCCAACAGGGACTCTGACTCACTGTGGCGCCCACACAACTCGGTCACAGCGAGCAGAGCTGTACACATGAAACCGCTCTGCTAGCAAAGTTAGCTAATATTAAACATCAAAGAACAAACTCTATAATTTAATGTTAGCAAAAGTCGTGTTATTCAAGTGTCTCTCCCCCATAGCTGAGGCCGTTTATTAATATTTAATCTTTATTATCTGCTCTATTAACACTGTCTTGTATTTTTTTCTCCTCTGACTCCTCGACAGATAAATTTTTGATCTTCCTTCGGTGTCTTTTATTGGCAAACTCAGATTCTCAGGAATAATCCATGCAACGATTAGCAGCCCAAGGAGAGTGAGTGCTCTCAGGCGGGGCCCTGTTAGGGGGGGTAGCCTATCCAACTCTCATTGCAAACTTTGCACATTTTAAGTCACTGCTGTGGTTTAAATTGTTTAAATCTGACTTTCATTTAATCTTTATAGTTTGACCCATCCCCTCTGTTATTAACACTGAGGAGGCAGGGTATGACCTACACTGCAGCCAGTGTCGCCTACTCTTCTTTGCCCGCTATACTTCCACATGCGCGTCCAATGGCTGAACTGTATCCACTCCTAAACTCACCTGGGAGCTATAATTGGCTAATGCAAACACACCAGCTCCCTGCCCATGAACATCCTACATCAACCAGGCGGACACAATCACCACCACACATGGAGGCCAATAAGTGATACTTTTGTTTGAATCTATATTTTATTTTTGTAGGAAAAAGCCACTGACTATCTTTAACAAATTAATAACCTAATTAAAAATTAAATTAAAAACGTAATTTGTTTTGGCCAACAAGTCAAACATCATACACTGATTGATGAAAACATTTTTATTTTTCTGTGAATAATGCACAAAAATAAGAAGAGGTAGGACCAGAAAAGTTTTTAACTTCTTCCTATCCCTTTTGAACATGAACTATATTATTTGAGTTATTTATTTGTTGCTATGGATCCTGATGGATCCACTTTGTTTTTCCTTTTCATTTTGTGTTTGTATTTACTTAACATGTTCAATAAATTGACTAATAAACAATGACCTGTTAGAGAGTGTCTTACATTTGGTCATCTATTAGCTGTATTAGCTCTATTAGTGTAATTTATTTATGGGTTAACAAAGGAGAGGTTCAGACACACCTTCAATAAAAGAAGGCCGGATGAAACTCTGTAAATATAAGCCATTGTGTTAAAGTATGTGCAGCCATTAAGACAATTACATCACTTCAGTACAGCTGACATTTGTGCACACACACTTCACAGCTCAGCGTAACCCTGGCTCGGGAGACAGACATAAAAAAGCGAGACAGAAAGAGATGAAAACACTCGTAACAAAAGAGAAAAGGGAGAGTGTGGATGTGTGTGCAGCCTCGGTCTAATCAGTATGCAGACGAGGCTCAGCCCATTTAGTGGAGGCTGTTAATTACATATAGAGTCTAACTATCAGTCTGCTGCTGAATTCATCTCCGCTCTGTCTCCCACGCTAATGCCTCAGTGTATACATTCAGTGATGAGAGGCACCAAAAGAGAAGGTGTCTGTGGATGCAAACCTTTCACTAGAATAACTGAGAGACTGTCGGGAGACGGCAGGAAGTAAACAGAGTTTGTTTTTAACACTCACTCATGTCAATGGGCGTCCTGCTTTAGAAGATGCACAGGTAATGTCACTTTCAAATGATAGTGTTTTGTCATAAGTTGAAGTCTATTATATCGCCTATGAGTGAGAAGATATCTCCCACTATTTTATACATTCACTGTTTATCACAGGGTTTGAACTGAGAGCGTGTGAGTCTAACTGCGATGAAAAGGATGCAGACACGTTTATGCTCTCTATCAATTTTCTACAAGCCCCTTTTATAAAATGCTATAAAAGTGTGTCCCATATATCTGTGCTGCTATGTTGATGACCAGGATCAGCAGCGTATCAATAACATGAGGTCGACACACCGAAACGTATAACACACAGGTCTCGGTCTCATTTTGTCAGGCGCACACGATCAATACTGCTGGCGATTCTGTTTTGTGAGTTACTTCTCCCCTCGGAGATGGGGGTTAAAAAGAAATCCAATAAGACGATATATCTATATGCTGAGAAATGGGTCCATTTGATCCCTGTTTTCTGCCTTGTAAGGCGGTTGCAGCTGCACTTTGTGTTCATCAGGAAGCAGGATGAGTGGGAAATCATTGAGGTAAACAGTCTTGGTTACATGACGCAGGTGCAGGGTGTGGTGTTGCAGCTGCCTTTCACTTGACATTTTCACTGAGAGAGAGAGAGAAAAAATGAAGACGCAAGAACCTCTACTTCTGCAGAGCTCGAAACACATGCCATAACTCTGTGCATTTTTTATTATGAACTCCTCTGAGACCTGAAGTAAGTACAGCTCCTCTATTTATGGTTTACCCCCAACACTTCCTAACCCCGAGAATAAAGGGCGAGTGTGTGTCACTCTCTTACCTCCCAGGGTAGCAGACACCAGAAAGTGGGTCCCGTACTTCTTGATGAGGTTTTCGTTGATTTGCTGCAGGGTCGGCCGTCGCCCCAGTAACCGCAGGTTGCGTAGGAACTCTTGCGCTAAGGGCAATGGAGCTTTGAGGAAATCTCTCTTCTCTGTTGCCAGGCTGTTCACTTTCCAGTGGCTGAACTCCCTGAAAGGATGAACACATGACGAGGTCAATACACACTTCAACAGTCATTTATGAAGGAAAGCATAACCATATCACATTCACACATACAAATAGCTGCAAATGTCCTTTAGAGATTAGAAATACTATAATAATATAAGAGGTTAAAGCTGCTGCATGTGTCCACTTGATGTTCATGCTGAATATCAAATATTGAGTAATTATCAGGAATTTAACCCTTTAAATGCCAGTTTGATTACATGATTCTGGCATTTAAAGGGTTAAATTCCTGATAATTACTCAATATTTGATAATGTTTGGAGTTGTTTAAGAGATTTATATAAAAAAAAGTAGAAAAAAATATCAATCTGTCCTATTTTTACAGCAGTTTTTTTGGAAGTGGACATTTTTGTCCTCAGTAACTTAAGAGGGTAGTAAACATGTTTCTTTTGATATATTAAAAAAAATAAAATGTGCATTCCAAAATTTGTCAAGAGAGAGTCTTTCTTACGAAACGTTTTGGAGCACAACATGTTGATTTCAGCCATTTAAGCACATTTTCTAAACTCTATAAGCAGATATCTTCACTTGAATGGACTGGTCTGTAGTCTGAGTAGTGTCGGCCAATCACGTTTGAGTATGCAGGAAATAAGTGCTTGTATCGAACAAAAAAAGTGGATTTCATGAAGAAGAGCAATATCATAACCAGGGGGGTGTCCAGACAGGGGTAGCCTAACTCGGCACTGATTTATTCAGGGGTGTCATTAGGTAAATGTGAGGTGTTTTTTATCACTGCATATTTAAATCTATGTGTTCTTTCTCTATGTATATCCGCTCAGAGACACTGAGGTTTCAGGAAGGTGCTGTACTTGTAAACCAGCCACCTACCTCCCCTTGTGTCGGATGACTAACCAGATTATGAATTGTTTATATAAATAAGTGTGGTGGAATTTCTGTAGTTATTTAGATTCTAATGTAAAGATGTCACTATGTTTTTTCACTGTTCTCTAATGTCAGTCAGACCTGACAGAGTTCAGTTGTTATTAGAACACCAAGTACAGCTTAGAGAGTGTCAACTGTTCTTCCTGATATCTGTAAGGATGTTTGGTAGACTTATTGTCTGCTCCAGTGTTATTGACGTCACAGATTAGTCTAGGTGGGTCAATGTGACCCTGATAATGATAGTGTCTTTTAGGATATATGCGATGCCTTTCGACAAGTTCGGGAGATGTGGTTGAGCAAGACACGAGAACAGAAGTGTGGTGTTGAATCATGTCTCCTCATGAGTATTCATCTTATCTATAAACTTTCATCAACGTAAGCCATCTGAGTCAACTGAGTCTTATTGTGTCAAGTCTTAGTCATTTCTTCAACAGTAAGGACGTATATAAAAAATGTATATGCTTCATTTTTGATATGTGACGTTGTGATGTACAGGGAATTTAAAATATTTTGCAAAGAATATTTTTCCCCACTAGGCCACAGCTATATTGGGGTCCATGGCATGGCAAAGTTTTGGGAATCTGGGATACAGAGGAGACATGACATGAAGCTGCAGCAGACTTCATTTATGAGAGAATCTTTGTAAAAGCTGCACTGAAAAAAAAAAAAACACACACACACACACACACACACACACACACACACACACACACACACACACACACACACACACACACACACACACACACACACAGTTAATAATAGCTGGTGAGCTGAGTGCATAGAGCAGATCATTGTCTCAGGAGCTAGCAGAGATCACATACAAGTTTTCAGGAGAGTAAATATTGGACCTGAATTCTTGGCCAGAAGGGTGACTATAAATAGATGCTGTTGCACTCAGTCCATAGATAGTAATCTTTTTGGTAACACATTTGTAAGAATAAGTCAATGTTGTGTTGACAGCTTCTTGTGATGCCCCAAACTGTCCACTGGCTGCCAAGTGCAAACTGCACCAGCCCAAATATTTTACATTTAGAGAATCAGGACGCAAATTCTAAAAATAATGCAGAAAGTTTGGTGGAAAAGTGTGTTTTTCTGGCTTTGCATTTTCCTGTTTATGCATTAGTTTAGGCATGTTGCTACAGGTCTGTTTTGGATGTCGCAGCATGACTGCCAAAAAGTTTTTTTTTATCCAGACCTTAAAAAGAAAATACAACCCCAAATCTTCAAAAGTTTGGAATGTTATAAACAGAAAGTAATTATTTCAAAACATTGAATCCACGCTCTTAATCAAAACAACGACAAATATGACAACCAAGCTGGGGAGGAATCATGGGAGTGATTCTCTCTCCTAACCTCCACCCCCACCCCGGAGTGATAAATAAATAAATTCCGAGTTGATCGTAGTCATGACGACTGGGTGAAACCGACCTGAGGAAGAGAATATGTTTACCGACGAGCTAAAGCATCAGAGTATAATTCACATGGCGTTTTTATCACAGCAGCACATACAGCAACAGCACGGCAGCTTTTAGTAGCAGCTCATGCTTCATTATGTAGCTCTTTGTATGTAACATCCAGTGTTTCCATGGCAACAATAAAAGTCGTTGTGGCTGTGTCATGGCGGCTGCCACAAAAGACACAGACTATTACAACTATACAAATAAAGATTTCGCTGGCCTGAATAACTGTTGGAAATATTTGAGGAAATGTAAAAACTCAACAAAAAAATATATGAAAAAGGTTTAGTCAATTTTTTATTAATTTAGATATTTTAGTGTAAAGATTCTTTATGTTATACCTTCTATGCTGAACTAGATAGATAGAGGTTTCGGAGTGAGATAAGGGAAGGTCTTTCTTATTTCATCAAGGTGATGCCAATCCACATTCTGCACGTATTACAGCAGCATGGCTCTATAGTCAAAGAGTCCGGCTGATAAACAGGAGTCTCTGCAGTCCTGCCTCGTCACCCTTTGAATGTGTTTGAAACATTATGAAGCGTAAAATGACACAAAGGAGACCTGAACTGTAGAGCAGCTGCAATCCTACATCAAGGGAAGAACAGTAAAACATTCAACTTTAAAGAAATCACAGAAACTCGTCTCCTCAGTTCCCAACACGCTTACAAAGAAAAAAGTGACGCAACAGAGGGGTAAACATGACCCTGTGCAAACTTTTATGAAATGTGTTGCTGGCATCAAATTCAAAATACACACATCACTTTCAAAGAACAGTTCCATTTTTTTTTACCTCTTAACTTTGTACTATTTTTAAATCATATATTGGGTTTTTATGTTCTGAAAGTGATCACATTCTGTTTTAATTAACATTTAATACAACGTCCATACCTTTTAGGAACTGAAGCAAAAACTGCATTAATAAATAAAACAGACTGAATCTCTAATAATAATAAAGATGGACAGCATTGGATCACTAGATTTTGGGGGTTTTGAAGTCGATTTAAAGATGTATTTTTTTTGGTACATTTGTGCCTTCAATGGAGAGATAGGACAGTGGACAGAGCAGGAAACCAGGAAGAGAGAGAGTAGCGGAAGGATCCACAGGCTGGACCCGAACCTGGGGCCGTCCGCCCAGAAGACCACAGCCTCCACACATGGAGCGCCCCTTTAAGTAGTTTTTTTTTTAAAAAGCCGACCACACAGATACGATCATGCCTCCAATAAGTTCAAACAAAACAGCTGGACACTGTATTTTTTTTAAATTACTGAAACATTGGGGCGCTGGTGGCGCAGTGGTTAGCGCGCATGTATGGAGGCTGCAGTCCTCAAAGCGGGCGGCCCAGGATCAAATCCCACCTGTGGCTCCCTTCCTGCATGTCATTTCCTTCTCTCTCCCTGGTTTCCGACTCTATCAACTATCCTATCTCTCCATTAAAGGCACAAAAAAGCCCAAAAATAAATCTTAAAAAATGAGAAAGTATTGTTTTTGTTCCAACACCTGAGGTTGCTGCTTATTTTGCAGCACATCTTTTTTCTAGCTTGTCTGTTTTTGAGTGCATGGACAAATAAATAACCCACAGAGCTCATGTCACTGTGTGCAACATTGTGGCTCACTGATGAGTTCTTAATAGTCTGAAAAGAAAAAAAAAAGACATATCAGGCTGTGGATACACACAGCTTGTTTGTATCCACCAGCTGTATCCTCTGAGGAACGTCTGTGACCTGCCTGTTCCCCGGTCACTGTGGAGCTGAGTGACATTTAAATTACTGGACTTGTAGTGCACCCTGTTCCCCAGCTGTCCAGACAAAATGCCCGGCCAGTTAAGACCTCATTTCGGTTCCACTGCTCAAGCGACAACAGTGACAAGAGAGAGAGAGAGAGGGAGTGATGAGTCTGGGAGAAATTCATCCATTTCAAGTAGCTGATAATCATTTGATTTCTTCAGTCCTGTCACGGCGGAACCTCAAGGTATATAAGATTATGCAAATAGCCGCAGAAAAGTACAGATCTTCCTCATCTGCATATTTGTTGGCAAAACAAGAGGCGTTGGATATTAGCACATTATGTATGCATTCTCTGCCAACAAAATACCAGTGACACACTGTTTCCCATGAGTGCTCTCTCCCTACCCCTCTAACACACACACACAGGGCCATACACAGAGGGAGGTGCATGTACTGTATCACTGTCTGAGGTTTCCTCTGCCTTTCTGCGGTCAATAGTTTACTATTACCAACCATGAGATACTATAATTATGTTGCAGACAGCACTGTGCAGTACAGTAGGATACATACAATAGGCCAATTATAGAACTGCATTATATGCACAGGGTCATTCAGATGGTACCACAGTGAGGACAGCAATCAGCTGTAATTAGGTTGTAGTGGCTGTGATGCATATTAGTCTTCAAAGGAGAGCTCAGTTTGTAGCCGTTTAGAATAAACTATGACGAAGCTTTCCTCTGAAGGAGCGGGCAAACTAGAGCCTCATTAGGAGGTTCAATCTAACATAATCTATTTATGTTTTATATGTACATATACTTTTTATTATTATTAAAGGCTTTATATTTGATTTTTCACACTTAAATGTAATATAAATCAAGTATATCCTCTGAAAATAACTCTGTGAGTCATGACTGTCTACAATGGGTGTAACACCCGAGTCCCACTGTCTGTGATGTTTTCAGAGTTTTCAGAGTCCTATCTTCACTTTGTTTACATCGCCAGGACGGCCGGCTGACTCCTCCCCTCGTGTATAAAAGTTGTTTAATTGAGGGACTAGAGAAAAGAAGAATAACATACTGTACTCACTGCTTAACTGTGTTTCTAGATCACGCTCATTTCAGGTAAATTTACATGCAGTGTGAAGATACGAGCATAATAAAGATCGCTAGCATTAGCATGCTAACACAACAATGCAGCGCAAGTTGTTTTGGTTTCATGCTGGTGCTCAAGGGCGACATCTGCTGGATCAAAAAATTACATATAAAGCCTTTAATATTATTGTTTTGACAATTTATTCACTTGTTTCTATTTCTTTTCCTGCTCTTACCTTCTTATTGCTGTTCTCTTTTGATTTGCTTAGAGCTCTTTTAGTTTCTTACATCTTTTTAAATCTGTGCGCCTCTTGGTCTCATCTCGTGTTGTTGGGTTCTTGTGTTGCCTGGGTTCTTATAATGGTTCTTGTGATGGTCGGGTTATATATGTCTTTTGTGTATCGTGCACTTTGGGTTCTTTTCTGTTGAATTGTATTTAATTATTTTTAGTATTTGTTATGTATGTAGCCTGGCAACAGTCACAGTGCAGTTTGTACAAACCATCATTAACTCGGTACACAAAGAATGCACTTCCACTCAGAGGGAGTGAGAGTCAGGGGTGAAGTGTGGGGCTGCAAGCAAGACATATAGAAGAAATAAAGTTCAATATACAAAATAAACAAGAGGGGGGTCAGGAAATCTTTAACTTCATGCACGGCCCCTGAAGACAGAGAAGAAGTCTTAAGACTACTGATCATGTTCTGTACATGTGTAAGATGTGTTCAATTTTCATAACATCTCTTATCCTTTTTTTAATACTGTAAATCTTTGACATTGAAAACTTTAACTTAAGTTTTTAACTTAAACTTTTAAAAAAGGCTGTTTGAAGCATTTCGTTTATCACTTAGTCTGACATCGCCTCTCGTCCAGTGAGAGCTGGGACGGCTCCAGCAGCAGCCCCATGTCATAAAACACACAAAGTGGTGTTACGCCTCCCCCTCATACATAAAGTGCATTTGTTGACCAGCAGAGGGGGGCAAAGAGGGGCTTTTCATCCATCGCGAAAAGCTCCCTCTAAAGTCTGAAATAATTGTCATGATTCAGTTTTTAGTTTGTATTTTGTCTATTTCAAAGTTTAGTTTCCTTGTGTTATTGTTTCCTGTTTTATTTTGTAGTTTCTTATCCTTGTGTTTCATTGTTCTAGTGGTTATGTTACATTCTTGAGTTCACTGTATCTTTGTGTTTCTTGATTTATGTTGTGGTTCTAGTCTCCAGTGTTTCTTGTCTGGTGTTTAATCCTGCTGTCTCCTGCTGCCCTGTCTCTGTGTGTCTTCCTTTCTGTGTCAGTTCATTGTTGTATGTTGGTCCTTGTCAGATGTAAGGTTTGCGCCTGTGATTCCTTGTGGCTCCCTTAATTACCTTTTGATTTTTGTTGAGTAGTAAGTCTTGTTTTTTGACTTTTTGTTTAAATAAATATTTAAGTTGGATTCACATCCTTAGTTTTTTTTTCAACTGTTCCATTACAATAATTCCTTTATTATAGGGTATAAAAACATGCTTCCAGTTTTCTCACAGTGCAAAATCAACAAGTCTACAGCAGAGTTTGATTTGTGATTCTGTACTAGGGAACTTTACCTAAAAGGGGAAGAATTAAACAAAACTAACTCCACATAGGACAATGCATAACGAGTGAGTAATGATATTAGTTATTTAGTTCTTGTAAACATTATTTGAAAGGGAATACAGTCATTTCACACTGTGGTGGCATATTTTCAACAAGGCAGCACATCTTGACAGAACACCCGCAAAGACATATAAGAAGCCAAAGAACCATGTCGAATGGCTTACTCAGCTTCATCCATCTTCGTCCGCCTCTTAGCCTCAGCTGTTGTATCAAACAGTACAGAGACGGGCTATCTGGCTGATTTTCAGCTGAATTTTGTGAGATGACCTTGACCTGCTATCACAGTTGCATAGTGTTGAAAACAGGTGACCAGGTCACTCTGTGGACACGGGACCAAAGCCATTCTCAACATGTTGAAAGTTATTGTACTGTAAGATCAACCTTTGAAACAACAATTTTAAGATGTAAAAGTTAAATTGTGTTGCCTTAAATGTATTTGGTTTATATGTTGTGTGTGTGTTTTTTTTTATTGATTTAATCTCTGCTGTATGTCTGCATTTGTGTTCTTGCGATCTGCCTGCAGAAGCAGCAAGATAAAAAAAAAAAACAAGAAGTGAACACTAGCTGCATCTCGATATAAATACATCAGAACTTGTCTCACTGGGCTGGTTAAGTAAACACTACTGATCCATGTATCCATTTGATTTAAAGAAATACATCTTTAAAGGAAACACTCAAAACCAGCGCAGGACTGTCAATCAAATGCTCTCTGATATTTCATGTAGCATAAATGTCCACATCAAGATCATTTTAGATTAATCAAAGAACATCTGATGTAGCAGTGACGGCTGAAAATGTTGACATATAAATGGACGTACATTATGAAACAGTCATGCTCTCTTTTTTTATATCTTTGTATGAAGTGCTTTCAGGGAAATCATCTTGAGGGTGGTTGTGAAGACAGATCAGTATAATGTGAATACTTTATGTGATGTTTTCAGAGGCACTTTTTCTCTCTACCCTTTAATGCTCTTTTTTTCTGTTTACATTCTTTTTATTAAATCACTCAAAGATATCTTACTCCGTAGGAAGACTACTTGATCATGGAGCTCTTACTCTTAACTCCCTGCATGCAAGCAGAGGCGCTGCTTGTCAACAGGCAAAGGCAGGCAACTGATGGGGGCCCTAGACAGCTGCTGTAAAATGTGCAAATTTTGCAATGACACTAGGAAACCTCCCTAAGCAGGCCCCATCTGACAGCACTAACTCTTGTTGCTCTGATGAACACTGGTTGGAGGGCCCCCTGATTGATTTTTGCCTAGGGCCCCTGCAGACCCTAGAATTGCCACTGCATGCAAGTTACACCGGTCGGAGGAAACAGTAGAAACATTTATAATATTCCAATTTAATGTTGTTTTTTTAAAATACCACTTTATGATATGCACCCTTCTTTGAGACCATGCTGTTGTTGCATTGGACGGTATTTAATTGAGATTTGCAGATTTTTTTATGCAGCTGAATCAAGGGATTCAGTACCACACTTTAACAGAAGTGAGAGTTGTTAGAGCTCTACTTGAAAAAAGTAGAAGTTAGACTCTGAGCCTGATTCATTAAAAAGGATTGTGCAGCTTTTGAGCCTGCATAACCTGTGCAAATGAGTCAAAAAGACACCGCGTTGGGGCTGCTGCTGGCTTGGTGGTTGGTGCACGCGTCCCATGTACGGAGGCTGTGGCCCTCCAGACGGGTGGTTCCGGGTTTGAATCCGACCTGTGGCTCCTCTCCCGCATGTCATTCCCAAGTTTCTCACTGTGTTATTCACAAATTCGCACAAAAGGTTAAATGCTCCCCTAGCTGGGCTGCATAGCCGACAGCGCCTCTGTGCTGGTTGTGAATATTTGAATGATCCATTATGGAGTAATTTGGGGAATAATTTGACCCTTTCTATGCAAATGGGCCTCATTGCAAAAAAAAAGAAGAAAGACTAATTCACAGACAGCAGCGCTTATAGCCATGAGCACTGAGAGTGAGAAAGTTACCGTCTGCAGAGACCAGGTGGTAATTTTTGTGCCTGAATATCATTACAGCTATATTCTCCCGCTGGAGAAGGAGCAGATAGCTGGACAACTTTTGGAGATGTTAGTGGTCGCAAATCTTTTTAAGTGAATCAGGCCGGATAGGCAGAAAAGGCCTGATAATGAGTCCTTAGCACAAGGCATGGATTCAAAGTGTTCCTAATACACAGCTTATCTCGTATCTCTTGCAGAAACCTGCTCTGCAAAATGCTATTACTGAAGGGGTTTGCTCAAACCTCAGAAATCCCCCACTTACTTCTTTCCTCGCTATACAAACCTAGCAGTGCTGTTTACATGAAGAATGCATTGTGGGAACCCCTTTGGAATTCACTAAATAAATGTTTTATGAGGAAAAGAGACATTTCGTTCAAAGCTATACACATATTTTTATCCTGCACACTGCTCACAGCCAGCAGCATCAGAGGGACAATCTGTGGAGACGAAAGTTGTCCTAAAAGTGGGACAGAAAAAAGACGTCGGCACGGTCTCAGTGCAGAATTTATGAAAACAAACTGGATGCGACAATGACACATTTTCTGGGCTGCCATAGGTGTGAAGAAAACAACATTTGTTCTCTTGTCAAATGAGACAATGTGGTAATTTATCTGCAAAGCACCAACTCACAATCCAAATGTATAAAGTTCAAGTCTGTTATCCTGATTTCTGTTACTGCATAACAACAATCATTTCATTGATGTTGTGTCTTGTATGAAACATATCCTCAGTGGGGGGGGGGGGGGGGGGGGGGGGGTAGCGTAGTGGTTAGTGCATATGCCTTGTGTGGAGGCTGTGGTCCTCCAGGGGGGTTGGCCCGGGTCTTGGTCTCAAGACCACTTTTTAAAGGTCTCAGTTTCGTCCTGGAATTGAAAGCATTTTTACTCTCAGTCTCAGTCACGGACTGGACGGGCCGATTTTAAATCAAGACCTGTCAGGACCACAAGTGACATGCTAGAACAAATAACTTGTTATTTGTCATTTAATTTGTATCCCCTGGTTAGGGCCAAAAACTTCCTCTACAATAAAGGCACAAAACGCCCATCTATAAAACATTTAAATTTTGTGTTCTACTCAGGGCATATTGTTTTGTGTCTTTCTCCTGCATATTTAGTCATGTTATTGCCAAGTATCGTTCTTTTATTCACGAGTGATTAAAACAACATCAGTAATTATCATTTTGAAAATTAACATCACATCCCAAACTACATCCCAAGCTGCCTGTCGTCTTTTAGAGAAATCAGTGGCAAAAACACAAGAGTCACTAAACGTTGGATCTAATTTGGTCTTTACAAAACACAGAACAAGCAGCATTGGGGAGAAACAAGGACCAACAAAAAGAATAAAGAAAAGGCATTCTGAAAGGACATTTATTGCGTTACACATTTTGTAATGAAACAAAATGTCCAAAGTCGTTCCAGCTTCTACAATCAGACCAAATTTAACTATTCCAATCCCTGCAGCACCAACATGACAAATATCCCCAAGCAAAGGTCAATCTCATTTGAATGCAGCAAACTATAACAATTAGTCTGCAGTTATCACATGCATCAGTAGGCATTAGTTTTAGCTTAGCATTTAGTCCAGCGAGTCACAGGATGGCGGCCAGCAGTTGCACGCTGATTAAGTGAGGCTGATTTAGACTGATGTGTTTTCTGAGCCGCTCTACAGTGACCGAGCATGGGGGAAGGAAAGCTGACGGCGACGGGCCCAAAAAAGCAAAGAAGAGGAGGGCATCATTTACTTTTCTCCTCGCTTCGCTCTCTAAGAGTTAACGCGGAGACTGGTGGCTGACTATTTGGCTAATGATGATAGATGGAGTTAATTAAAAGGTTTTAGTACAGCACTGATTGCACCTGCAGCTCGGGCTCTTGGTTTCGCTGAAGCAGAGGGTATTTTTCTCTCAAAAAAAAGAAAGTAAAAGTCTGCCTATGCAGAAATTTCCCTTGGATGTTTCTTTTGGCAGCTTGTTATAAGATAACACCTGGATGTTATGAGCCGTCAGAGAGAGAGAGAGAGAGAGAGAGAGAGAGAGAGAGAGAGAGAGAGAGCAAAGGAAGGTGCTCTGGGTGGATGTATTTCTCTTCTCATCAGAGAGGCAGGAGTGTTGGGGAAACGTTTCACTGTATGTTTTGATCTCAACTTGTGCCAACCAATTAACTTTTGTTCAATTTGTTAATGTTTGTCTTTTTATTTAATATTTTTTAAAGTAAGAGCCCAACTTAATTCATCAGTACTCCTTGTAGACTGATGAGAACACATACGTTTAGAAGTTTTTGGAGAATTAAGGGTAATATAGAAACAACTTTAACCCAGGTGGAGTCGGAAAGGTTCCAACTTTTATGTTTGGTATCTATAAGTCACTCCTTCATCATTGACCATGGTCATATCTCCATTACCCAGGTTCTGTGTAAGCTTACTTATCTCTGTAATAACAGGTTGTACAGTCATGGAAACAAACTGACCATAGACCATTCGTCTACAGACATTTATTCCACAGCTGTGTTAAACACTTGATATACTTGACCTGATATGCTCTCCCTCATTAGCTCACTGTCCTTAAGAATGCTATAATTTTACTAAGAAAAGCTGTGACTCAGTTTGTAGAGTTGGTCGTCTCTCAACCTGAAGGTGGAGGTTTGATACCCAGCTCCTGCAGCCACATGTTCGATGTGTCCTTGGGCAAGAAACTCAACCCCAAGTTGCTCTCGCTGTTCCATCAGCGGCTTGTGGATGTGTATCAATATAAGTGTGACCTGCAGTGTAAAAACACTTTGAGAAGTCAGAAGACGAGTAAAGCACTAAACAAGCTCAAGTCCATTTACCATTTACACGGTTGCTAGGGATGTGGCTCTTATGACAGACTCTAAAGGACTAACGTTGACGTTGGTCTATTTACTGTAGGTAGAGAGAAAAGTGATGAAAGCAACGGAGGAAAGAGGTTTAAAGAAAAAGTGAAGATGGCCTTTGAAGTTAACACATAACGGGGATATGCTCTGGGATAGGGTGGTGTTTAATGACGCTGAATGAAAAGGAAAATGTCAACTGGCTCCGGCATTAAGAGGCAGAAAAACTCAGAACGGTAGTTTAAATTCAGGCAGGATCATCACTTTAAGTGATCCATTTCACATTGTCTTCATATGTGATGCATTCTTATAAATAGCTGACAGTTTATTGTAATCCTCTGCAGCTGATATGCTTCAGTTAGTTTTTGGTTTCCTTTAAATATGTGTCAGAAAATCATCTCCCAGCCCCCGTCTGTTTCCTTTGCATAAAACATTAAAAGTATTTTTACATCTTGGAATTGGAGTTTCATGAATTAAAAATCTATCTAATGGGGTTTGGGATGCTGAGGTTGCACTGCCTTTTTTCGTTCCTGGGCAGCTAAGTGGTGAGTGTTTGGATGGCATTGTTGTGCTCTTATTTATTTATTGCTCCCCATCCCTCACTTCCTGTTGTAACGACAGAGGTTGAGTAAGGTTTCAATGGAGGCCTTCTGTTCTGGAGCTACGCTGTTTTTTTTGCCTTTGATACTGCAAACCTCAAGATCCTTGTAGGTATATTACATGAGCATGCAAGCCTATCTGGAATCTGTGATTTTAAGATTTTTACTCCAGATTTGAAAAAGAAAGTGTTTTGTATTAATAGATGACAATTTGTCCTAAACAAGCAGATTGTCAGATGTTGAAAAAAGAAGCCAAATATGGAAGTGCAACGAGCTGAAGTTCCTTGTCTCCACTTGTGGCTTGTTGCAAAGGCAGATGAATCCCTATTGGGTCCCATATTACAATGCCAATTTTTACAACAAGTTACAGCATGATTACCACCCTGTACAAAAAACTGATTTGGCATGCAGCAAATGAGTATCAGTAGCTCAAGTCTTTATTCTTCTTTTTTTTAGGTTTGTTTAAAAAAAAATATTTTGGGGGCTTTTTGGCTTTATTGGATAGGACAGGAAGCATTGGGAGGAGAAAGTTGGGAATGACATTCAGCAAAGGGCCAACATTGAAATCGAACGGTTGCTTCAATAAGGGACTATAGCCTCTGTACATGGGATATGCAACATAACCACTAGCGCCCCATCAAATCTTTGTTCTAACACCATACCAGGGGTGAGTTTTTTATAAATGACTCATCTATTTTGATTTTATTAAGCCTGAGAATTATTCAAACATTTGCATAATTAGGGGTGCGGCTAAGTTGATTGACAGGTGGACGCATTGCAGATCTATCATCAGTTTATAGGTTTATCAAAAATTACTTGTAATAGCATTTCCAAAATGGTGCACGCCATTGTTTGGCTTTATAATGCCTCTTCAGAAACCAATGGGGGACTTCAATCAGTTTTTATAATATAAATAATTCTGTAATAAAGTTAGAGTAGAGTAAGAGTTCCATTAAAAAGAGACAGAGACAAAAAAACAGGGAACAGAAAGTCCCTTTAAAACACTCCTGAACTCTACCCCACATCACAAACCTATTTGTTCCAAGCTGTGAGTCATGATGAGAGGTTCGTGGTGTTCAAAGTGAACCGTGCTGAAACTTTATAATGAGCAGTTTCACCTGAATCAGGTAGCGTCTCACCTATTAATAAGAGGCGACCCACATGCTATTTTGGACTGTTTCTGGAGTCAGTGGTGGGTGGACTGCACCACTTTTGAGTCTAACCATGAAATCCTTGGTGGAAATGAGCCTTGATCCATGAGAGGTGGGGGGGCGGAGTGGTTCAAACCAATTCATTTCAAGTGTTTTATTATGCTCAGGGGAACCTGCTTTCTGCAGCACTGTTTATCAAAAAAAATCCAAATAATTATGAAGTTAATAGGACACAAGTGCAAGTAATTAAAGCTATTGAGCACACTGATATAAAAGCTTGGCTGTTTTTATTCCCTTCTGTCATTTTCCCTTCGTTTTTCCCTGCTTAAAGACACAAACTGTTTTTTTTTGTTTCTGTTTCCTTGCCCACATTTCACTCTAATCATTTCATTTTTAATCCCAGCTAATCATAAGTTAGGGCAAAAGTATTCACTGTTTCTTCTTACCATTACATTTAAAAGAAAAGGCACGTTGAGTAAACTACAAAATACATTGCAGCAGCAGCTTATTGCTTGCTGGATAACTGAGTCCAGTTTCAGGAGTTTGCTAATTGATTTACAAGCTCTATTCAAAACAACAGAGACAACTGAGGGGGAGAAGTCCTTAAATCTGTGTACCCTACATGAGTAATAAAAGTCAAGTCGTTTAACTAAAAGACAGTTTGTATGGAAAGGGTGGATACCAACGCATCCCATGTTGTGTTACATATTTATGTGATGCAACAGCAGCCACATCGCTATCATAGGATGGCAGACCATTTGCTATGTGTAATTGGCCAATCATAATCTAGTATTTAACAAAGGAATGTAGTAACTGGTTATAGCTGTTTTACCGTTAGCAAATGCACCAGCTATTATTTCTGGTGTCTTATAAACCCATGAGGGTTGGGCACTTTGTGTGCATGACATGTAAATAAAATACAATCCATTAATCCATCCATCCAACCAACCGTCCAGCCATCCATCCATCCATCAATCATATATTCACAGACAAGTTGTTGGAACAACATTTTCCTAAAACAGGACGTCAATTGTTCTCAGTCTACAGGCAGACAAGTTCATTTGTGAGCCTGTCATAACTTATTTGTGGCTCAATGTGAGATGTGATGAGTCACAGCGAGCAGAGACACAACAATGGAGACTCACTCTGCTACATGAACGAGGTCAGCCTGGATACTTGGTGGTCATGTTAACATTTTAAGCTGCCATCAGAACCATTTTGCTAACGATGCTGTCACAACCTTTTGAAAAAAACACTTCCATACTTAATATCTGGCGCACCGGATTCAACAAGAAAGTGTAGGAAAGGCCTTTGATAGCTCATTCTCATTCCCAACTTGTTAATTTGAAATAAAACACAAGATATGTGCACAATCACATCCTCCTTGTTAGCTCTGAAAAGGACATTTACATCTTTTTTTAAATAATCTAGAGCTGACATGATGATCCTCAAATACAATTCTGAGATGATTATGTAATTAAGTAAGCCTACTAACTAGAGTATTTATTTTCTACCAGTTTATACATCTGCCCAACTACGTCTAATGTTGACATTTTTAATCAAGTATGTAATTCTGATAATATGACTTTATGTCCTGATTATATGACTATAGTACAAAATATCATAACATATTACACTTCATTAAGAAAGAATGTATTGGTCTGTAGTTTTAAATTTAAGTTTGTGCCATATTTGCTGTATAGGGTGCTACAGCCTTTGATTAAGACATCTGAAATGTTACCATCTAAACTGACATACCCACTTCTTTCTCATCCATCAGCCAGTGAGGAGCGAACATTTTCATAAACGGGATCCCTGAACCTCAAAGTTGCCACGTTACATTTGTCAAACCGTCTTGTCAAACACTCACTCAAAAGGTTATTATTCCCCAACGCTCTAAATAAATTACGCTCTACGGCTTGGTCTCACTTCAGAGCCGAATCACAAATGCTTTCTCTCGTCCCAGGATCCGAGTTCATTAAAAAAGTCCCGTCTGTCTTGTGGGAGCCCACTAGATATAGACCCTCCACCCAGCCTGCAGGGTGGAAGCCAGTGCATGATTTTTTAATGATGTCTGAGGTCCTCCCACCAGAGTCATTATACACAGATCTCCTGAATGGAATTAAACTGGAAGCCGAGTGCAAGAGACCCCAAAGAGGTGGCCAAGTCTTTGCAGCTAATGCGAGCTGTGACATGGGGGGAGCGCTCAGGACTATAGGCAAAAAATTAAATATAACTCCAACAGATTTATGACCCTATTGAATAATATGTGCAGGTAAGCACTGCAAAGTTTGTGGAGTAACTTTTAAGTATGCAGCTCTCCTGTTTTTGGAGTTTACAGTATGGAGAGGGGAGTCAAACCAATTTCAATGTTGGGTAATGCTGAATTTGCATGCTGTGTCCTAAATCTGTAGCAGACATCACCTGCCTACTCACGAGCCTGGCGTATCTAGGTTGAGTGTCTCTGTCAGCTATTTTTAAAAGTTTGTCACGCTTCAGCTGAATCTCGCTGGCTGAAGACACCACACTTTTATTCTACGTATGTATTCCAATGACGCTGCTGAGATTTGCCATAGTTGCAGCATATTGGAGGAGCGATTAATATGTGTGTGTGGGTGGGGGTGATGTATAGAGGCTGTCATGTAATGATGAGAATCAATGAAGATCTAATTATAATCACATGAAGAGCTGAGGGATAATGATGTTATTCCTTTAATGT
Organism: Labrus bergylta; assembly: GCF_963930695.1. Classification (NCBI taxonomy): domain Eukaryota; kingdom Metazoa; phylum Chordata; class Actinopteri; order Labriformes; family Labridae; genus Labrus; species Labrus bergylta. The sequence goes on along the minus strand of NC_089198.1, from coordinate 31,242,095 downwards.
ATGTCTTCTTTAACACGATTCTTTCGACCTGCACATCATTTGAGGCAGACATGTTATTCCACCATAAATACCTGTCACAAATCAGCCTCACAAGCACCAGCTGTAATATTAAAATCATGCTTACACCTTTATGCAATAATACAACTCAACTCATGATATTTACTCTTTAGTGACAAAAAGTTTGTCTGCAACTTCAAGCAAACAAAGAAGTCCACATCATAAAACTTTCCACTGGTTCACAGAATCAAATCCTCTTACTGTCTTCACTCCTCTTCCTACCAAACATTCACTCACTTCAGATGTTTAAAATAAAAATCCTGCTTAAGGGACGAGAATATAACATACATAAAATCTGCCATAAAATATGAATTCAATTCAATTCTTCTCTGGCATGAATATGAAAATATTGCCAAAGCATAAAATAAAACAAAAAAATCAAATCATCATAATAATGATTATTAAATATACTAAGTCTGGTGTTTTTATTCCTTTGTTCAATTGCGCTCGAGTCTCGAGAGCACTCCAGATGAGATGAGGTTGATCACACCTGCGGTCAATCTGGTACTGATTACAGAGCTCCTCTCTGATTGGCTCAAGAGGACAGGTACCAGGACATTTAATGTGTGTGAGCTCAGACCGGTTGATGTGTGGCTCTTTTCAGAAGGCCGTGAGCCTGACCAAGGTTGCGCAATGTAGCTACATGTGCATGACATCACTGCATGTCCTGAACATTCATACTGGTATCTTTTCCTCCTAAAAACGATGCTCTTATTTTCTTTGGTCAGTTTAGTCCAAAGAAAGGTTCATAACCTGTACCTGTTTCATGCACTGGATTCGTTTGATCAATTCCACTGCAGTAATATAGACTTGTGTTGTGTTGACTCAACAGCATCAAAGCTTCCTTCAGTGTTCCTCCTAACGGAGGCTTTCTGAACACGTTTTGCAGAGGAGGACTTAAAGTTGACCCCAAGGATGAGTGAGGTGCTTTGAATCAATCCGCCAACCTACCTGCCTTCCTCCTGTGTTTGAATCATTCTGCAGAAATCACCGAGCTGAACGCCTCCCTGTTTAATTTCTCTCAGCTATTTCCAGAGCCATGTAAAAGCCCCCCCTCCCCCGTTTGTGTGTTCGAGTGTGCGTGGGACCAATGTGTCCTATTTCCCCTCCAAACTGAAAAACTAGGCTTCGGGTTTATTAATATTTGCATCCGCTCCTCTAGTCCCCAAAAGAGCGACGAGGAGCGTCACTACAGATACATGTCTCTGCATACAAACGAACTCATTCCAAATGAGAAGGCTTCATTCTCATTGTTTCTCAGGCAGAATAATTGTTCTGAAGGAAACTAAGATTTAATATCTTAGGTGTCTTTGTCACAAAACAGGTGCCTTGCTGATGTTAATTTGCAGAGATACGCTCTGTCTGTCTTTGCACGGTGCTTCTGTGACTTCTTCGGCATTACTTTTCTGAAAAGGCAGAAAGCTATACTGACGGCTGCATTATTCATAACTCCTACTGCAAGGAGGAGATTACTTATTGATGTGCATAAGGTATCCCCCAGATCACTCGGTGAGAAAGTTTTTTTTAAAGTTCTGCAGGTGTGAGGATAGAAGTGTTGCACTACAGTGTGGCTGAAAGACTGCAGACAGGTGCATGTGCACCGAAACTTTTTAAAGGATCAATCTATAGAAAAGAATAAGGATAATTACAGCTTCTTACTTCCCCCGTGTGCTTCTTTCTACAATTCATTTAGCAGACGCTGTTTATCCAAAACGACGAGAGTAAGTACAACACATGCCAGGATCTAGAGAGTAGGAAACAACGTCAGTAAGTGCAAACAAACAGCTTTAAAGGTCCCATATTCTGCTTTTTCTGGTTTTATATGTTCTTTAGTGTGTTTTCCAAGTGTCCTGTGCATGTTTAGACACATCTATGTGCAAAAATTCAAAGTCCGTGGAAACGCGGCTTCTCCTACCTCCTCCTGTTAGCTGTAGCATTAGCTGCATGTAACGCTCGGTTCTAGCCCCCCTCGATAAAAATTTGTCAGTCAGACGTCATTGTCAGTGTGAGATCACTGATCTAAGCCCATTGGCTCTTTGTGGCAAACCCTGCAGCTCATGTTGAAATTTTCAAGAAGCGTGCTGAGCAACCTACCAATAACGACAGAGCGGATCGGCAGACCAATCAGAGCAGACTTGGCCCACGTGGGGTCTAGCAGTGTGGGCACAACAGAGTGTAGCTGATGGACTCAGAGCGTAGAGGGAGCAAGGAGGAGCAGTACATGAAAACTTTTTTCAGACTTTAGCTATTGTGAACGTACAAAAGTAGGTACATAGATTAAATATACGAACCCCAAAAAGGGCATGATATGGGCTCTTTAAGTCTGATCAGACACACAGGTGCTGACAGGAAGTGACTAGAGGTGCTGACAGGAAGTGAACGGGGACTATAAGCGAGTCCAACATACCCAGGGTATCGTTGGGTTATCTGGCTACACTAACCCTAACATAAGAAGTGATTAACAGTCATATGAAGCTAGTTATCAACCTGATAAGTAACCCTCTACTTTCCATGAGCGTGTCCACATAAAAGGGGCGGAGTTAGCTTCATATAACCTATCACAATCATCACTGCATCTGCCATCAGCAAATCGTCTGCTCTAACAAACTCTGAACAAACTATATTACCTTTTTTTTTTTTTAGCTTCTTTTTTTTTTTCATTTAAACCCCCCCCCCCCCAAAAAAAACAACAAACTATACTACTAATAGAAAGACGTTAAAGAACAAACAGGCTCCCAGAGACTCCCAAAGTTACACAGCTGCAGGAACAAATGCAGGAAGGACATCTGACATATGAAATAAAAATCAGAGAGTATTAATGTACAAACTACGGCTTATTATTTCTGTCCCATCAGACAAGGAAATGCACTGGTCAATTAAAAAAACACAATGCTGGACTCATGATCGTATTTTTCATCACGTTATCAACATTAGGTCAAAATATGCCCACAATGAACAACAGAGCAACCTCAAAGACAAAGTCACATGTTTTCACGTTTTTTTTCTTCATTCTCGCATGCACTCACGCTCCAAAAAACGGACCCAGCGAGGCAGGGTGCGTGCTGTCGGACGGATGAAAACTGTGGCGCTGGCAGACCACAGCGTGTATGTGAAAATGAGGAGTTAGACAGCAAAGATTAAATTACCATGAACATTTTAATTGTAATTCAGGGTTACAAATTGTAGTTAAACTTTGTCAGGAAACAAAAGGTTTAATTTCTCTATCATATGTGGGAGTGGATTTCGATATATAAAAGCATGGAAAGAATGCCAAATGAAGTCGCTTCACGTTCAGGACGGCTGATGAAAGATGTGTTTAAAAGAAGGATGACACAACTACCTGCAGGCTGAGTTGTAGAAACTGGTGCAACAGTGGTGTACAAAAAGGGACTTCTTGTTACTTCAGGGGGAGAGAAATGATTTTTAATCTTGTGTAGGTGTCAATGATTTAGACACGAGGGGAAAAAACACTTAAAATAGGCCATGATTACACATTGGATCGGAAGACAAAACCTAAAAGTGGAGTTGTACATACAAGAGCAGGTTTGGATGTGTGAAGGTCACAGAATTTTCCTCTTATAGTTGTGAAGCTGTCACCTGTTTGTTTCTGCATTTGTGAGAGACATGCTGCTTGTTGTGTGCACTGTGCAGACTTCTTTGATACTGAAGAATCACTGTAGTGTTATTGTTCAAAGAGTATTAAACAGAATCCTGAGTTACAAGGAGCATTTTCTATGATTTCTTATCAAATTCAAATGCATTAATCTTGAATGTATAAAGGAGATTTTGCAAACAACTACTTTAAAATTTAAATTCAGTAGATGCTGATGCTCATGACCATATTAGAGAATGTATCGTCTTTTTGGGGTGTATTATGCAGTGGTTGTGGTTGTCGATCTCAAAGTTGGAGGTTTCGAGCCCCTGCTTTGACAAAGTGTCCTCGGTCAAGACATTGTACTCTAAAATGCTCCTGAACAGAGACAACAAAGTAAATGCACGAGCGGAGCTAAGCCATTCGTTCCATGTTCATAGAAAGATGAGAAAATTGTTCTACAAATAACTTGAAACAGATTCTTTGAAATGTTTTTGGGGAACTTAAAGCAACAGAGCGTAATAGTTACTCAAAAGACACACAATCTCTCTAAAGGTTTTCTGAAGAACACTTTCAAGTCCATCAATGGCGGTTGCCATTTTAACAAATGCCATCTCAACCAAACTTTTGGTCAACCGACTGTACATATAAGGCAAAGAGCTGCAGCTAAGGCGAGCTGTAAGCCACCTGACAAACAGCTAACACACGCCTGGTTTAAACATGCATAACTCTTAGTCTTCATAAATTAAAAACTGAAAAGTTATTGATAAATTCACCCCCTGTACAGTGTGTGCCAACAACCACATAAGCTATAAGGCCATAAATCATTTTTTTGGACAAGGCTGTAAATTTATTTTTTTCTGCCTTCAAAATCAACGTTTTAATATGGGGTGTGTATGGGACTTACAGGCCTTTCGAGCCAGCCTCAAGTGGACTGTTCAGGAACTGCACTCTTGCATTTGCTTTGTTTTTAACATCAGAGGTATGCCGTTTAATCTTAGGTTAAAATTACTTGAATTGTGATGCTAATTCTGTTGGCCCATTAATGGCTATTTCCATTATGTATTAGCATAAAGCTAACGTACATCCCGATCTTTGAGAAATGTTTCCTCTCTATATGTTCCTCTCCTTCTCTGGTCCACCATCAATTGCTCTCTTAACGCTTCTTGACGTCTTCTATTCCCTCTACTTCCACTTAAACACACCCTGTCAGAACACCAAAATTACTTTATCAAAAAATTAAATAACTTGGCCTGCTGACAAAAAGCCAAATGGGAAAATGTCACAATGTCTTATTTTGTGAAAGGTACAATTACAACCAAATGAGACCAGGCATTGTTCAGATACAAATTGATCGTATTGCCCACCCCAACCGCTCTGACCTCCATCACCACCAGTGTCCAACCTGCACTTATTGAATAAAGACTGCAGCCTTGCAATCAGATTTCAAATTGACTCTTGCTGAATGAAAAGATAGACAAACACAGGTTTCTCCATTTCCAACTGTATTGCCCTGGAGACATTTTCCCCCACAGAAAATCAGCAGAATCAAAAATAATTGAATTGTTTGATTGTTTGTGTTTTTATTTTTTCAGCTGGGAGGAAATAATTGGATCAGTACGTGTTAAAACACAGTTACTGTGGCACTTATTATCACAGCAAGCTGCTCACTGTTTCATGGTGGGAAGCCAGTGCATTCATATAAAACACACCGACACACAACAATTACAATCCAATCTCGGTGCACCATTTAGGGGTGAGATTGACTGCCTGCCCTCTCACACTGATGTCTGATGAGGAACATTGAAGCTTTTGAGACCTAATGATGGCAGTGTTGAGGAAAACAAGTCCCTATAATCAGAGACAAATGCTCTTATATTAGGCTGCTTCAAATTTAAAAGGGAGTTAAGGCTCCACTGTGAAATTATTTTATTCCAACAATGAGCTGCTTGCAATGAAGAGCCAATGGGAACTGAATATATACCACAAACTCTGCAGAAGTCAAAAGCTTGTTAGCCTCTTTCTAGCTAAAACCTTTGTTATACAATCACAACTAATGTCTCAACCCAGCTCACATAACAGCAAACAGCAGGCAAATTTAGCAACTAGCTTGTGGAGAAAGCTGAACAAAGGTGGTGAGACAAAACAAAGCTAATAGGAGAGTCTATATAAGGCTAACAATTAACAGGTGACCCGAGGGCGTTTTCGTTGCTAACCTTAGCAAAACGTTAGCCTAGAGTCGTTAGTCGTTAGATTATTGACCAGACACATTTTCTGCAAAGTGTAAATGAAAACAGATCGTTTTTAAGCAGCAGCTTGAGCAGCCAAATAAGCTGTGAACACCAAACTGAAATGTAGCTACTACGCGTGTAACGTTGAGTATTTGTCCCAAGCTGTCACGTTATGGATGTCACAGTTCAGTGCACAAAAAGGCAATCACACATGGTAGTATCCACACCCCAGTCCAAGTGGTCGTAATGCTCACAACTGGTTGCAAACTGCTGATAACAAATGCAGAAGAAGACATAGCAAAACACAAGAAGAGGAAGAAGTAGAAGAAGAGCAAGACTATAACAAGGTTACATCGCACCTTAGTTAGTGTACTCAAATCCAGGGCCTGGGTCCATCTTGAAAAAACATTCTGTAATTCCAACTTCTGTAATTTGAAATTCAGATGCTTAAGTTGTCACATACTGAAATGTTTTATGATCCAAGGTTCTCAAAGAAAAAAGGAAAAATGATTGTACAAGTCACATATTACACTTTTTTTTTTAACACAAATGTAACCTACCAGTTTGTCCTAAATCAACACTGATGAAAGCATCCATATTTGTTTGGCACCACTGTGGAGCATTTGTTTTACATAAGTATACTTCATGTGGAGGTTGCCATCGTTCTGCACTTCTAGTGGAACAACCTGTGCCAGAAACGGCACCTTGCAGTGTCCTAGAAGCCTGAAAAAAAGTCTGAGCTGTGGCAGTTTGCTCATTTCCATTATTTGCCAGATCCCAGCGTGCTAAACATTAGGCCTGCTGCCAAATATCACAATGTGGTAGAACTAACTGGTTCTTAGCACAACCTGGCCACCGTCTGCTCTTATCCATATGGTCAATTTGTCTTCCGCTCTCCTAGGCACACAGACTCAGACACACACTTTCCTTCTCTTTTCTACCCATTCACTGACACAGTTCTTTCCCCCTAACCCCTCCCCCACCACTCGGTCTTTTCTGCTGACTTTCCCCCCATCCTTGGCTCCTCATCCCTCTCTCTCTCTCTCTCTCTTTAGCCAAGGCAACATTTGAGCACTCGCTCAGCCTCTCTGTTGCCTCTATGTTGCACTGTTTGCATACCCCTTTGTCTGCGGTTTCAAAATCAGTTGCTAAGTAAGCCTTTTGGCTTCTGCAATCTCCACCGGAGAGTTTATTCCACCCAGAGATTTGTGAGTACATCATGTGAGTGAAAGATAAGCAGGAACAGAGGAAACATTATGCAACAAAACCATGATTTCAGCAGTAAGTTAAGGCCTGACGTGAAAGAGAAATGGAGGAGGGGGGGAGTCACCACTTTTTTGTTCAGGATAACTTAAGAAAAGCATTATTGAACATTGCAATGAAATGTAAAAGTGAGTGTAAAATCTGTTGCACCTGGAGCCAAGACTAAATGTTTTTGCTTTTTGCCAGGTAATGAGTCATCCTGCGTCAAGAAACAAAAAGAGCAAAAAGCTATCAACCTTGCTTATGTAATGCTACTAAAATACATCAGATGCCAACAAACATTGCAACTTTGTAAAAAAAAAAACAACAGGGGGTGTCTTGGAGCTTTACAATGGATGGTTGCCAACGGCTACATCCATCAATCTGACATAGTACGAAGCGGAGGACTGCAACATCTCAATCCCTTTTTTTGGAAAGAAAGCAGAAAGTAATGGGAAGTTCTGCTCAACCAAAGATTATATTTCTTGGCTATAGCAGAGTCATTAGGCGGAAACATGTACTGTCGGGTTTTTAAAAAATGTTTGTTAGGGAGGAAAACTTGGAAAATGTTGCTGGATCGGAGACAGAAGTGAGGCTGGATGAAAAGCAGCCAAATTGAAACTGGCAGCTGACCATGTCAGAAGATAACTTTAGTGGTAATGATTTGACATGTTCTGACCCGCCAACTCCGACAAACAGGCAGCACACACAACACATTGTCGGTTTGGACTGTAACTGAAACAACAGCGGCTCTATAAAAAAGCTAAAATAATCGATAAAAAGGTTCTGTGTTGATTTGTTGCTGCAGTGATGAGGAGCTAGTTTTACTCCACCAGTATGTCCTCCTTTCATGTTTTAAAATGTAAGTTTAAGTCGAGCAAAATGTTTGGTACATTTTAAAACCAACCAAGTCAATGAAAACAGCTCAGCAGAAGACGACTAAACTTGGTCCAATAAAAGACTCAGGAGCAAAATTCAATTGACCAGTGCTGCTGTGCCATGACACCAGCTCTGAAGGGCGTCACTGGAAATAGGCGCTCAGAGCCGACCGTCAAAGCTTTCAAAGCTGCATCACTCTGCTTCAGAGAGAAATGGCCGCACATCATCTCAGTTTTGATGCACAAATCAGACTTTATTATTCCTATAAATTATGTAGCATTCCTCTAAGGTTCAAAAATACTGCATGTCCGTCGGATAGCGTCTGGCATTTATCAATGAGCTAACTGGATTGCAGCAACAGTTAAATCAGAAAGGCTCATTAGTCCGCCTCAGCTATTTTCTCACTTCTCTCAATTTAAAATTCATAAGGGAGTCAGAAGCCCCCTCTGGCTCGGACTATCTTCCCAAACCCTTATGCACACTGTCTGGTGCCAATCACTAACCAGCAGGCTCTTTATTCAGCCAGTTAGCTGCCGCTATCCTCCGCTGCCTGCTGCTTCTGTCTCGTTAACATTACACTACCACATCATTTGGAAAGTGTTTTTTAGACACAGTGGAAAATGATTGTCTTGTCCTGAGCTGTTGCACCCCATCATGTTTGTCTGATCAGGTGTGAAACTGGGATGTGATCAGCAGTGGTTCAGCTCGTCCTGTAGCGTACAGCAGAGTTGATGCCACAGAGTGAATGCTGGATGCTGATGATTCTTGATTCTTCAAAAACGCACATTCTTTGACTAAATTAAAATGAGGAAGAAAATTACATTTGCTTTATCATTTTCAAAAAATGCCCCGCTAAATTTATATCATAATTCAAATGAAAAAGCTAATTTTAAAATGAAAATACAGTAACAGAAACACGTTTTAATTTTCAGATTATAGGTGCATTATTTGACCTATATTTAAAATGAATATTCAGTCATCCAGTTTGCATTATACTTTTACTCTCTATGTATGCATATTGTATGACATCATTCAAATGAAAACGAAAAGGTCTTAGGCTTTTCATTTTCAAACTTGCCGTGCTAAAAAGTGATCATAATTCAAACCAACTCGAAAATGAAATGGCAAAGTGGACGACACAGGAAAGTGACGTCAGACTCCAGCTCCCAGGCAGGTGAACGTAATATTTACAGTCTATGAGGCAAGCGGGCAGAACGTGCAGTACGATGTATATATCTCCTCGTACTTAACCAATTAAGACAGCAAAAGTAATTGCTTTCTTACTTACTCTGCATTACGCAAAAGACAATCTTAAGATCCCATTGGCAACCACCATCAACCATCGTCTGATAGCAGATAGACTGTATACCTCTGGTGAGCGCCTGTGGTTAATTTCTTGGTCCAAGATTCATCTGTTGAGTCTCAGTTCAACAGTAGAATAAAAGTAAAACAGTGGCTTCACTCGGGCTCTATAAGGCCGACAAAGAAACAGATTTACTTCTGATTTATTCCCAATTTACAAGAATTAAATTTGCGACATCATGATGTAGTTTTGAACACAGTAAAATATCAAGCTTTGTCAGGTCTGTCGTGAAGTGAAGAAAACAACTTTTAATATGTTTGTTTGTTGAAAGGAAAAAGTTATCATTATTAACTTTGTTTGTATATGGCTTTAAGGACCAATCTGTACGATATCTACTGAATTAAATGAGAAAATGATCTTACAGTATCATCATGCAAGTTTCTCAGATAAATACTGGAGATGCTTTTGAGAAGAAGGGTTTCAAGAATGATCCAGAGCTGGCTAATGAAGCGTCCGTGGCATGGTAACCTGAGTGAACATCGACTATAGGGAGGAGAGGATGGCAGGGAGACAGCTTTCTTCAATGTTTAGGATTTGGACTGAAGTACCACTTTTAAACACAAGGTGTCCGAGTTACTTAATGCTCCTTTAAATATTACAATAATATTTATGTAGCCTCTTGAGTAATTATAATACTTAGTTATTGGACTTAACACTATGAAATGAGTCCCGTCCAAATAAGTTGTGTCACAGTTCCAATAATTCACACAGTTTTTACAACGACACAATCTCTCTCTCTTAAACATTAAATCTGGAGTTAATTGTAGTTGTGCAGCCTGCACAATGTGAACATGTTATGGTTCATCCTCTTCTCAGTTGTATCGGAGCCTTGGCATAACTAGAAATAGCACAAATAAAAACTCATGAACTTTACAAGACCCGATAAAATGTTTTACCTGTAGTACTTCAGATGATATATGAGCTGACACCCAGCCAGGGGGACATGACTGTGTTGACAACGTCTTTAACTCTGCTCTCGCTCTGGGAACCCTTTTCTTTTAGTTTATTTATTGGTAACAATCAAAGTGAGATTCATGCCTCCTGAAGTTGCTCGAGCAGAATAATCACTGTTGCACAGCTGCCTAATATTGTGGGGACTTCTGTTACTGCAGGGACTGCAAATGTGTTTACCTCTGTTCAAATCTGTCCAGCTGAACGTCTTCCCCTGGCATCTTCTAACAGGTTAGGAAACATCCTTCCCTCTCTCCTTGATATCATTTCCTCAGTTTAGACAGATTAAATACTTTTAAAGTTGATTTGCCCTCGAGTTTCCTGCGATAAGAAATGACTAGACATAAAGGTGTTCAACGCTTTGCCCCAAGTGCAAAAGTGAAGCCAAAATGTTGCTCACATCGTTCTCTGGTGACATCATGTGTAGCCTGTGCAGTACAAAATTGACAAAGAAAATAGATAGCACAGAGATGGGCAAATGAAGCCGTGGTTTTGACATTCCTACTATCCAACTATCCCCTACAACTACCCAAAGCACACATTTGACTATCTGAACAACTTGTGCACAAAGATTGTGCTGCATGGTGATGTCAACGTCATCACCCCGTCCACTATACCTTTTCCTGAATATTACCTGCTGCGTTCTGCTCATCCTGCTTCAACCTGCACATCATTCCAGAGGGACTGGCGGATTTACAATCTACATTAAGTCTAGGTGAAAAATGTAGGCTATCCGTTTGTGTTCACACATGCAGTCTGTCGGGGCCTGGAGCAAAAATTAATCAGGGGCCCCTCATACCAGTGTACCATTATGTCTGCCAGTGCCCAGATGATGATGATGATCGTTCACTCCCACACAGATAATTCCTTAGCAGGGCATATGGGGCCTCCTCAGGGAGGTGTCCTACTGTCATTTCAAAATTTGTACATTTTGAGCCACTGTTGAGGTTTAAAGTTTGCCAGCCCTTGGGCCCCCCCCTACTGGCCTGGAGCTCCATTCAGTGGCCTGCCTTGCCTATTATTAAGCAGCGACTCTGCACACATGCAGCTTAAAATAAAAACGTCCCATTCATGTGTGAGTAGGGCTTAACGTTTGTAAGAGAGAGAGAGATGCAGGGAAACCACTGAGAGGAAAGTGGTAGTGTTCAGCTGTTGCCTGATGGAACGGAGGATGTATTTTTTAATTCTGAAAACTAATCTTTAGATGATGAAAATAGTTGCAAATATTGCCCAGTTTCTACTCCATCAGTGTTGTATCCATCAGAGCTCTTTTTGATGTCTCATAGTCTGTGTGTAGCTCTGAGTTCTTTCTCTCCCCCCTCTGTGTCACACACACACAAACGAGCACAAAGAAACAGTCGGAGGATGAGGCTTTAAATGTGTATGTTTGTGTGTGTGTGTGTGTCTGATTGTTCCCAAAGGGACTTGGAAAGGAAGGAAGTCTCCACATTTCACACTGGGTCCTGCTGGGCGTCTGAGCAAAAACTCTCAACAACACTCCCCGGCCCTTTTCATAGTGCAGTTCCACAACAGCGACTTAACCAATCTCTGCCGTCTTTACGCCTTAAACACTCATATTGATTCCACAGCGGCTTTATATTTATATCCCAGTCTGAGAATTCACATTGCCTCACGGTCATTGCGGAAGCGTGAGAGAGCACGCCACAGCTGAGGCGCCACGTACACACATACAGTCAGACACACACACACACACACACACACACACACACACAGCGCTGCTCTCCCCGCTGGCTCCACCAACCACGTCTTGCCCCTGTAACGACTCTGTTACTACCTCCAAAGCTTCTCCAAGACTCCAAGACTTTCATACTGAAGGTCAAAGGGCGTAAACATTGCATCTGGCATCTTTTCACCTTCAAATACAATTTGCGTACCTTCTTGTAAGTCAGCATGCATCTTAATTTGGGTGCATGATGTGTTTACAAGGACTGTTAGTCTCTTTTTTTAAACTCGAAATTATTCAGCTGGAGCTGAGGCAGGTTTTAAGACTTATGACAAACTGTTACATCGCACCCACCTGTCAATCTTGTCAGCTACGCGCCTTAATATGGATAACACGTTGTTTTTCAAAATCAAAATGGAGATAAAATAAAATTCACCCCCCTATATAGTGTGTGCCAGATGACAATAACTAATCAGATTTCGTTTTGTGTACCAGGCAGCATTTTTTGCCAGTCGTGTATGTGACTTCCTGTGCTCCTGGAACTCGCCTCTAGAGGACACTCGATGTACTGCAGGATTTTGCACTTCCGCATTGGCTTAATTTTTCAATAACGGAGGTTGTCCGCTTGGTTATAATATCAAAAACATTTATGGTGCTGAACTGTGAGGTTAGCTGTGTAAAGAGAAAACGAAAACAACTGAATGTTTTTCAGGCTTCGGGCAATAAAGAGCTGCAGTGAAGCTCAAGTCGAGTGTGATACTGGCACATGGGTTAGTTAATGTTAGCACCGTGAGCACAACAATTTAGTCATATATTCATTTATAGACAATGCCCTGGGTTGAAATATGATTGGCATGCTATTAAAGTTGTAGTATTGTTGTAGTACTTTTCAGACATTCAGGTTGAACTTTTACTCAGCTGTGAATAATACGAAGAGCAAGCCAAGGACCCTGTAACTGCATCTGCTGGTCCAGCTGTGGCCTATGCACTGTACAGTCTAAAAAGCAGGAAAATCTGAGGTGGTAAGACTTATAAATATATGAACATGTCATATTTGTCATTGGTTCATGCCCATAATGTGGCAAGATATTCAGTCACCACCACCGACGAGTTCAAACAGCTGCGCTACGGCATTTTGATCTCTGAACTGGCACTTTGCATTGTGGGAAACAGTACGCGAGCTAGACTGGTCCGATGCATACTTTACATTTTTCCTGAATTAGTATGACATCCTGGTATTTTTGGCATACTGCGGATTTTGCAGTTGTTCGCATACTGCATTTTGGCCAAATCAGTACGTACTAGTAGTATAGTATGCGGTTCAAATATAATTGAAGTATTTTAAGTTAATTTAGTTGAGTAAATGATCTGATGTTAAAGGTAAGGGTTTAAGAGAAAAGTGAAACTCCTTATGTGAGTTGTGCTGCCAGGTGCGGCCATTTTGTTAATGGGGCAGTTTATAAAGGAGACATTTGTTCCTGCAGGGGAAATGAGATGAGGACGTGCTGCCTTTAACGCGGTCCTTAATCTGATTTAGGTATGTGTTCATTTACCTGATTTTTCATTGAACTTTTTTTGTTTTATGAAGTTAACACGTGTTGGGATTACCACTGTAAATAAATGCTCACCTCTGGAAAAACGTCATCTGCTGAGTTTGACTTCATATCACCTTCCAAGACACTTGTGTCAAACTACTTAACACAAGTATCTAGACTTCTGGATATACATAAGTTCTCAGAAAGATATTTTTGATATTTACAAGAAGTCTGTTGATACTTTTTTCTCAGCTCAAGGACTCAAGGATTTTTTAACTGTCAGTTAGTTCCTGATTTTAATTGGATGGAGACCAAACAGAAAGGGACTCAGATTCACATGTACAGACATCCACCCACACTCTCCTCTCTCTGTCTCTCAGCTTCTCTTTCAAAAACATTTTGTTTTGACAGATTCGGCTTTGCATTGCATATTTAATGGCCGAGCTTCTCTTTTTTTTTCATCTGCTCAATAGCTCATATTAAACCTTAATGTCAAATCTCGCTTTCAGAGAACATTGCATCAATTCGTAGGTATTCACTTTCTAGGGACAAGGTCTCATTTTGTTCTCTGGCGGCCTGTAAAAATATTTTAATTCAGATGGTTACTGCTGGGTTCATTTAAAAAAAAATAGTTAATGTATAACTTATGATGGAGTTCTCTCTGGGCACCTGCACAGGTCGCTGAGGAGGCCTTACTTATTGGTCAAATTCAAGAGCTGAAATAGTATGAGTAACATCGTTGGAAGGATCTGGCAGGTCAATTTAATTCAATTCAATTCAAAAAACGTTATTTGTCCACAGGGGGCAATTCAAAGGCACACGATTGTTGGTCGATTGTTGATGCTCTCTACTTTTTTTTTTTTAAAAAGAAGTAAAAGTTAAAAGCTTTTCACAGAGGAAGTCCACCTCTGGAATGAATCCAATCAAGGTAAAGGTGAGAATTAAAAACTATTTGATTTATGCTTATGCCTGTATAAGTTCTTGCTTTATTGATTGATATTGATACAGTTCAGTTGGCTACATACTAGATGGTTTTAAAATCTTAAAGGATTTTTTAAAACATGGGAGACCAAAGCCATGAGGACAGATTTTCAACAGATTTTTTACATTATAATCCTCTATTAAAACCTGCGTGATTAAATGTGACTTCAGAAGAAAAACAAATATGGAGGACCATCATCGTTGTCGGCTGGCTGTCCTGCTGTGTGTTCTGTTTTGTGTCGATAAACCTAAACCAGAAAAACAATGAATGAATTCCTGGCTGAGAAGACGGATTATGTGCGGCTTTGTACAATTAGCAGTGCGGGGTGAGAGTGGGTTATCAGACTACGCAGTATGCGGTCGGTGACGTTTCCAAGTCTGCTCGCTATCATTTGGCTGCTGTGGGTATTCTGTCCGAGGCACTACGATCTGTAATCGTAAATCAAACATGTTTGAGTACCGAAACTCTCTGGACATGGAGCACCTCATCGACCAAGTGAGCTCAGACTGCACCCCACTACGTCCATTTTTATACAGTCTATGGCTGTAACACGGTCCCAGTGGAAGCAGTAAAATACTTAATAATAATATCTGTCATACGCAGAGAACTGTTGAATGAACATTGTTTTTTATGTGTCTGTCATGTAGTTCTGCAGTCAAGACCATACTAATCGAGACCAAGACATACCCGAGACCAGAGTGCTCCAAGACCGAGACAAGACCAAGACCAAGACCAAGACATTTAGTGATTGAGACCGATTCAAGACCAAGACCATAAAGATCATCATCTCATGTGAAAGGGGAGTGTCGCTACTTTAGACTGTAACACCGGGAAGGTTGAGGCCGTAACCAGGGGATACAAATCACATTTTGAATGAATTAAAGTTAATCCCAGTAATGATGTGGAAAAGTAGCCTCTCAGTGGTGGTCTTAACTGGTCTTGATGTAAGAGTCCGCCCAGTCTGAGACCGAGACAAGACCGAGTAAAAATGCTTTTGATTCCGAGATGAGAACTTCAAAAAGTGAACTCAAGACCGATTTCTAGTACTCCAACACTACTGACATGCTCTGTAGAAAATAACTTTTATGTATAATAAAATAATTATTAATGTGCAATAAACAAACACGGCTTCAGAGAGTCTGCCTGGTTCAGTCAGTTTGATGTATGCATGTTTCTCCCACTGTGTATGTTGTTTCTCTGCTCTCTTCATCTCTTCTCTCTGTGTGTTTGAACCCAGCAGTGTGTTGTCGACTGGTGGTCATGTGTGCAGCAGTTGGTGCTTCTTTTGTTTCATGCCTTCATGAAATATAAAAAGTTAAACTTTCAAACCCTCTGCAAAGACCCTCTGTGTTGGTGTACGAGTGTTTGGCAAGGCAGTGTGTGACCCACATTGGTCTTTGGTCCTTTTGTGGGAGGTATACACACACACACACACACACACACACACACACACACACACACACACACACACACACACACACACACGGCGTGCCCAACAGGCGACTGTTGCCTCCTGACTGCTTCCATCACTGATCCACAGGCGTGTTTCTGCCCCGCTGCTCTGTCCACGCTAAGCCCTCTGTGTCTCTGATGGTGTGGACCACAGAGGGAAATCTGCAGTCTTAAGCCCTACCACCCTCCACCCTCATCTTGTGTCTCATCAGCAGCCAATCTCTGTGAACTCCTCCAGAAGCCTACAGGTGAAAATTAAGCAGAGCCGCGGTCTCAGTAAAAACGGCTCCACACAGCTTCTTTGTCATTTTAGACAGATGAAAATAAAAAGAGTGAGATTATTCCCTGCAGTGCTTTGTTATTCCACCTCCAAATCCTGTCAATTGAGACCGTTCACTCTTTAACTGCAGGAGTCCGTGGTGTTGTAATGATTTGTCAAGGTAGTTCATAAGTAAAAGATTTTCTGTAAAGATGGGATTAATTCTAGTATGTGTTAATTAGAATTGTTAAGACTCAAAATGTGACTATAAAATTGACCATAAATTCAACACTAGCTTCCTGTTAGTCCCACATATGGTTTGAATTGCTTCCCTATAGCACTGTCAATATTATAAACTGTGATTGTGATTAATAACAGTTATTAATGATTTCATATACTCACATTTACATTTTGAAATCTTAAAATACTAATAAGTGCCACGTTGAAATGCAGAAAAAAGCTAGTAGCAGCCTGTTGCAACACAGCCCAAATGGTAGATAAATCATTTTTTGGGGGCCACAAGCGTTGGCCAATCAGATTTCAAGTGGGGCCCTGGCCACCCCCTGGATCGCCCCTGGCATTAACCAAAATAACTCGCCCTTTCAGCTCATCACTACCCACACTGAGGCGCCCATTAGACAACATTGTGGATGCAAACACAAGACCACTCAGACAACAACTTTTGCACTTTGCACAATCTTGTCCTGTCTTTTCCAACCATCCCCTAACACCACACACACTAAAGAGGAAATGTTTAGCCCAAGAATGAATGGCTTTCCAGGTGCAAGGCGCCTCCTTCTCCGTATGGCATAGATGTTAACTCTTCATTAATGACAGTTTTAAAGTCGGATCATCCCATTATGAAGCATAAACTACAGCTCCTTGTGTCCTCCTCATGTCCTCCTAATGCTCTCAAGTTTATGATAATGCAGCATGGTGACGAGTCAGAAAACTGAGTTACATCGGGCTTCATGATCAAACAGAGCTCTCCATCACGTCAATACTTAGTCTGTCTGCACACATCTTTTCTTGAAAGAAAAGATGCTTGAAAGTTATGTGAATAATTTAAATAATCACTAATCAAAGGTGTTAGCCTTACTTCCATAACAACAATGACTCTGTAGCCCCTTTAAAATGAGCCCAACTTTGTCTATATTCTTGAAAACATTCCCACTGATGTAGTGACACAAGATGACTAGGAGCATCAGTAAATGCAGGAATACTGCCAATTTTTCCTTTTCCTCCGTAATCCAGTTTTTAAACTTTGCCATATTCCTGTACTGTTAAGTGTAAATACTTCATGTCCTCCTCAAATTGTACGAGTTCAAAGATGTTTGTGTCATTTTTCTTGCTTTTCTTTTTTGGCCTGAGCATCAACAATCTCAAAGTCTTATCTTTGAACAGCTGATGCTAAACGTACTGGCTGTCTTTCTTTAAATATAACTACATCAGTGCCTCTGAACAATCCCTCTGGAGTACGATCTCCCCACAGACTCCAGTCAGAAGAGAGATAATATCACAGCAGACATCACTAATTGTCCAGTTACAGTTTTCCAGCCTGTTTGAGGCTATATAGCCGCTGATGTAACTCACTGTATGCAATGATGAGATTAAAGGATTTAATGGATTAGGGTTAGAGCGGGAAAATGCATCTAACATGTATTCTCATCTCATTACCCCTTATTAAAAGCTAATGAGAGCGGACGATATCGCTCTAGAGAAAAGCCCGGCAGCACTTATTTCCTCTAATGCTAATCAGATAATCAACATCAGTGAGGTCACAGGAGTACAATTACAAACACAAGAGGAGTGCTTTTTTCCAACGTGTGAACTGTGTGACTTCATTGTGTCCGGCTCGTTCTGCAGGCTATCTTTTCTCTGAGATGCTGAAAAACAAGTTCAAGCACGTAGCATTATAATGATGTCCTAATTGCTACATTATGCGTTTTGATCTGGACTGTCAGTCTCTTCATTTATCCAGCTATTGTTTTATCATGTCCGATATCTCCATTATCACTAATCAGATTTTGGAAAATGTTCACAAAATGATGTTCCTCATTACCCGACTCGGAATTACACCGATTAGTGTTTCCATTAAAGTGCGGATAATGTTTAATATTTCATATTGAAAGTTGCAAGCATGGTTATTTTTGCAAATAGTAATTATCACAATGATTTCAGGAATGGAAAAAACTACAACACAGATGATCAAAGAAGTAGAATTAAAGGCCCTGACACATCAAAGAAGTAGTGGCAATGCCTCACAACACCTTTTGTCTTGGCCAAAAAGTTGCACCTGAACACACCGCTAAGACTACAGCCACCGGCCAACCACCACGTACAGTACGTTCTGCACATGCATGAGAGGAAATAGCTCTCTATGGCAGCAGGCGGCGCTAGTCTGTAATCGTCATTCATAAAAGGGGAAACCGGAAGAGGATGAAGATGGAGAAGAATGTGGATAAATAAACCGTTGTTGTGATATGAGGAGATCATTTTCACACCGATGTTGCACCCCATCATAAAATAGGTACTTCTAATCGAGAATAATGTTTGATAAAAAGTTGAAGTTGTTGGCTTTTTCGTTTTTCTTCTCGTGCATTGATTCGCTGAGCTGAACATTCGGAGAATTGGCCAAAAAAAAGCAGATGGGGGCTGATGGGTAGCGACGGAGCTGCACACCGCAAAACTAGGGTGACGATTGCTCTGCTTGGTCCAACTAGGACAGACGGCCGACGATCTCCTTGGTGTGTCACGGCCTTTAAATGACATTTTTTATTTGATAGGATAGCCAAAGAGAAACAGGAAATGTTTGGAACACAGAGGGGGGGATGACATGCAGCAAAGGGCCAAGGTCAGATTCAAACCCCTGGCTGCTGCGATGAGGACTATAGCCTAAAAACATGGGGCCCACAAAATCCCCTCTATAGGCTATCTGGCACCATGTAATGCTCCTTTTAGGAGGATTTCACATCGAGAGAGAGATGAATCTTCAAGGCTTAATAAAGTGTTGTTTCAGTTGTTGTCTTGTGAAAAAAAGAACTCATTTTATTCAGCTTGGCAGAGTTTCCTTGAAGCCATGTTGTCAGGCCCCCTCTGGCCTCGTTTCTCTTCCACTGTCATAGTTTTCTTACAAATTGGGGTTGGGGTGGGGGGATGTGTGTGATTTTGAGGAACACATTGGGTTTAAAGTGTCGGCTGAAATGTGTGAAAAGTGCTTGGTTGTTGTGGGAAGCAGGGGAAGCAGCAATCAAATCAAAAGCGACAAAACGAGCCTAGAAATTTAGGAATGCATTTACAAAGTGCGGTTACAGAGCGAGAGAGCGAGGAGCAGAGATGAGCGTACACAACAGGGAAATGTTACTTATGACTAAGCCATGACTTGTTCATATCTGAAATGAAAGCTCTTGCTGAACTCATTAAGTGATAAATGAATTAATTCAGTATCCCGACTAACAGCACAAACTGTTTACTTGTTTCTTAGTAACCGGGAATAACTTCCAATGGCTTTGCTTTTACACAACAGTATGAAAAACATTTTGAGGCCTGAAATATCCATAGTGGAGTTTAGGAAGCTCAAAGTACTCTGACAGGGCTGAAGACCACCCAAACCTTTTTCCCTTACAGGTATGGATGGACTGTAACCAAATTAATTTAAACCTTGCAAAGTGCATTGTCTGGAGTGGCAGGGTGAGGGCAAACTTTGGCATCGTCCATTAATACTTTACAGTCCACGGTGTTGAAAGATCAGAAAGAGTTATGCAATTGTTGAATTTGTTTTTGTCTTTTTCTTTTATTATCATTTAATTCTTTTATCATTTAATACATATGTTATAAGTCATAACCTTTTTCTGCTTTCAACATTTCCTATTAAACGTACACACACTCGTGGTGCTTACGCACCTGTGAGGTCAGGATAAGTGTGCCATACATTGAAACAAAACCACATAGGAGCTCGTGGGCACATAGCGTTTCTGCGAATCTGCCTGGTTCACAGTCTTCAGGCTAAAACCACATATGAACTTAGTATCACCTGTGTTACCTTTATGCATTGACATTAAAACCACATATGAACTTAGTATCACCTGTGTTACCTTTATGCATTGACATTAAAACCACATATGAACTTAGTATCACCTGTGTTACCTTTATGCATTGACATTAAAACCACATATGAACTTAGTATCACCTGTGTTACCTTTATGTATTGACATTAAAACCACATATGAACTTAGTATCACCTAGGAAAGAGTTGACTAGCAGGTTGGGAGGGAGTGAGCTCTCATTTAGTTCAATAACTAGTTAGCTAGTAAAGTTATTCACCCCTTTTTGCATGTCCAGGACATGCTACAACGGTCTTGACTGACAAGACGCCTGCTTCTGAAATGTTTCACAATGGTGGAAGTTCGATCATCAGAGATTAAAGTTATGCTGCCTTGACAAACAACTCCAAATGGATGCTACAGAAAAATACAAAATCTTCACACCAATTGGGCGGCGGGCAAGATTATCGTATTGAGTACGTTTGAACTCTGCACTGTTTTGTTTCATTAAACAATGTTTGAGTTCTGTTATTGGATCTTTTTCCTCAGTTCCTCTGTGAGCTTTTTATTTCATAATACTGGTTATATCTGGTCAGTAGGTTGCAGAAACATTCAGTGTACAAGATGAAACATTGGATTTTTTTTTTGTTATGAATTTTTCACATGCTCATTCCACTTCAGTGTGCTCTCCTCTGCCTTGGTGGATATGAGAAAATGGTTATTTTGGAGACAAAATGATTACCTTCACACTTATTGCTTCTGCAAAGGACATATAGGGAAAATTATGGTGTTCATCCCAAAAATGAGACAAACATGGCCTGCAGAGAAAACATTTTATTTGCCCCAGCAGGAGGAATACATCTACAGTCGAATAAAAGTGATTCATGTTTATGTAACTTTGCACACACCCCAACAGAAACATTGTTTTTTGCTCATTGTTTCTCTGCACATTTTTTTTTTTAATGTTAAATAGTGTGTTGGCATTTATAATTGACACTTACAGATTGTCGGTTTAAGAAGGGATATTAATGCCCCTGTTAGGTCTCGACTGCAATGTTGAATGAACTTGAGCTTGTGCAGCGCTTTTCTATACTTCTGACTACTCAAAGCGCTTTTACACCACAGGTCAGATTTCTATGTAAAGTTAACATCAGAGGTAACTAATCCCATTCATACGCTGCTGCCAAAGAAGCAGGAGCAACTTGGGGTTAAGTGTCATGCCCAAGGACACATCAAACATGTTGCTACAGGAGCTGGAGATCGAACCAACTCTACCAACTGAGCCACAGCCTGAAATGTGATGAGGTCAGCAGATGTATGTTTAGGTCAGGGTTAGGTTTGGGACGAGGTTAATGCTTGAAGCATTAAGTGCACAGGCCACTGGTCCTGCCCCTCTAATTGTGTTCAAAAATCTAATAATTAAAGAATCCATTAAAACCCTCTTCCTCATCCCTCTTTCAAATAAATGAAGGGTAGGAGGGTTAAACAAACGTTGGGCTGATAATAATGGCTTTTAAAAGTCAGTAAGAAATAAATATGTTAATAAAAACAGAGATAAAAGAGGTCATGAAAAGCAAGATGGAGGGTTGAAGAAAGGACCTGTGCGGACCCTCTCCTCATGACCGTCAGGAGTCCCTCCTTCATTTAAACCCAACTAATACAAGTTTTGAGGCCTCAGGAAAGGGCTCACTGCTAAAGGGAGTCAGTTGGTGGTTAAGGTCAGAGGTCGTATTGGGGAGAATGGTTAGGTTTATGGTAATGTGTATTGTGGAGCCAACAGGGAATAACAGACTAGTCAACAACAGAAATACTAGTCAGATAAACAAAAATATATTTGCTGGTCAAATGTTATATACAAACTGCAACGCTGTCGCCCACCACTAGTCGGGGCTTTAGCCATAGACTGAATGTAGCCGGATGTAAACGAGCACAGTGATTGGACAGCCTCTCTCCAGAGGAGCAGCAAATGTCTGAGTGTGTTACCATGTGGGAGAAAAAAACGCTGAACAAAAAGCAGCCAACAAGACAGGCAGGCAGGGATAGGAAGTGATGTGAGAGCGTGTGTGATTCACTTCAAAATGCTTTGTACTTAAGTGAACATCTTTTTAAACTCACACATACAAGTTCTGAAATGGTAAAAGAACAAAAAGTAAGCCAAAGATAATTAGAGCTCCCAAGCTAGTGTACATTTCTGACAGTACAAACAGGCTGCGACAACTTTCAAGGCTGAGAGAAACTATTTTTTAAAGAGCTCACAGAGGGAGGGAAGTGAGGGGGGGGGGGGGGGGTGAAAAGTAAAGAATCATACATAGATATTCCAAGTTGAGGAAATGGAAATCCGAATTGCAGCCTCAGCGGAGGCAGTTTATATCCATCACTTTTGGTATTAAATTTGCAGTAATGATAATGGTGACAGGGGCGGCCATGAACTCCGGACCTGGCACAGGACTGCACTGCATTATTTATAGAGCGCACAGCGAACAGAATCTGGACACACACTGAAACCTCCTGCTTTGGCACACGCTCCTCTCCAGCAGGGAAATGTTGGGGCCAAAAGTGAGATTTTAGGTTTTTCTAACACAAGAATTGAGTCCAGCATACAGCCGACAATAAGTGAACAATCATGGTTACACATTTCTGCATGTCTCTACAAGCAGGCACCAGAAATGATGTTTGTGGTTGAAAACCGGTTTATTAGTCGGCTGTGTTGAATGCTTGATTCTGATTGGCCAATTACACATAGTAATGTTTGAAAGCCTAATTAAAAAAAAACCATCTAAAATCAAACAGACTGAGAACAGGCAGTCAGGTTTCTATGACTATGATAACTATTCGCCTTAAAGGTCCAATCTGTAAGATATCTACTGAATGACATCATAAAATGACCATATTATGATCAGACATTAAGGAAACATGCTATGTTGAAGTGCTGGCTTCTCTGACAACAATGCAGCAGCCAGTATGTCCTCCTTCTAACTTTAGATTCTGCTCCTGAATGCTCTGGATTTGTTTGGACTAGAGGTAGACTGTTTTAAGGCCCCCCCCAACACCTGTTTTGGACGCCTCTCGGTTTGCCAGGCAAACTTCAAACCAACAGGTGTTGCAGCGATGGAAGCAGGCAAGAGAAGTGGTTCAGGTAGAAGTGATTGTACCCGACCTAAAAAGCCTCTTCATGTTTCTAATAAGCTCCACGAGCAGAAACGTGCTCAAACTAGGATCAATATTGGAGATGCTTTTGAAAAATGGAGAGAGGTTAGAACACAGAAAGGTTTACAGACTGATGCAGAGCTGGATAAACACTGAAGCTTCAGTGTCCACCACATGGCGACCAGCGTGAGCAGCTCAACACAGAAATGCAGAAACCTAAACACTGAAGCTTCAGTATCTGTGGCATGTAAACCTATAAGCATGCAGTACCCATTTTAAAACACTAGGTGTCAGAGATAAATTTTGCTCCTTTAATATTGTCTTATATTACAAACATGTTCTTTTAACTATCAGCTATTACTCAACATCTTCCCTAAATATTTCTGAGACCACGTATACCAGCTTCAACACTTAATCCTGAGCCAGGCAGTCTTTATCAACACCAACTCATCTGTTAGGTACTTTTCAATGACACAAAACTAGGTAAAATGAGCTCATTGCTTTTACTTAATTACATCTCACTATTGGTTTACCGTCACTGAAGCACTGAAGACAAAGACAAAAGAACAAAGCAAGAGAAAAAGGGAGTCGTTGTTTTTGTCTCTCAGACTTCTAATCCCGCTTCACACAAAATCATAAGGCTGCTGCTTGAATTGGATTCCTTCCCATCAGGCGAATTTTAATAAAGAGGAGCCGTGTTTTGACAATAATGCGTGTTCTGAGTGATAAAAAGTGATACAGAACATCTTTTCATTACATGCTCTCACACACAGACAGGAGGCGCTTGATTGAATTCTAGTGCCGGTGCTGCATTATGAGAAAAAAATGATTTATATATACAGAGCTGAAAAGAAGAGTAACATCATATTGACCTCTACCGTTTGTTTCTGCGCATTTATATGATTTCATTATAACTAATTTATTCCATTTCAGTTGAAAACAACGTGTTTTTATATTTGATATAATCCTCTGAGTGATGTTTGCTTTAAAACTTTAACTCATTACTTTTCTCCTCAACTTTTAAAGAATAGATTGAAATATTTATAATCGTATTTTGAGCACAGATGGGGGAGAAATTCCTTATTTGCAACATTCACATTTTCAAGATACTCAACAACAACTTAATGTGTTTTTAGCCTGTCTAGCATTTACCTCGCCATTTCTATCCGCCACTGTGTTTACAGGACAGACAACCTGCAATCCAAACACCAAGCAGCCAAGACGGCTTCTAAAGATTTGAACTAAATATGAAATACAGGTGGAAATACTTCAAAAGGGCCTGTGTCCACAAACGACGTTTTTTTCACGCTGGATGTCCTCGCGACCTCATTTTCAGAACACTTCTCACCGGCACTTATTATTATTATTGCTAGGTTACGAAAGTTAACTTCTGCTTCCTTTGTAAGGTCTGTAGGTGTGTTAGCTCTGTATGCTTTGCTTTATTTAAGGAAATATCACGAGTCAATCATATCAGGAGTCATGCAGAGGTGCTTCCTGTCAACAGGCAAGGCAGGCAACTGCTTGAGGTCCCAGGCCAGTAGGGGGCCCGCCCAAGGGCCAACAAACCTTAAACCACAGCAGTAGCCCAAAATGTGCAAATTGTGCATTGACAGCTGGAAACCTCCCTAAGGTGGCATCATCGCTGTGAACCCCAATGTTTGTCACTGAATGAAAATGAAGAGTCAGCGTCGAGAAACTGGAAGAAATCAAGGTGATGAACGCTGGATGGAGGGCCCTCAATTAATTTTTGCCAAGGACACCAACAGACTCTAAAATCACCACTGGAGTCAAGTCTCGGCACCAGCAGCCGCTCTACACCTGGAAATTGTTCCCTCCAAAAGACTAGTCAGGCTAGCTTCTCTTGCACCATTGTTGTTGTCAGAGCTAATGTTGTAAGTCCCACCTTGTCTTCATTCTGATTGGTTGGTGAGGGAGAAGTGGCATTGACAAACGTGGTCTGTGGACACCGGGCCTAATGTGAATGGACTGGCTCTGAATATTAGTTCATATATTACATTCATAGATTTCAGATCGTGTTTTATCTTTTCACTCTTGATGATCCTCTTAACTTTTCTTTGCGATGATAAGCAGCCTTAAGAAGCCTAAACCACATCGTAACCTCCTCTTTTTTTATATATATCTGTAACAATGTGTTGCAGATGTTTAATTTAGCAGCTATAGTTATAGTGTTTGACAAAAGTCATCAATGTGAAATCTCTCTGGAAAACTCAAAGGCTGAATAGTTCCTCCTTAGGAAGGCATTGTTTCGGTTGGGATTTAGGCAAGGCCTGTGCTAATCTAAGGACTGAAATCAAGGAATCTTAGCCTACATTTTTCAAAGTGTAACATTATCAGAGAAGCATTTCTGAGGCCATGAGCCAAAAGGGTTGAGAGGCGCTCCAGAGGTGGATGGTGGTGAGAGCTTAACATCCTCCAGCCTGTTGATCTTTTAAGTCCAGCCACACAAAGTCTCTTTTTTATCCAACTAACAGACAGACATACACACCAATGCAAGGGTGCAGACCCCCTCTCACCTGTAAATCTTGTATCTGGTAGAAAATCCCTGCTGGAACCTCTCTCTGAACTCCGTGTACTCGGGACATCTGTGGAAAGGTCCTTTCTCCGACAGCAGCCAGTCCAGCTGCCCCCCACTCTGCCTCGTGTTGAAGCCCCACGCCGAAGAGCTGGACGGGGACGATGAGGACGAGGAGGAGGAGGATGAAGATGACGTCAACGAGGGGGACGACAGGGAACCATGGAAAGCCTTCCCACCGTGTCCCCCACCGCCCACTTGTTCAGCTCGGGTGGGCCATGGAAGCCATAGCAACACCCACGGCAACCATAGGAGCATGAAGGATGACGCCGACCATCTAGCATGGGAGCACCTCTCTTTTCTCATTGGCCAAGGAGTCGCCATGGTCCTGGTGGTGATGTACTAGGGCGCCTAGGACCGGCATTTCTTCTGACAGTCACCTCCCACTGGCCCTGAAATCAAGACACAGACACATTTAACTTCAGAACCATAATGAGAGGTTTTTAAAACACATTTTTCCATTGGGTGAAAACAAATTGACATTTCATTGCACATGTTATAATTACAGTCCAGAAACCATGAACACAGCATAATGACCCCCCAAAGTAGTGTCAAACAGGAAACCATCAGTCATAGCAGTGTGTGGCTGTTTTCATCTCGTCTGCTGTTAAGCGCATGAAAGGATTTCCCTGCATGCCAAAGACGCACGTAATTATCGTAATTAAACCACCAAAATGTATTCAATGCACAAATCAGAAGGGCACTGCTTTCATTCCTCCAAAGACATTCTGTTCATATACAAATAAAAAAATTACATTTCACTGATGAGGGCAGTGCTTCCTGTCAGGCCCCATTTCTGCTTGTCATATCAAGCACCTCATAACTGAATAAATATGCGCTGAATTTTATTCATTTTGTGTGCGGACACATCTCCCCAATCTGATGCATCTGTCTACTCCTGCTAAATGCAAATCAAGGTGAGCACAGCTTTAGTCCAGCTGGTGGTAATACACCCACTCCCCATCCATACAGGTCAATGCTGTCCCACCCGCACAGCTCAGACAGATGCTACACCTTCTGGGTGATCAGGTTAGAAGTGCTCAAGCCTCCTGTTTAGAAAAAAAGGTTGTAATATTTATTGGATTTCTGTGTTTTAATTCATGCTAAAGCTGCAATTAGAGTCATATAAACTGATTCATTTGATCCAGGCAGTGAACTAGATTACCCACAATGCCTCCTAAAGAACCAAAACCTAATGAGCTTGAGCTTTATCGATTTGCTGTTCCTGTGGTCGAGGTACATGGCAGGAGAAACGGTAGCATGGTGTTAAATCAACTGTAAAAAACACAGGCCGGATTGATTCCTTGTCGCTTCGGGCCACTGCTATGATGATCTGTCAGTCGACCATAAGGTCAGATGTTAGCCACTTACAGACTGCGGTTCCATAACAGCGCCATAATATTGTTCCGCTGTCATTACACACTTGTACTAACACGTTGAATCTGTACTAGTGTAATATTGGCGTCCCAGTTTGTGAATCCATATCGCATTACAGCGTTGCAGAACACAATAATTACTACTCTCCACAACCGTGGAGGTTTAACAGGTTTGAAAGTATTCCGCCTTCAAATTGCAGTCTGTAATCACTAACTCATTACTCTGTGCCAGGTAGACGATGAGCAGTCATCCAAATGTGTTAGCGGGCGTTTAAGTAAAAATGCTAGTTTGTAATCCAAATCAAGGCCCAACACATTCCAGAGTGAATCCTCAGAGTGATCTAATACTGATCATAATCTAATGTAAACTTGAGGAGTACATGGTTTCATGCCTGACAGTGTGGCAGGAATATGAATCCTGATTTAAAGTATTCACAGTGTTGAATACTGTCATATTACAGACAGCACTCTTGATGTTAAAACCAGTAGAAAGTGAGTTGAAATTACAGAGCAGAGAAAAAACATGGTAAGGGGTTTATGAATTATTTAAGAAGAAAAACAAATTCAATATGGCCTTGGTGATTAGAGTAAGTGCAACTCGGACACCAAACAGAGGAGCAAAATAAAAATAATACAAACAAAAGGGATATCGCAGGAAGCATACAGACAAAATAAGCTGCCGCAGTCGACACTTGAAGATTCTTAAAATCTTACAGCTCCTATGAGGAGTTTTCAACTAGTAATACAAAGACTGGAATTAATACTGAGGCACTTTTACAACCTTCAAAAGCAACAAAAAAAGACCATCAGTGTAAAGATTGAGAGTTTCTAAAGGGTTATTATTAATGTCTGAAACCTCTGCCGCGGGAGGTAAGGAGTCAGAACAAGTGATTAATGCTGCTGAAAGAACATTTCCCATAGTAAAGAGAGTGATACATTGGACTGAAAGAAAGGAGGAGGAGATTATTCTTCACAGTATTTAGTTCAGAACGTCAAGGACAAAATTGGCAAAGACAAGTGGTACCGCTTTGTCCACGGGGGTGGCACAAAATGCAAGAAATAATGGCAAAATAATGCTAGATTTAACAGTTTTGTTCTTATCTTGTGTGGGGAGCAACAATTTGACCAAAAAACACCACACTCAAACAGATTCCATCCATGAACATCTACGAGTCCAGACCTCTCAAAACTGGATATCTCCCTACCTCTACCGGTTGAATGAAAATCTAAAGGTGAAAAAGAGAGAAAGGAAAACTATGAATAAAACTGTGAATGGTGTACATATAGAGTGAGCTGGAGAGTAATAATTAATTTGCTGCAGTTGTTGTTGAGCTTCCTCCTTCAGTCAGAGAGCTTTCCAATAAGGGGCGGCAGTAAGTCTGTAGGGTCTTGGGTTGGGAACCAGAGGGTCCACACCAGGACTTGAACCGGTGACCCTCCGGTTTTCCAACCCAACTCCCGGTGCAGACCAAATGTGGAAATTGGTCTGGTAGTTGGAGAGGTGCAAATTTACTTCCTGAGCACTGCTGATGTGCCCTTGAGCAAGGCACCAAACCGCCGCACCAGCTCAGGAGTGCTCGCTGTAGGCAGCCTCCCTCACTCTGAAATCTCTTCTTTAGTGCATGTTCATAGGATCCTGTATGTGCATGTGTGTGTATTTCAGCCTATGTGTGTGTAGCATTTTCAACAACAGAGTGTAAAATTAATAAAGTATATCTTCTTCTTCTTCTAAGTTATTGTATTTTGTGATTTAAATCAATAAAGAAAATGTATGCAGGAAAGCAGCAGCTGTTCAGTCTCCCACTCAGTCTCCGGTTCTTCCTCTCAGTCCAGTGCATGCTTAACTGATAAAGAACATAACATTTAATATTGTGTTGCCATGACGTTCTTCTGATGAAAAATCCCTCGTAACACAAACCTTACACCACATGAAAATCCTATAGGTTTCTAAATGGTGAAGGTGTGTTGAATTCAATCAGTGCTATAATACAGGTCCACCCATTAATAATGTTGAGACAAAATATTAAGACCAAGACTGCAGGACGGACAGCAAGGACTTCTTTTGTAGTGGTAATAAAGTGATTTCAGTTAAACGTGAATGACTTCACGAAAGCTTTCCTCATGATTGAGAGGTACTTGGAGGAGCACTTGTTAGATATCGAGTGTTGAATGTGTGAAGCTGCAGCGGCACCGCGACATGTCTTGACTGCTTCCTGTGTCTTTACACTCGGTGCAGTTTGGACAAGAATGTCATCACCTACCTCCACATCAGGGCGCTACATGAAAACACAGCAAACACATCAGCCCACTGCAGCTCCAGTGTGAACTCAAACCGTCTGACGCAGAACCTCGTGCTTGGGCCTGTCTGTGTGCGGGGCGGTGCAGACAAACACTCTTTATTAACACTTTATATTAAGTACTATTTATGGCGCCCTTTAGGAGCGTTGAGGCTTGCTCTTCATTTCACTATTAATGACTTTGCCAGGCAGCTGGGTGGAGCCTTTGGGGGGACGAATCAGCATTACAGAGCGGCTATGTAGAGGAGCGGAGGATGCTTTAAGTGGATGGGGATCTTAAGTATTCCCAGTTTATCTTACAAACAAATCAGAGAATTAATTTCAGGTGGATAAATGCAGGCTCAGACATGAAAACACAATACTCAGGGCGCCGCATTTTTAATTTGCGCTCGCTGCACCGGGAGATTACGGCAGTTTGAAAAGGCAATTAGCAAAGTCATGTGTCAAACGGATGTATTTATGCATCCAGGAGCAGGATCGCAGTTTGATGAATAGAATATTATGCTAATGCTGTTTCTTGTACAAGTCTGGCCCAAAGGTACGAGCTGGTGCAAATTAAAAACGTGCCACATGGTGGATGTCTAGTTTCTATTTTTTGTATTGTCCTGGGAGGAGTAAAAAAAATCATGTACTGTGGAACAAGACAGCTTCAAAATAAGTACCCACACACACAGATTTAAATGATACTGAAAAAGAAGTTTACACATAAAAGTACAACTTTTAGACCAAAGGAAAGGAGATGGCCCACTCAGTCATTCCCAATATCTGTGCTGTAGACATCAGCACTCTGTCCCTCAACTGAAGCTGACTGATAGATCCTGTGACAATGTTCATTCATCTTATTGGCACAAACGACTGGACCAGTTTCTCAAAAACCATACAGGCTATCTCCAAGCGGTTCTTTATCAATGCTCTAGATCCACTACCACTGGTAAATCTGAAGACAGTTTTACAAAGACTGACTTTTACAATGACGTGGAAAGATGAAGTAGCAAGGCAAGGCAAGTTTATTTCTATAGCACATTTCCACAACAAGGCAATTCAAAGTGCTTCACACAAGACATCAAAAGCATCATGACAGAGGAAAGAAAAAAAGAAATAAACACTGAAATTATAAAAAATATGTTCAAATAAAAATAATAAAAATTAAATTAATTAAAATTAAATAAGTAAATAAAAGTAAATAAATCAAAAGAGTTAAAAAAATATAATAATAATTACAGTGCAGAGTAAAAGTTTAAAATCTTATTAAAGCTATTTAATGAAAGGCAGCTGTAAACAGGTGAGTCTTCAACCTCGATTTAAAAGAGCTGAGAGTTTCAGTAGTAAGCCTTCAGATGAATGTCAAAATGAATGTGTGGCACTTTGCTGTCTCTTTTTTTCTTTTTTTTTTCCCCAATGGCAGCTGGGATTGGCTCCAGCCCCCTGCGACCCCCGAATGGGTAAAGCAGTATGGATGGATGGCCACATCATTCAACAGAAATCTCCGGAAGAATTCAGTGCAAATGATACAAGGGTTGTCTAAGTACAGGGTAAAATAAAATATTTGGCTTGGAATAAGTCCATTAAAACCAGCCAACCATTACAGACCAGTCTGAAATATCCCAGTCGTAAGAGCCCATGGACAAAATTTAAATAACCTAAATTGAAACCCTAATTTCAAAATGTGTACACATATATATACTTTCTGTACCTTTTTTTTTTTTATCTTGGAGACCAGGACAGTTGTTAGAGTAGCAGACAAAGGAGAGGAGATGGTGGGATGACATGCAAGAACGGTAGCCTGTAAGAGTGAAACCCGGGGCCACTTTGAGGACTACCTAACCGCTCTGAACCCACTGATAAACATTTTAAATGAGTGTTTCCTCTCCAGTAAATAAACACATGATTGTGTTCTTCTTCAACTGGTACTGAAGAGGAAAATCAACATAGCTGAATTTAGCATCTTTGTCAGGGAGAATATTTTTTCATGTTTAAAAAAAATAGATTTGGTCATTCAGATTGGACAAATGAATAAGAGATGCTGCAACTACGCTCAATGTTCTGCCACCACCAAATACTGCACGTATACATGTGGAATTCATAATTGGATGTTTTTTTTGTCTGATCTGCACATTGAACATTAGTGAAGGAGGAAATCATCTTACAAAGACAGCAGCGGTGTCGTTTTATTTCAGACAGGACGAGAGTGTTTGAGAACATTAATGTAAGAACTGAAAGGGGGACTCGGTGTCCTGTACCTATGAGACTGATTGAAAACAATAAATGAAGAGTCTTGCCAGAAGGGAGGGGCTTCTTACAGAACGAAGAAAAAAGAATGTGACATCAACAATGTAAAGGATGGAACAATGAAGCCATGAGAGGAACATGAAGAAAGAGTGACAGGGTAAAGGGAGAGGGAGTGTATGACGGGGACAAAAAGAGAGAATAGAAATCCATAGGAGAAAGAGGATTGTTACGAGGAAAGAGTGAGTGTGTGAGTGTGTGCCGGCTCGTTCTTTTTCTTCTCTGCTGCGTCTCTCGTTCCATCCTTTCTTTTTAATCACGTCTCCATGACTCATTTTCTTCCTTACACCTTTCCCCCGATGCACTTCAACTTCCTGTTTGTCTCATTTCTCCTACCTTTTCATATTCCTTCCCCTTTAATCGACTAAAAAACATCCAAACAGTTCACTGTGCAATGAAAACCGGAATGAGAAATAGTAAAGTGTTATGTTTCTGGTATTAATTTGAAGGCTGCTCTTAATGAATTTGAAATATATGTGAGACACTTAAGACATGTTGAGAATGATATTGGTTCAGAATGATTGTTTTCCTACTCCGAGCAGCTGTGAGATTTGCCTTTCAAATGAAGTTCTGTAACTTATTCAAAAGCCACCTCTTGCTGAAGTAAGGGAACTCAATAACTGCCAAACGCCCCCCCAACCCCCCTACTCTCCTGATCCTCTCCCCCGAGACTCACCCGCTAATTATAAAATGCATAAAACATGCAGCGAATGCCAGCAAGACAATCGAGGGAAATGTGAATTTTGAGCCTGACATTTAATGTTCCCCTTGCATTATTCACACACCCTATGCCTATTTACCCTCCTCTCTCGGAGGATCAGGAGGAAAAGTGGGGAAAAAAAAGAAAGGCATGAAGATCGAGGAGCCGTATTGGAAAGAGGGGGAGGGAGAAGGGGGTGAGGGCGTGCAGGTGGAATGGAAAAAAATCGACCACGTGTTGCGCTTAAATAACATCTCGGAGACGACAGCAGAGTCAAGGGTGAACCGCGGCGTATGTTTATTGGATTTTTTTCCATCGGCAGCAAAGGAGTGACTTGTCGTACCGTGTTTGCACATAAAGGCGAAGGCGAGGGGGGAAAAGTCGGGAACTGTGAGAGATGAGGGAGAGAGCTGGGAGCGGTGATTGAGAGGTGAGGGGGAGAAAACAAAGATTTTGTGAAGGTGGGAAAAAAAGGCTTCTGAACGAATGCAGTGATGTAAAGAAAAAGGAACCTGTGTCTGAATGATCGATTGGTATACAAAACGTATGGATCCACTGTACTACTCTGGAGATCTGATCACAGGTGTCACAAATTATTTCACGAGAATAACATTTTTGCAACACTTCCTTGAAAAAATTGCAGATTCAATTGAGAAATGCGTTTTTACAGAATTTCTATGCAGCCTCATCTGTGACAAACTTTTGGTGGAAACCTGAAAAATAAAAATCCTACAACGACAGAAGTTGGCTTTTTTTTATTTATTGAAAGGCTTTTTTCAAAAAAGGAGCGACACAGAGCTCTACACAGGACACAACCCAGAGTGTGAATAAGACTACAAAACTGTGCCTACATCCCTCTGCTAGATTCAGACGGTAACCCCTTTAAATGAAAGGGAGCAGAAACTAGAAGCTTAGTGAAACCTTGTACTCACACAGGAAGGAGTCTCACACAGGAAGGATACACAGCAGAAACAAAGATATAAGGGTGTCACACAGGCACACTTATGTAGAACACGAAATGCAAGAACACAAGGTTAGGTCTAGGCTCCTATTTGATATTATGGACCTGACAACCTTCCACATCACATCCTCTGAAACTGTTTTCATACATGCACTTAACTCCTGAAAAGTTACTGAAAATGTCCGGGGCAGCTGCATGTGTGAATGCAAACACACAGAAATCTGCAATCTGACATCAAGTTAAGCCACTTCAACTGATGTTCAGAAAGTTGTTTTATCAGAGGTCTGACCATCCAAAAGAAGCTGAACAACAGAGAAGAAGAAAAAGTCTTTAATGTCAATAATTTAGGAGGCCCTTTTTTCCACAACCTTTTAGGGCGAACAAAACGCCTTAACTCTACCAGGAGCTGCAATAAAACAATAAAAACCTGCTAACAGACCGAGGAACAGAAGAATGATGCTGGATAAAGAAAGTGTTCTGCAATTAAATGTGACACTGACAGTAAGACCAATTACACCTAGCATTCATATAGAGGCAAAAAAAATCTGTCATAATAGAGTCGGAACTCTGTCGCTTTTTAAGGCAATTCTTCCCCCCACCGCACCACCCCCATCCAACAGGGAAACCTTCACACTGTGAGGGACAGATGTGGAAATAGGCTACACAAGAAGATTTCAGGAGAAGTCCATCCCAATATGCATGTTTAACAAACGGCTTGAGATCATATCATAGACGCACTATATACATTAAAGTGATAACAAAGTCTTTAATCCAACTTTTAGGGTTTCATATTTATATTTCATAGATGTTACTCCATGAATGGAAATACTTAGGGTTCAT
Source organism: Labrus bergylta (assembly GCF_963930695.1). Lineage (NCBI taxonomy): Eukaryota > Metazoa > Chordata > Actinopteri > Labriformes > Labridae > Labrus > Labrus bergylta. The sequence continues at coordinate 31,207,625 of NC_089198.1, read as the reverse complement.
GGTTGTCTGTAATTCAACATATTTCCCAATAGAATCCCTAAGTGTGTGTTAGTGTGTGTGTGTGTGTGTGTGTGTGTGTGTGTGTGTGTGTGTGTGTGTGTGTGTGTGTGTGTGTGTGTGTGTGTGTGTGTGTGTGTGTGTGTGATTATTTTGCAGATATTTGATATCAAACAAAAACAAACATTTCCCCACCTTGCCTCGTATTAAATCCTGGCACATTCTTTCCTGCTGCTGCTGCAGTCTTTCCCAATGAAACTGGGGACCCTAAACACCCCACCCAGCCGCAGAGTGGCTGAGCTAAAGGCTAACATGTGAGCGGTTTGACCTCCTGACCCTGTTGAAGCAATTCATGCTCCAGTTCGAAAGGACACAGAATTATGCGTAGAAGCCGGTGTGTCTGAAGCGTTCCTCCTCTCTTACAACCTCCATTTTTCTCTGCAGCAGAGAGCCTGAACCCAGAGCAGAATTCATCAGCTCGCTGTCTGCGCAGCATAGTGAGCACAGCTGGGAATCCTTATTAAATCTGACACACATATGCGCTCCAGTGTCCGTTTGTAGGCGTGGATGTGTGTGTGTGTGTGTGTGTGTGTGTGTGTGTGTGTGTGTATGTGTGTGCTGAGGAGCACCTGGCCGGGCCTTTGGCAAACCTTGGAGCTGGGGGAGGTCCATCAGCATTAGAGGCCAGCTGTATTCCTCAACCCCAGCAGCTCACTAACTCACCTCTCAGCGTTTACGCGAGTCAGCAGCAATGGTCAGCCGGCTGCACACCTGCTCTACACCCCCTGTAATTTAGGCGCCTCGCACACCGAGGCTCGGCTAGATGCGAGTTAGGGGGAAGGGGATGGATGTGACAGAGAGAAAGAGCAAGAAGCGGGCAAAACCTAGAGCAGGGGGATCGATGCTGACAGAACAGGATGACAGTCTAAGAGAGACAAAGAGGCAGGTTGAGAGAGAGAGAGACGGGTTAACCCAGAGGAAGAGACAAAAGAGAGGAAAGGAGAATGGCAGCGACAGAGAGGAGATCTGATCTACATTTAGATGTGAGTGTTACATGTGGGCAAAGAGCAAAATGCTGGCTGAAGGGAAGGAAGAGGACGTCATGTTTCTCTGCTTGGATCTTTAGTTACAGGATTCATTTTACATCTGTTTCACTCCAAAAGATCTCAGAATTTACAAAAGCTTCCAAGAAGAACAATCTTTAGCCAAATAACTTTTAATAGTAAAGCAGTATTTATTTTCTGATTTGCTTTAAACACGATCATTATGACAAAAACAAAGACTCTTTCTTTCAACACAAATGCTGCCAGTAAGGCATCATAAAATCACAGATTACATAATTAGATTATTCTGTGTGCAAGCCGGTTCAGACTGAAGCGCTTTCAATGAGTGTTCATGTCACACATTTGGTGCACCAGTCTTTTTGTGTAACGAAACAGAAAGTCACCGTTTACACCACAATGCATCGTGTGAATGCACAGGACAGAACAGGACATCAGGTTCTGGTCAAGTCTTGCCAAGTTCTCGTCGGATCTCGTACAGAGCAGCAGGAAACCACAACCAAGGGTAACGCCAACAGCTGTGTAGCTTGCTTTACATTTTGCGGAGGTTTAGTATGGACCTCCAACATCATAACAGTATATTTTTGTATTTAATTCTGCGTGACTAATGGACTGTTTTAATTATGTCTGTATACCTCTTAACATTATTGAGTATGAATTGTATCAGAACTAGAAAGCAAAGACAAACTGTCTGGGGACAGCAAATGTCCACTAGACTTTATTTCCACCCCTAACAGAAATGGTCATCAAAGACACTTCTATGTCTGTTAGTCCATGCATGCACTTTTGCAATAGGTGGCGCTATGTTCTCATATCTTATGGCTGCAGTGTACAGTGTTGTCAACTGAACTTATTAGCAATGTAATCAACTTTTCTGAGAGCGATGTTTGCAAAAGCATTCTGCAGAGCTTGTTTAATAAATTCAAATTGTGAAAAGCCAATAAGAGTCTCAAGGATCCACTCGATGGATGGAATAATAAAAAACAGGAAGACGTGTGCTCTGATAGATTTGTTCAAAGACGTCTCAAAATCAAATGTATTGAAAGCAGTAACACGATCTGTCAGGGTGAGGAGATGTTTTTTTTAATTTGAAATATTCAGAAAGAAAACTCCAAATCCATCCTCGTCTTCCCGCACACCAGAGGCAAACACAGACGCACTTGGCCTGATGAAACGACACTCAGCATCTCTTTTACAGAAATCTGCAATCTGACATCAAGTTAAGCCACTTCAGTTGATGTTCAGGGGCCTGACTTTCCAAAAGGAAGCTCAACAACAGAGAAGAAGAAAAAAGTATTTAATGTCAATAATTTAGGAGGCCCTTTTTTCCACAACCTTCGAGGGCGATCAAAACGCCTTAACTCTACCAGGAGCTGCAATAAAACAATAAAAACCTGCTAACAGACCGAGGAACAGAAGAATGATTCTGGCTAAAGAAAGTGTTCTGCAATTAAATCGTGTGACTGGATTAATCAGCCGAGGACTGGAGACAGAGGCGTGAAAGGGCATCTGATTAAAATGGAAAAAAAAGAGAAACGTGTAATTGGCTTTTTTTTTTTTTCTCAGAGTCACAGCGCCTACAGGCTGAATCTGTTCTTGAACAAGCAGGAGAACCAACCCCCTCACAAACACACAAATACGTCTACGCACAGACTAGAGCACACACACACAAACGGCTGGATTATGAGGCAAGCAGAGCCAGCAATAATGTCAGCATAATGCCGATAACGTCGGGAGACACACTCGGATGAGCTGTGGTTGGAAACTGGAACCAGGACAAATGACATGCTGTGCTGGCTTTGTGTGTGTGTGTGTGTGTGTGTGTGTGTGTGTGTGTGTGTGTGTGTGTCTGTGCAGCACATATTACACCACAGTGCATTCCTGTGTGTGTGTGTGTGAGTCTAATCAGTGTGTTCTCTTGCCATCTCCAGCTAGACAAACAGCCATATGGTCAATTAAGGCCCATCAATACCTCTGTTAACATCTTTACCAGCTGATAATTAAGAGAACAACAGCCTGTCAGCAGCAGCACGCTCTGCTAAAAGTCATATCAGCCCGCCTGACAGGCCCCGCCCACTGCGCAGCGTGAGAGAGAGAGAGGCACAATCTGCTGTCTTTTTAGGAAGACCCTGCTCACATCAAGTTTTAGTAAGAATTATAACTGTAATGATTTATAATATAATGATTTGTGTCCAAATGTTGTGGATTTTTGTTGTGGGTTTGTTGTTTCATTTCTAACATTTCTAGTTGTTTTTTTTAGCCATTGCATGCAAACAGTCTATGGATGTGTGCTGGTTGCTGGATATATTTTAGTCACCACCCCGTCCTGCTCAGTATTTCTTGCAGCATACACACACATCAGTACACCTAGACTTCACACTGAAAAGTTTACAAAGGGGGACCGGCAGGAAAAAAGGTCAGACACGTTGGAGAATATGATGAAGAATCTTCTTAGAAATCTTCTCAAGAAGATATTGATATCAGTTGTGAATAAAAGTGTGTAAAAATGCAGTTTGATTAGCAAATTAATTCTGCTCCTTTCACTGAAAGAAAGTGTATCCCCGCGATTTAATTCAGGAAGAAAAGAAAATACAGTCCCAATCAATATTTACATGACTATAAATAATACCAAAAGATAAGATGATTAGTTGGATTTTTAAACCTCCAATTTAGTTAAAGAACTCGTGATTCTTTCTCATTTCTGACTTCCACTGTGTGGTTCAGCGGACACCAGCTGCTGCTATAGCTTTGAGTGAACACAGAAAAGTAAGAGTGTGTCAGTGATGTGCAGCCTCGTCATAAATCCTCATGGACTCTGTTGAAAGGTGCTGCAGTAAGGCTTCTGTTTATAATACATGCATGTACTTCTTAATACTCTGTTAGAGGCTCACTAAAGGCTCACCTGAGAGAGCATTACATGTCCAGGCATGTTGACATGGCAACTTCCACCACAGTGTTTCCCCTGCACATGTCCCCACAGGTGGAAGATTATACTGTCACTGTGATCACAGCTGGATCTCCTTTTCTTTACATTTTCTTTTTTTTTTAAATCCTACACTCTGAATGCATGAATGAATGAATGTGATGAGCATGGCACCTTTCAATAGTTTAATTGTTGGTTTGTGCTGCAACAGATGGTGCTTCCCACAGTGTAATTACAGATGCCGGATACAGATGTTCCAATGGTTGCAGTCTTGCAAATGTGTTCTATCAGAATAACTAAGAAATTAAATGAAATGCAGAGATTTCAATAGTTCATACAAGGTTGTAACCTTGTATAGAATATTGAAATCTCTGCATTTTGTGACTTCAACAGAGAAAAAGTTTTCAAATGTTAGAGGAGTGAAGGGTTAGCACTTATTTAATCAGTAGATATTTAAATAAGTAGTGAACATTAATTTATTTTACAGTTTAGGAAAACATAAATACGCAATGTCTTTGGCGGTGAGACTCCGTCATGATGACTTCATACTTAGAGGGGTTAGCAAGGCCGACAGCAGGATAGGACACGCCTGAGTCCCAGCACTGGTGGTGGTGGTGATAGAAGAATACAGGATGTGATGAGGAGTGGGTTTCTGAGGCTGGATCTGATCTCTGCTGAGCTGGAATGGAGGTGACCGGGGGCGGAGGAAGGTCGCAGCAGCGATTGCAATGAAATGACTAAACTGACTGCAAAATGTGTCTGCAGCAGGATGATTGGTTGAGAGAGGTTGTGGCATAATCTGGTTGGTTTACTTAAAAGAGTAAACGCCCCTCATCATCTGATCACCAGAGCAGGGAGACGGAGGGAGAGGCTAAGTTGAATGAAGGAAAAAGAATGTGTGAGAGAATAAAAACAGTCTTCCTGCTAGAACTTACGCTGAGCTCCATGACAAATCATAAGTTATAACACATTTCTAAAAAGACATCAGGTACAGGTCGTCACTAAATACCATTATTCTCCATTAATCCCAACATGTAGAATGCAACACCCTCCATCTGTCACTGTCATTCAACCCTGACTCCTAACTTCCTCCATCAAAACTATTTTATTCCCCATACCCTCCCAAGTTCCTTATAATTGTCCCCCCTCCCTCCATATTTCTCTCAATCTATGGGTCTCATAATAACACCAGCCAAGCATCTCCATAAAGTCCTTATATGCATACTGCAACATCGCCTGCTTGTTTAATCCCCTCCAAATGGGGCCTCACAGAGTCAGCTGGGCTACAGTTCATATTCTGCCAGCGGCAGCAGAAAGCACATTCTGGGTAATTGAAAGGACCGCGGGGAATGGGGAACTCAATTACACTGCACCCCTATAGCAATATAGGGCACATCTGAAGGCTGTGTTTGGAATACACCTGACTTTCTACTTGTGCCGATATACCTGTTTGCATGAGAAATCTGTTATTCTAAAGAGATGGTAATGGTGCCAATTGGTCACTCAGGAAACACTCCAGAAACCACTTCAGACGGGGGGCCCTGGGGGAAATTAACTGGAGATTGAGATCAAACCTTTACTAAAGTGGCAAGATGGTAATGTTAGCTAGCAGGATATAGTTGTGTTCAGTACTGAAAACATGAGCAAGAAACCCATAGCAACAGCTTAATTGTTTAAGTTTTATATCATAAGGGTCACTTGTGGAAGATTAACTAAAACAACAGTCTCTCGACTTCATAGCTAGCTTATGCAAAAGTAGCATTTTAGCATCTTTATGCTCTTTGTTTTAAGTTATTTGATCTTTTCAGATCAAAGTGCTTTTATTCCGCAGGTCACACCAACACATTCACACACTGACAACAGAGGCTGCTATGGAAAGTGTCCATCAGTATTAATTCATCCCATTCGTACATATTTACATGCCACCAACGAGGCAGTGGGAGCAAGTTAGGGTTAAGTGTCTTGCCCAGGGACACATCAGACACTTGGGATTAAACCCCCGACCTTTTGGTTGAGAGACAACCAACTCTTCCACTGAGGGACAGCTGCCCCGGCTGTCCCTACTCGCCCCGACCCAGGTAGCTATTTAAGTGTTAAGATAAGAAAACAGCCAAAAAATAGCTTTTAATCAAGAATTGGATGGACTCTAATGTGATCATTCTCCCTCTGGCAGTTTAAAACCAGTAGTTTCAATTTCCTTGCAGCCATTAAAAGGTAAAATCTCAAGCATCACAAATCCCACCTCTTTAAATCTGAGGACACACTTATTATGATATTTCATAATCAAAGTACCCTGCAGTTCATATTAAACACATTTGTGATACCATTGCTTTGATCTTCCTTTATTCAATTTGACAGTCAGTTGTTGACTGTCTGCAGACGTGAATACAAAATATATGCTGTACTGAATCATACCACAAGTTAGACATCATGATGTTCTTGACCTTTTGCTTGAGGAAATGTTCCTGAACCGGATCTCATTGAATTTTAATTGAAGCTCCCTCTAAATGTTAACTGTCTGGAAAGGGAACTTCTACAAACCTTTGGTCCCAGCACACAAGAGTACAGAGGGAAAAAAATCAAATGTCATGACACAGCTGCTAATTACTGAAGAACCTGATACTAAATATAATCAGTGCTGCGTGCATCCACACACAACAGACCGCGGTCCTCTGAAGCAACGTTAACAAGCTCTTAGCCGAACCCTCCACAGCTGAGTAAAATCTTTACATGCACAAACAGTTGGCAGATAATTGAGTGAGCTTCAGGCCTCTTGTGGCTCTTTTTTTTTTTTTTTTTACCAGTCCAGCCACGTAGGCTTATAGGGCAGCCATGCAATTAGTACTGGGCAAAATGTAGCTCAAATGATTATTCCCACTATTAGACAAACAAAAGGCCTTTGACCGAAAAACACTAACTAGCCACAATGTCACTGGGATAATTGCTGGATTGACACACTGATGCGAGAAAAGCCGATTCCTTAAGGAGCCAGTGCTGTTAGTGAAAGCCTCATTGTCAACAGAACGCTTCCAATAATGAGCTCATGGTAGCTGGACACGCAGATGTTTGAGTGACTAAATACACAGATCACAGTTGTAATGTGGGGGCTCCTGTGATAGATGAACAAATGTAAACACGGCAGCCGTCATGTTTGATATTGAAATCAAAGGGCTAGGGTTTTATCCGCGGTTGTATTTGCTGATTAATCTTTGCAATTATTTGCTTTGGTCATTGCTCTGCTGATAGATAATCAACTATTTCATGTCATGTTTGAAGGTTGATTGATGTTGGAGGGTGTTCAAATTCCTGTTAATATAGATTACCTCGCATTGTGGCAGTGTTGCTCTGATAATATTTGAACGCTGTCTGATACTGTCATTCATGGGAAATAGAAGAAAAGGTGGGAAAAAACCCATAACTTCCTAACTTCACCATAACTTCCTAAAACTGATTTGTTTTCGGGCCTATCACTCACTCCCTGCTAAGTGCTAAGGCTAGCTCTTTAACTCAGTAGAACGCCAAATGGAGCAGCAAGAAATTCAGCCAGTCCCACAAAGCACTGGATCAAATCCTGAAGTATGTACTCATTCAAAAATAGACGTTGAATCATGAATTCAGACTCAAAATTAAATAGTGAGACACCCAAAGATTCCCAGCCCTAAGTAGGAGAGTTGACCAGCAGTGTCCATTAAACAGGCACTATATCTAAAAAGTGACATCCACCATATGCCAATACCTCTAAGTTGACGGTAACAATCACAATTAGCCACAGCCCAGGGCACATCCCATTTGAAAGGAAATCCATTGACAAATAAAGTGCTGGTCATTTACTCCTGAATAGGGTCACTAACAGCCATCAAAAGCTTCCTGATAGTCTGACACACATAAAGTGGAGAAAAAACATCACATTTTTAGAGAAGGAAAATAGATGAAGAGAACTTACATTTTAATTTATGTAAGATTTTTGAGTCTATGTCAGGAAAAAATGTTATAAAGTTTAGGAAAATTATAACCTTATTATTACAGCAGCACCTGGAGGTTAATAGATCAGTATAATAATCAGCCACCTTAGTGAGTTTATGTTCTTAAATGTTCTTGCTCCTTATTTTATCTATAAGTGAGGAAAAAATGGAGCGCAAGAATGAGAGGAAAAAAATAACATTAAAAGAATAATGTGCAACATTATGGCAGATATCAAATATTTCCTAAATATATTGTTAAGTAAGTCAAACTTCTTCTGGGCTTGTTGTTCTTAGCTCTGTGTTCACACTTGACGATGCAACGCTTCTTTCAGCTTGTTTATGTTTCACTCAGAGGCTCAAACATTTCTTGTACATGTTTTTTCACTTGAACCACTCCCTCTCCGACTGTTAGCCCTGCCACCATTTTGGGAAAGAGCGCCATCCCGCCAACTCAGGGAAGCTGTTTCATCGCAGTATCATTGCAAGAAAGAAACATTGGACTTTCCAAAACATAGAAAAATCATAATTTGGGCTGCATGTCAGAATGGAGATCAGTCCTACAAGTGGCTGCACTTGGCTGGAGCACTAAAGGAGCCGTGGGGGATTGAAGATACAATTGTTGTGCTTATTATCTTTAAGTTCAAGTTTTTTAAAGAATGCATCACCAACGAAAATTCTGCCAAACACTGATCGTTAACATCTAGCCATTTGAAAATCAGTACCATTGTTCTCCCAGGACTATTAGAGCAGTTAGTGTGACTGTCCTGATATCCTGGTTTATGTCAAAGGAATAATCTAGAGTAGCAGTTGGCCCTTAATTGAAGTGGCTTAAGCACTAATGGCCGATACGATCATTGCCGGGCAGGCCATATGTGGGCTAATGGGCCAACCATGTTTTAAATATGAGCCCAGTGATGAAGGTGTTAAAGGTTCCCTCATGCCAAATATCAATAATGCACATAAATGAACCTTGAAACACAGGTGGACTTATTCTCATTCAAATCACATTCAGTGACCGTGCTGCATAACCTCATCTACATTTTTATGTCGAGCAGCGGTGGCCAGACGCTGGACACATGGACCCGGTACTGATGTGAATAAAAATGAGGGGCTAAAAAAACGAGGAGGGAATTTGCACAGTTCAAGGGAAACGTGACTCTACCCTGGAAACTTTGGCTTATCGCGGTCATATCCAGCCGAGGGATTTAGCTGAGGTAGGTCATTAAGTCAAGTGCTCTACCTATGTGCAAGTCTAAGATACTTGTAATTGCTTTTTTCAATTTTTTTACTGTTTCTTCACTTAATCTCGGACTAACACGTTGTACTTTAGAGATCTGCTTGCAGCATGGACGAACATGCTGGTCGACAGTTGGACGGTAGCTCCAACACAGAATTCCATTTCTCAACAATAATTGGCTGGATAAAGTGTAAATATTGAGCACATGGTTCTTGTTTCATACTGAAATAGATGGAACTCTACATGATAGCTCTACCAGAAGGTGCAAACACATTGGCTTTTAGTGGTCTATCTTTTCTTTTTTTATATATATACTTTCTTTTTTGTTTTTGTTTCACAAGAAACACAGAACAAGTGAGGACTAGGGTAAGACAGTATGAATAAGATCAAATACAAGAATGTAAAAGGCACAGGTACAGTACATAATGGATGGTATATCCTAATGAAAAAATATATATTTACGAGTCTTTGTATAAATCTCATTTTCTCCAATGTTATTCTCCTTTTGAAGTCGCAGGACAAAAGTCATTTTTTCCATAAAGCTGATGGAATTCACAATGTTCTTCAGAAGTCTCATGGTAGGAGGGTTCCTCTGAAGCTAACATTTAGTAATCGCTTTTTTACTTGCCACCATAAGAATCTTTAAAAGGCACATGTCCTTTTTACCAAGACCTTCAGGAATTTTTCTGAGGTAGAGGGATGTGAAAGAGAAATCCAATGTGATATTCAGAGTCTCTGCGATTAATAGTTTCACATCTTTCCAGAAGGGCTCAAGACGTGGACAAGACCAAAAAACATGTACACAGCCTGCCAAGACCACTCCACATTCCCTCCAGCATGAGGCTGGCAAACCACTTATTAGTGGTCCATCTTGATAAGAGACAACTTGCTTAAGTGCTCTGCACAAAGAATTCAGTTGCATGTTTGACTGGGATTATAACAATAACACCTTTATTTTTTTGTTTTGTTGCACTTTGTAATTTGCATCTGGATCTTTTAAAAGCAATTTTCCATTATTTGGAACCTGTTTTATTTACCACTGGAAACACAAGTGTAATGCTCGTCGACGTTTTCTTATGTATAATAGATCTGTTTTTAAATGTGGCCCACTTAATGGTGTTGGGTCACATTTGCGCTGACAAAGGCTACGCCATCCCTTTTAAGGCCATTTCACAAGGTAACTAATGGCCACCTAGAAGTCATTCATCTTCAATAAGTGGTGAGCGGGCAGGTGGAGAGCCACAGGCCGTCTGGCAGCCACAGAGGCAAGTGAGTTCGTTCTAAAACTGTCATGTTTATGCTCATTCAGCGCTCGCCCACACAGCTGCTCAGCCAGAGTTTAATCATACAGAAGTTTCTTTGCTTGACCTTTGGAATGATGCGCTATTACGAGGAGGCTTAATAAGATATCATCGCTTGGCCGTGCCGCTCTTTTTCATTTAATTACATAAGCCTAATAGTTTAAGTGTCCCGCTCGTAGCAAGGGGTTAAAGTTCACTGCAGAGCAAACAGTGAATCAGACTAAACTAGATCCACCTGACAAGGTAATTAAAAGTACAGTTATTAAACAGTTTGTTTAATACATGAGGGCCTGATTCACAAATGGATTGTGCTGCTTTTTTCTCCGCTCTCTTAACCCATGCAACAGCGACAAAAAAAGATCCCGTCTAATTCTCGATAACACACACAAAGGGTCATCTCTGTGCTTGCATTAAAGTTTTTATTATCCAATTAAAAGGGTGCAAATCCAGCCCCTTTCTGTGCAAATTAAGCCTGTTGGAGAAAGTGTCTAATATACAAAAAATGTCTCAGTTAAAGAGACAAAATACTGCCAAGAGTTGGTGGTAGCTGTGCCACAGTAATTTATGTATGTCAGGCAGAAATGTCCCACTTATAAGGACACCAATTCCAGCTTTGACCTAAAATCAGTGCATGGCTCTGTGGCTTAACCCTTTGGAAATACCTGCACACTTTGTCCACATGTTTTGGGCCAGTCTAGGTCGTTATGCATCACATAAATGAGAGTGTTATTTATCTGGATAAGCTGCTATCGGTAGCTTCACCCAGGGAGGGGACTTTGTTATGAATGGTGGAAGTCTTAATGTGATTTTTATTTGGTTTTATATTTTGCTGTGTTGTCTGATTTTTTTAAAAATTCGTTTTGGTTTATGTTTTATGGTGATGTTGTCCTTGTGTTTCTTGTCTTCTGTGTGCTCCTGTTTCAACACAAATTTCCCCTTGTGGGACAATAAAAAATCTGAATCTGAATGGCCCTATGGCCTGTTAGGTTGTGCCTTCTCTTCTCCTGTGTTGCAGGTACATGTTATTTGGTAGGCGTGGCTGTCCAATCCTCTTTGCTCCATGTCTGCTGTGTATAAATGGGATTAATTAACACTGACGGACACATTACATAGCAACTTCTGCCATCAGTGTGTGAATGTGCTGTGATTGGTTAAGTGTGAGCAGACTAGAAAAGTGCTGTACAAGCTCTAGTCCATTTTTATTGCATTATTTGAATTCCATCAGACGAGAACAAGGAAGGGGGAACGAGGTGTGAATTTCTCTCAACGTGAGCGGTGGAGTTCTTTTCAGACTGCTACACACAGTGTAAAGTGTCCGTATTCACCGTGTGTGACTGCTAACTACCTGATAAGGATACACGAACAAAGCCCACCTCATTATCTGCTGGTTAGGATTTTCTGAGGAGTGCAAAAAATCCAAGTGGATAATGGTGCGAGTAGACAAAAGGAGGCGTCCCAGGGCTTAACATCAAAGAGCTGGAGAGCTCAAATGAACGCCACTGCGACACTCAATCACAGAACTAGTATGCTTTTATATTAGAAAGGACGCACTGGTTTATACATCTCATCCGCCTGCACCTGCCTCTCAATACCTACATCAAGGTGTGGTATCAAATCATTACTGAAGGCTGTGGAGGTAAGGCAGATGGTCACATAAGACAGACTCTTCCAGAGCTGTGTCAAATGTTTTCAAAAAATGTGCAAAGAAGGAGAGCAACTGTCGATGGTGCGATCTTCTCAGATCTTTGGCTGAGAAAAAAACAAAAACACAAAAAACTTTGCTTAAAATCTTGTACCCAAGCTTAGTGTTAACACAACCCGTCATGTGCTGCTCCTCATGTTTTCCCGCCATGATTGTTTCTCACCTGTGTCCCACTGTCCCCTGATTGTTACTATGTAAAGTGGCTTTCAGAAGTGAATACTCACATTCATACACATTCATACGCCGCTGATTAAGCAGCAGGAGCTACTTGGGGTTAAGTGTCTTGCCCAAGGACATATCGCTGGGGATTGAACCTCCAAACCTTCTATTTGAGGAACGACTGACTCTACCACTGAGCCACAGCCACCCAGAAATAAAGCAGTATTCATTGAAATGTTTCCTTTAATGGTTTAAGACAAGATTGTTTTAATGCAAAGTAATGTTCTTCAGATGAACTTCAGCAGTCAGATAACAAAAGGGTCAGTTTTGATTTACCCGGGAAATATATCTCTAAAGTAGAAATATCAGAAATGCAAATACCTCTACAATAACTTTATTAAATAATAATTATTGTTAATTTGGTTCAAAGAGTTGTCCCTATTAACATACAAGGAGAGGATAAGCAATTACACACAGTTAACGTGTGTGTGTGTGTGTGTGTGTGTGTGTGTGTGTGTGTGTGTGTGTGTGTGTGTGTCTGTGTCTGTGTGTGTGTGTGTGTGTGTGTGTGTGTGTGTGTGTGTCTGTGTCTGTGTCTGTGTGTGTGTGTGTGTGTGTGTGTGTCTGTGTCTGTGTGTGTGTGTGTGTGTGTGTGTGTGTGTGTGTGTGTGTGTGTGTCTGTGTGTGTGTGTGTGTGTGTGTGTGTGTGTGTGTGTGTGTGTGCGTGTGCGTGTGCGTGTGCGTGTGCATGTGCATGTGCGTGTGCGTGTTGCTAAGTAGCTACAGCTAACATCTGTGCAGTTGGTACTTTGGCTTCTCGGAGTGAATAAACAGAAGCGAACATTTGCTCTGCAATCTGTTGAGAAACTCTCGGTGTTTGGAGCTGTTCTGGGATCTTTGGCTTGCACACCTCACTGTGTTCTATACCTGAGATGAATGCCAGCTGCACTTTCCCTCCAATTTAACCACAAGACCGGATCTACAGATGGCCAATTTCATACAATACTTCCTGAATCTCAAACAAAAGAAATAATTCCAAAGAAAAACACACTTGCCGGTCTCACTGACTGACAGGACTGAACAGGAGATTCCTCTTTTAAGAAACTTTCTTTACCTCGTCTGTCACAGAGACTTGAAACAGGATTTAATGATAATCTTAAAGATACAGAAAGAAAGCGAACAGAGGGCAGTACAGAGAGAAAGTTAACTAAAGTAAAGTTACCAAAAGTAAGCTATCTCATAGAGCTAAATTTACTCTTAATTTAAGTTATCAGAGTCAATATGTCAGCTAAAAATCAGCTGCACCCCTAGCAATGCAAACGGTGCAGGACTGTCATCCAAACCTCATCAGCCAATGAAGACGCAGCTCTGAAGACCCACCCACACAAGATATTGGGCTCAAAATTCCAGAAAAAAAACTATAGACAGAAAATGTGGTAACAAAAATGAAAGAGTCAAATAGTTTACACATTTAAAAACATAATTTTTTTGGCAGTTTTGTGCATTTTCCTTTTGTGATGATTTATTTTTTGGGTTGGGTGAGATTTTTTTTCAAATTGTTATTTTTTATTTGAGATGCAAAAGGTTTTTCTATTTTTAATTTTGGGTCCGATATAATTCCATAGACTTTCAGTGTCTTCCATATCAAATAGTTTCTGTGCCCAGAAAGAGTCGGATGTTCTCTTACTAAGCGTTGCGGGGCCCGGATCAGTCACCATTGGTAAACATCACATCCTGCTTTCATTACATTGGTATTTTGTGGAGACATTTCTTATTTGTTTTTTTTTCTGCTAGTTTCATGAGGCCAGACAAATGGATTCTTGGAGAATTCTTTCCACTCTTTATTTTTCTTCTATCATTAAGAAAAAAAAATATTTGAAGTTGGATCTTGATGCATCTCTTTGTTCCCAAAACACTCCATCCTCTCAAATCACCTCTATATATCTGAGGGCTTTTTGATAAACAGTGGAGCACCTGCTGCATAATTCACAGGCCTTAAAAAAAAAAGAAAAAACTTCTTCTGTTCTGGACCAGGATGAAAAATATAATCCTGTCCCTCGGGTCCAACACAGCCTCATTATTCATCCCCACTAGTGTGACGCTGGAACCCCAGCAGAGGTAGCAGGGTGAAAAATTGTAGGTCCCAGCACATAGTTTAAGAAAGAACAGGGTGCTATCTCCTGAGTGTGTGTGTGTGTGTGTGTGTGTGTGTGTGTGTGTGTGGGCTGTGTCTTCTATCTCTTTAAATTCTGTGTGGGCTGTGACAGTCACTGAGGGCATGCATGCACGGTGCTGTCACTTCATTACCGTGGGGGAATGAGTGTGGGCAGGGCAGGAACGTTTACGACCTCCTGATCATAAAAAGACGCTCCTTGTTGTTACTCTTATTGCTTTCGGGTGGTGATTCGTAAACAAGACCAATTTCCAGGCTATTGTCTCATGTCTCCAAGCAGGCAGCACATGTTGACACATGTGTCACTCAGACGTAATGCAATCATTCAGTGTGTGCACGAAGGGGCCGAGATAAAAAACAAAATGACAACCTTGGATGGTTATCAGAGAAAATAATGTGAGGGGGCTTTTTTTCTCTGCGGAGCGCATGTTTCTATTTGAACCTTATTAAAAACCGTGAAAGTGGAATCTAGTCAGCCCACAAGCAGCAGCATTTGAATTTCTGAGATTAGAATTTAGGTGAATCAATAAAGAGAAAGCAACTGAAGGCCTTTTACAGGATGGATTCATCTGTATAAGATTCATCAGAGCCGCCCTCTGGGACAGACACAGCACACAGCCTGCTTCTTTCTCGTCTGTGTTTTCTATAAGTGAAGAGAGACGGTCTTGGCCCGCGATGAGAGAGAAGGTATGATTGAAGGCTTATTTCCACTTTTAACATCATCCACAGCAACCTGCTGCAAATACACACGAGCACAGTCACTGTTTATAGTCAGTTCATTGGAACGTGATGAAGAAGTCTCTGCGTCTGTAACACATGCTCTTCGTCTTTTTGGTTATGTGTACCTCATAAACACACACGTAGTGTTAAAGGCCTTATATGCAATTTTTTTGATCCAGCAGATGTCGCCCTTGAGCACCAGCATGAAACCAAAACAACTCGCGCTGCATTGTTGTGTTAGCATGCTAATGCTAGTGATCTTTATTATGCTCGTATCTTCACACTGCATGTAAATTTACCTGAAATGAGCGTGATCTAGAAACACAGTTAAGCAGTGAGTACAGTATGTTATTCTTCTTTTCTCTAGTCCCTCAATTAAACAACTTTTATACACGAGGGGAGGAGTCAGCCGGCCTTCCTGGTGATGTAAACAAAGTGAAGATAGGACTCTGAAAACTCTGAAAACATCACAGACAGTGGGACTCGGGTGTTACACCCATTGTAGACAGTCATGACTCACAGAGTTATTTTCAGAGGATATACTTGATTTACATTACATTTAAGTGTGAACAATCGCATATAAAGCCTTTAATGTACTCACTCATGCTTTATGTGATGAACCAGGAAGTAAGATGTCTGTGTAGGTACTCAGTCATCCAGGTCATGGTTACTTTGAAGCGTGATCCAAAGAAAACTGGACTAGTCTGAAGACCCTGAAACCAAGTCCAGTTGCCTTTGAGCTTTGAAATAACCCAGAAATGAACATCAACTTGTGGTACTAGCATGCTGTTTATTCTGATAATAACAGAAGCATACTAGGTCTCTCTTATTACCATGAACTCCAGATTTTATGAAAACACAAATAAATAATTAAGCTAACTGTTGGTTGGTACGCTGCACCAAGAGATTCAGTAATTTTCAAGATGGATTTGGATTGGTGCGCTTCGCCGTCTCTGCACTGTCACAAAGCAGACATGATGCATTGAGCCAGTTTAGCGTCAGACTTGCAGCCTACAGATTGGCTAAGTCTGTTTAAAATTGAATGATAGATAGATAGATAGATACTTTATTGATCCTGAGGGAAATTCAAAATGTAATATTACCAATTAGTTAACAAACCAGAACAATGCTGTAACTATCCATTAACAATTCAATTGCATCACAAAAGTGTTTGATACTGATTTTAGAGATTCTGTCAAGCATACACAATTAATAAATCCTTTAACAAATAGAAACGCTTATTGCAATTTTGGTGGAGTTTAACGGGTGACAGGACAATACAGACTAGCAACAACACACACAGGCTGCACTGCTCAAGTCTGCAGGAAGCCCCAGCAGAGTGCGCCCTCGTGATACACTCAAAGTACAAGTCCCAGTGGAAACCAAGCGGAAACCTCCAGTCTTTAAAAATGAAGCCAATGCGTAAGTGCAAAATCCTGCAGTTCTTTGAGTGTCCACTTGAGGCTGCCTCCAGGAGCCCCAGAAGACACATACACACCCGAGCCTGAATAGCCTGTTTTTTTACAGTATAAATGAACATGTACAGGCGGGCATTTCAAGCAGGGTGGCTGCTGTCGATGAGCCCCCCCTGCTGTAACAGATGGGTAACCCCACTCACACTTTGTGCATTAACATTTACTTTATTAACATTTATGGTGGATACATTGGAAACAGTATTCACACAGTTAAAGCTGAACAAAAAGGGGCCAAAAAGTGGCAAATAATTGTAATAGATGGCACACACACACACACACACACACACACACACACTATCTCCCACAACATACCGGATAGATTGAAAGCTATTTCTTAATGATCCCATCCCCTGGGATTCCTCTAGTAAACCTTTTAGTAAGCAGCAGCGGCTCCTCGATAAAGGCAGAAGAGAACAATAACGCTTCATTTTGTCGAGCAGAAACTGCAGCAGCAGCATCGTAAAACAAAAACAGCCCATCATGTATCTGTGCTGTATTTAACCTCCACTAGAACAACACCGCTGGATGCTTTAACCTCTCTGCTCTCAGATCTCCTGGATCTAATCAGTCCCAATCAAACACGGAGCAGTCAGTCAAGTGTTACTCTGGTTATCAGAAAAAAGATAATAACATTGTGTACGGTCATTATCAAACCGTGTCGGCCATGACAGACAGCTTCAGCCTCACTGAGCCTTCTCCAGGCTTCATTTGCCACACACACTCTTCATTATCACTCCTTGCAGGCGATCATTTTGTGCCTGATCCTTGAGAATAGAAAGAGTTATCGCTCTGTGATCTTTACCTTCGAGGAAAATCTACAGCAAGTCATTTATCACTATTCTTCAAGCATGGTTGGATTAAAGCTGTGCTCCTTTTTTTGAGGTTCTTATTTGAGGGCTTTTTATGCCTTCATTTTGAGATAGGACAGAGGATAGAGTCAGAGATCAGAGAGAGACAGAGAGAGAGTGGGGAATGACATGCAGGAAAGGAGTTACAGGTCGCCCGCCCACTAACAACTAGTCTACCGGCGCCCCGATGCTGTGGTCCTTTTAATCCTGCTGTGGAGCCCCTGTGGGAGCTCAGCTGTAATGTCTAAAAAGATGACTGGACATCATCTTTCACTTTACACTTGTGTGTCATTAGCGCAAATAACGCCCCGATGCTGTTTTCTTTGCTGTCCACACGTACTGTTCCTCCTGCTAAAAGGTAATTGGTCAATAGACTGGGAACACAAATGCACTACAAACTATAACCAGAGCAGCTCCCGAGTGATGACTCCAACTTGCTTCTCAATGTCTGTAAAACAAAAGAGATGCTTTGGTCGGGTTTTTTGTGTCTCTTCTTGTGTATCTCACTCACATCCATCATGATGCATGGTAGTCATTTTTTACATGAATGATTTATGTCATTTTTTTTTTTTTTTTATGGCTGTGTTGTCTGTATGGACCTCTGTTGCAAACCAAATTGCCCCTCTGGGACAATTAAGATCTTCCAAATCCAAATCCATGCTGAAAATAATCCAGACCCCTGGAAACAGATTCTATGTTTTATCTGTATGCCGTTTAATGGCCATTAGACCTTTCCTTTAAGATGAGGCCTGCTGAGCATTCAACTGTAATGCTTTACACATACACTGTAAGCATCACCACCCTTTCCCTTCCACATAAAATAATCATGCCAAAAGATGTGCTTCAAGAAAAAACAAATCGCATGAGGAATTTGTAATCAGGTATTTGTGTTATATTTATTGTTTTTGTACAAATATGTGCATTAATGAAGCAGTGATACCCAGGAGGGAGGTCTGTTAGTTACTGTTTACTACAGGGAGGAAAAAACAGATGGAGCACCAAGGTATTTATAATAACAAAGTACAGAACATCCTCAAGGGTATGACATATTTATACATTAATGTGTATGTCGGCTGCTTAGTGAAACCCCTGCTTTAACACAGCAAGCA
This sequence comes from Labrus bergylta, assembly GCF_963930695.1. Classification (NCBI taxonomy): domain Eukaryota; kingdom Metazoa; phylum Chordata; class Actinopteri; order Labriformes; family Labridae; genus Labrus; species Labrus bergylta. Next base: position 31,188,958 of record NC_089198.1, on the reverse strand, counting down.
TAGGTTAGAGCAATAAAACACATCACTTAGTAGCTCCCTGCATTCTGTGAGAGATAGAAAAGTGGTGACCACATATTAGGCTGTTTGCTGCGGTTTCGAGTCAATGGCGGTTGCCTGATTGGATTATAATGTTCTTTATGCGCTCGATAACAAGCTTATCTGCTCATGATACTTTGTGTTGAGTTTCCTCCTGGAGGAATTGGTTTCTGACGTGACCCTGCCAAAGTATAATCAGTGTGAAGAGGATAAAACGCTCCAGAAAAGTCTCATAAATCCCCCCCCCCCCCCAAACAGAAAGTTCAGGCTGTTAATAAACAGCAGCAGAGTTAATTCCTGTATCAGTTCACATTTCTAGTTTGGTTTGAGGCACTGTGGGGAAACGTGCCGCAGATTTATCAGCCTTCCTGTCTTGATACAGTTGCAGTTCTAAAACATAAAATGCTGAAGACAGGATGAATACATGTCAAAATGAATGGATGGATGTGTCTCACCTTGTTCCACATGGAATACATTTAAAGCAAATTGTGGTCTAAGTGTTCCACAAGGTCACTTTTACATTCAGTACTCGTACATTTCATGTTCAGGAAAACAAGTGAGTGAAGACCTGTAAACATCATGTTTACAGTGAGTCTGGTTCTGCCCGAGGTTTCTGCCTGCTAGTGTTTTTATATCCACTGTTACAAAGAGCTTGCTAATTGTTCGTTATTGAAGGGTCTCTTCAAATTGCATGACAATAAGTACTGACTACACTTTGGTACTTTTTTGGGGCGACTGTAGTTCAGTTGGTAGAGTCGGTCGTCTCTCAATGGAAAGGTCAGGGGCTTGATCCCCAGCTCCTGCAGCCACATGTCCTATGTGTCCTTGTTCAAGACACCGAACACTTAGTTTCTCCTTCTTGATCCTTGTACATGTTTTGGCTCCAAACCACACCACCAGTGCAAAGTGTCAGCACCTGTCTCCTGGCGTTTTTTGGCTTCACTATATACCCCGGTATAGGAGAAGCGAAAGGAGACACGTTGTGTATATTTATCTACAGTCAGTGATCCTCACAGGGAGTAAAATATCTGTCATAACACTTTCAAAAGAGATATATTTGAAATGTTTAGACAAACTTCAAACACATTGACCTGGTTATTTGATCTTCATCTGACAGCGTCCACACTAATCTAAAATAATCGAGCCAAACAAGTTAAGCTTGAAGTCACCCAAATATGTGTAAACCATAAAAAGAGGTTATTAAAAGTGTTTCCAGCTAAGTGATTTCTCTGTGTCCTTCACTTTGTAACACATTAAGATCCACTGAACCGTTTCCTAACAAGCGAGCAAAGCGTAAAACTGTGAAGTCTTTGAAAAGCAGCGATGCGTGAAGGTTAAACCATAGTAGTCCATCGCTCTGGCTGGCTGAAACATATTTTCTAAACAACCTTTTAATGTCTTTCATTTTTTCGCCATTCATGTGCGCCACACTGCCATTGCTTCCGATCGTCTCCAGGAGCTTTTAATGTGACGGCACCCAAGAGGCATGATGATACTAAAGGTGTTTCTTTACTGTGATTACACAGTATGAAGACAGCTACAAGGTTAAACACTAGAGGATTGCACCAACTAGTGTCCTCAAAGGAGAGAGATGTGCACTCTCTTAACCCGGTGCATGAGCAGGGGGATATCAGACAGCTAGGCTGCAGCTGCAAGTAGAATAATGGGCTTTAAAAATTAGCTTGCAATAAAACTCAACAACTTTACACACTCATAACTAATTCCCAGCACCCATAATGTAGAGTGCACTCGTCCATCCTCTCTTTATGACTCTTATGTATGAGATTTAGCTTCAGAGCGAGGCGCGAGGACGAGTGGGTGAGAGGTAAAGGTTAACAGACGGGATCAATAGCAATGCATCAGCTGACATATCTCCAAACAGCTCCAACCACTATTTTAAAAATCACTCACAACACACTCAAAAGGCCAGCTCTCATCGACTTTCAACCAGTATGTAGGTGACAGTAAATGCATGCGTGTGCGTGCATGTGCGTGTGTGAATTTTTAATTGGCGCTTCCTGTCCTCTGAGAGTTCCCCACCACTTCTCAAACAATTAGTGTAATGGAGCATTACTCCAGTATCTGGGTTAGCAAAGTCAATACATCGACGTCCTGCAGACATAAAGTGTCAGTGCAGCCACTCATACGGCCATGGAAAGACTGCTACACACTAAATTACAAACTGCTCGCGCACTAAAGTGCACTCTGGTTAAGCAAAATCCACTGCAAGCGTGAGAGTGACTGTCTGGAGTTGGGATGTTTTTGGTCGAACGCCTTACAAGTCATCCAAAGACAGATGCTCATGTTGCAATACATGCGAGTGGTCTAAAAAGCATCCAAAAGGTAGATGATGACAGGTGAAAATTCAATAATACACTAACACTGAGTTTTTTGCATATGTTAAGGAACAATTTGTGAGATATATACTGAATTAAATGATAAAGTGACCTGTATGATCAGACATTTAGGAAACATGCTATGTTGAAGTGCTGGCTTCTCTGACAACAATGCAGCAGCCAGTATGTCCTCCTTCTAACTTTAGATTCTGGTCCTGAATGATGTGTTTTTGTTTTAAACAGGGAAGTAGGCAGTTTTAGGGCACCACCAGACGGCCATTTTGGACGCCCCTCGGTTTGCCAGGCAATAGGCAAACCAACAGGTGCTGCAGCGATGGAAGTGGGCAAGCGAACTGGTTCAGATAAAACTGATTCTACCCGACTTTTTCAGCAAATACACCAAAACATCACAAATAAACCTTTTGTTCTTAGTCTAACTGTTTCTTTATTCAATATTTTAATTCCATTGCAGTTCGTTAGCTTCATGCATCGACAGGGTAACAGAATTAGCGACACGAATGAGGTCATTTTAACTTAAGAAACAATCTATTTTCACTGATGTGAAGTATAACTGATTGTTTCTAAAGCTCAGTTTGTTTCTCAGCAACTCTACAGTCTGTAAGTCAAAGGTCAAAAGTTGGGAGCCTTTGGGCTGAATGAATTACAGTCAAGGGGCCCGCCATGACACCTGTCGCTCATTTACACGATGTGGAAATGAATGGAAGAAGTTGCTAAGGTGCTTTGGAGGTAAAAATAAACCTATTTAGAGATATCACAGGTTTTTCTTGTATCTACTTTATTAGGATCGGTTTCTACTCAAGGTTAAACAATCTGTTGTTAGTATTAGAAAGAGTACTTAGCCTAGTTTGCCCATCAAAACCAACCATATTGCCCCTAAAAGCATAGCTATTGCTGTAAAACAATAAAACAAACATGCACACAGTTTATCTCATGCTAGTCTGTGAACTTTGATAAGATTTGAAAAAAATACCAAATCTGTTTTTCACTAACCTTCAACAACATTATCTTCTTTGTCTAGTCAGACATTGAAGCAGTATTCATAAAACCAATTAGCATTGAACACCATCTTTCTGACATATTTGAATCAAAGTCGATTAGATTAAAATATCTCAATGGAATACATCTGAAGAAGGACTACTCAATACTTATACCGGGCCGACGCTGCCAGATAACAACTCTAATTCAATTAACACCAACCTATTTCAGAAAAGGATCAGAGTAAATCCAAATGAGCGGCCCAGTTTGAGGAAATCTGGTAACTGAGACCATTTAATTGAAAAATGTCCTTCTGCAGTCTCCTATAGAAATCTGAATGGATGGGTCCATGTAATGTCATTGAATGGGAAAAAGGAAATATAAAACCTTGCACTATTTGACTTACTTACGTTAAATCGTGCAAGGTTTGGACTGTAACTGCATCAGACTTTTTTTATTATTATTTGCAAATCAGTCGAACAAATTATTATTATTTAATTATTATAAAGCATTGAGAAACCTGAGCTATGAAAACAGAACCTTCTGGCATCCGTGGCCCACATAAATTACAAATCAATGTCCAAATACTGTATTTTATCTGAAAACATTAAAGTAATGTTGTTTGAATAAATGCATGGAAAATATTTCTCAGTCTGAACACTCAGCATCTTTTCAGCTCTCAGGGACTATAGCCAAAGGCAAACTCAGACAGTCAACAGAATACATCCGTGAGAAAGCACCTGATGTAACCTTTATTTCTTATTGACACTAGAAACGAGAGCTCACTCCAACTCTGCACCACAGTAGTCATGTCACGTCAGGGGCAGAGTTTGAAAGTTCACTGTTTTTTTTCTTTCCTTAACTCAAAGCTAAAACCAAAGAGAGAGGGCGGAATGGGATGTTCCAATTCTCTTTAATCTCTCCCCTCGAATTGTTGATCTCGTTCCTAAAGGCACTTTGGAAACTGACATGAGAGCAAGTTCTCCTTTATCTCCTCATGGCACTCTTTCTTCACTGAACATATCGCAGGTGCATGAGGCATTCATGCAAGCTGTTGTAATTTGCCCCGCAACAGTACCTTCAGGTTTTTTTGTGCACCAGCTCAACCCTCCTCCTGCTGCAAAACGACAGAGATGATGCTTTCTGAGGTCTGTTTCTGGTTTGTCTGTCCGTCTCCCTCTGAGGCTGGAGATATACTTGCTGTTTAATCTTGCAACCAGCCCTTAAATGCACTTGTTCACAAACTTGATTATACACTAGAGGGCCCAGATGTGAGCATAGACTGTATTGTGACATGGGCGTTGTGTCAGTGACGTCACCCATTGGTTTCCGAAGTGACCCTTTGAAGCGCATTGATGGCGGTCGCCATATTGGAAATGCTGTCTCTAAGTAATTTTGGTCACTGTAGTGAAGAACTGGAGCTGAGGCGGGCCTTTAGCCTCCTGCCAAACAGCAACAGTCAGGTCTGCCAAGTAATTCTTATCCTTCATAAAAGTCAAAACAAGTTATTTAAACATACAAACAACAAACAACAACTACCCCTCTACAGTGTGTACAGTACAGATCAGGAAATGAGCGGACCAGACCAAATTTATCATTCTTACCAGGCTGAAAATATGTTTATTTCCGCTATAAAAAACCTTATTTTAAATGGTTGTGTATGTGACCTTCTGCTGCCTCAAGTGGACACTTAAGGAACTGCAGTTTTTAAACTCACGCATTGGCTTAATTTTTTTAACATCCAATTCAATTTAGTTTCTTTCAGAAGGGGCCAGTGCAAATTAATAAAACACATGATTATACATGGGTAAAAATGCCAGAATTAGCCAAAACGCTACTTTTCATCTGTAGTCCCCTGGCCTCGATGTTAAAGAGGCTTTTTAACATGGAGTGGTGTGGGGGGGGGCCATGTCATACTGCAGACATGGCAACACTCAAGGAGGTTACTAACAAGATGACAGATGATCAGACCTAGCATACAGTTATAGAAGAATCTACAGTAACATCAGATCAGCTCAGGCGACCGGTGGCCAGAACAAACCTTCTGCAACTTTAAAACTTTACATGGCTATAATATATAAGAGCTATGTTGACTTCTTGCTGCCCCCAGGTGGACAAACAAATACAATAAGTCAGGTTTACAAAGTCATTTTCTTCAAAATGACTTTAATTCTGACCTCTTCGGGGAGAAACATGTCTGAAGTTGCTTGTTAAGACATTGTGACACCAATAGACAAAGAGCAACAAGTGTTAATGGTTAAAGATACAGAAAGCCAAAGGTCATCTGGATTCATCATGGCAAGTTGTTTTGACAGTTTAATGACTGAAGACCAAAGAGAAAGGTCAGCGAAGGGCCAACAATGTGGTCTGCTGCGGTTATTATGAGCTCAAAATAGAATACTGCATGATGTAAAATTTATGAACACTAATTTTTCCTCTTCTAAAAATGAGTCCAGTACATCTATTGGACATTTAATCCCTTGTGTGGCTGAGCCCTGCATGGGGAAAGCAACTCCAAACAGTCCCCATGTTCATTAAAACCATTTTTAGAGCTGAAAACAATGGCAATAAAGGGGGTAGAAAAGAGGCGGATACGATGGGATAATTGTTGCTTTAACAGGCTGTGAATATGAAAAGTCCAACTGGGACACCGATGTAAATTCTTGTTGTTGGTTATCGGTCAATAACCTTTAAAAAATTCTAGGATTGCTAGGATTTGGTGCCATTTGATATATCTGCTGACATTTTCTGTTCTAATCTTGTAAGACCTCCTGAGACTTCAATCAGAACAACAATGGGTGTCAGCCGGCCTCTCTTTACTGTAAGTGCAGGGCAATGTCTGCAGCGCCTGTAATCCTCCACGCCACAGGACCGTTCAGGACCCTGTGGGTGGCTGTAAACATCAAACATGTTTGATATTCTCAGCATGCTCCCCCGGATTGATTGTAGTGTTTAAGATTGAATCTGGACTGTAAATGTTGGGGCTTTAGCCGTTATCGTAGCTTGTTGACTGTCGTTAGTGCTGCTTCGCTCCACCTTTCTATTTTCCCTCTTACGTTCCTTCTCTCCCTCTTTGTCAACAGTATGGCCATATAGGATTTCTATTTCAAAACAGCACATGGAGATTTGTCTTCATTTTATGAAACAAGCTGAACCTCAATACTTATTTTGAGAGTTAATTTCATAGCTGGAGAGCCGTTTTCCTCCCTGAGACCTTTTTATTACATCCAATGTTTCTCTCAGCTGATTTCCCTTTTGTAACTTTTTTCATTACAGCAAGGTCAAGTCAGTTTTCTACCAAGCACATTTAAAAAGACCTTTGTATCTCTTCTTTCTGTGTGACCTTCAATAATAAAGCCCATTCATCACATACATCCTACCCTGTCGCTGATTTCTTTCCTGCTTCTATAACGTGGGGTTAAAGGGTCTGACTTGGAAATACTGAAACATCTTGTATGGTTCACAACAGGTGAAATTGGTGTAATGAGCAACATGGCTCCTCTGATATCTGGTGGAATCAAAGGTATTTTACTGTACTTATGAGGTAACAACATGTGTAAGAGCCATAATGTGTATTTTTACCTTGATTGGTTATTTGTTGTGTTTTGCTCCTCATATGGGTTTGATATCATTTCCATTCATTTGCAATGGGCGTGGTTTAACCTTAGTTTTTAACTTTTAAAAGTGGAGGAAGGCTAGAGGTTTGAATATTTTCTGTTGACTGTCATCGTTATCGTCATAATTATCATCACCTTTTTTACATTTTTAGTTTAGAATATTTTTTTCACTCTTTTGTTTAATAAATCAACAAATCTATCTGGACTTTGAATTTTATTTGGATACAGGTACAGGTCCATTTAGACTCTGTGCGGCATTCTTCAGACTAAGCCGCCACAATAACGTGGGCTGCCTTCACCTCCAGCAAGACCAATGCAGTTAAAAAGCATGTTGTTGTTTGTTTTGCTGCTAATGCTGCAAGCAAACTACGATGTTGCAAAATGAAGCCAATGCAGAAGCGCAAAGAGACTGCAGTTCCTCTAGTGTCCACTTGAGGCTTGCTGTCACATTATTACTCATATTAACAGCAGAAATGTTTACAGGTACAAAAAAACATATTCCATCTAAAAAAAAGTCATCTCTTTAATTGCACAATCTGTACAGGTGAGGATGCTAACATGCTTGTGATGAATCCACATTAAGATCTAGATTTGGCAAATGGATTGAAATGAAGAGTTCAAAGAATCCAATTTTAAAATGTTAAAAAAAACAAGTCTGAGGTCTTATTAAGTTATTGGTTAGAGGATAATTTTCTTTCAGTCTTACCTTATCAGAGACAGACTCTGATGGCAAAGAGTTGAATTACACTGCACGCATGCTTCATTTAGGAGAGATGAAAATGGCAGATATCAGAAAGGTCTCTCTATACTTCAAAACAATCGCAGAGAAAGACAATGTAGAGCCTAAACAGATATACTTACAAGTTACCAAAGAAGAGTTAACCAACATGATATGCGTCTTAAAAAAGACCAACCGTGCCATCATCATCACCTGAATGTGAGCTTCATTCTCTTGCATTGAGGAAAGAAGAGTCACTGATAAAACTCGACCTGTCTCTTTAGCATGAGCAGCCTTTTCTAAGCTTACATTAAAGTCCCACTCATATTTTCTTCCATCAATAACACATGTATCAGCTTTACTTCCAGGGTTTCACTTTGTCGATCGATATAACAATACTCTGTACGAGAAGCTTTGAATTAATTGCACGCAGACCGGAGCCCGAGTCTACAGTGAACATCTGACATGTTCCTTAAGGGACGTAAATGATTCCTGTGCTCTGTTACTACTTCCTGTCGAGGCTGCAGGAGTCTTTTTTTTGGATTTGGATGTGTGACGAGAGCACGCTCTTTGGTCTCTGGTCTCCCGGAGCAAACAGAACCTTTTCTTCTCAGCACATTCAAGACAGGAAAAGTACTACGTGGCTGCTCATGGGGACTTGTGAGAAATCAGTAAGAAGCTATTTTTCTACATCTCAGACAAGAGAGAGGGAGAAATTAATCATTTCTACTATTCCCAGGCCTCAGATTTAAGCAGCGTTAAGAGGAGTGGTTTTGTATTTTTTATTTTTTTTGTAAGAGTTGCTCTTTTCCCATCAATGCAAACACCAGAATTCTCCCAAGGCTCTTTTGAATTGCCAAAGCTATTTGACGAATCATTCTATCCAAGTTGCAGGGTTTGTAAAGTGGCTGTGTGCACAGCCTTTTATTCCACTCTAATAACACCGAGCTGAGCTGAGCTGAGAAGAGATGAGATGGGGGAAATAGATTGGGCCACATGGAGCTTGATGATGGCCTTACATAAAAAAAGTTGCCACTTTTAAAAGATGGGTATCTGACAAAGGGGAAATCAGGTCAGTTATATGAAATGGGGGAAAAATGGGCAAACCACATCCTGAAATGCCAAAAAGACGTTTTGAGAGATTTTAAATTAAGCACTAAAACAAAAGCAACAATGGTCGTCCTCTTAGAAACCAGCACTGGAAGGCAGTGACGTTATGGTGAAGGGTTTTCATTGTTAGTAAATTGCCTTGAAAGAAAAGTATTTTTATTCATTATCATAATCATAGTGAGACCTACTCAGAGTTAGAGGTGAATCATCGTGGACAAAAATTCCAGCTGTAGATAAGAGCTAGTCGCCTTTATCACTGACATAAGCTGTACACCTGCACCCCTGATTTCCTGAAATGTTCTGTTTTTCACCCTGTCTATATCTGAACTCTTTTTTTCCCTGCAGCCCCCTTCAAAAAGTGTGGTCGAGCTGTTGTGAGGAGCTCCCTGAGGAGGCAACACTCAGGGAAACCGTGAAGTGGTAGTTGGTTGTTTCTCAACCTGAAGACTAGAGAATATATATTCTCCATATTGTCCACATTGGGTGCCAAAATAGAGACAAACAAAAAATAATAATTTCACGTATGAGCTTTATGATGCAATTATGACATACTGCTGGGATGGTCCAAGAGCAAAGAGATAGACCAAGAGAGTCCAAGAAACAGACAAGCTGAAAAGTGTTAATATGACAAGATTCCCTTAAATCTTTTTTTTTCTTTTGTACAACAACATTTCAAAATGTGTGTCTTTATATGAGTTGTCCTGGATGAAGCCCTGTATTTCTAATCCATGCTAATATGGCCTCTTTACTTAAACTAAGCTAAATGTTTGGGGATTGAATGCAGCTAAGCGCTGTAGGAAAACGAACATCATACCACAGTTTGGTCTTGTGTTCCTCTGCCAGGCTGACGCTAAAGTCCAGCCTTTCAACTCACTGAACAAACAGACTCCAAAAAGTGGAGATGAAAGGCTGCAAGACAGATTTGTCCATCAATGTTTGACTTTTACAACCTTCTACACTTTTTCTATAAGCTGTATCTGTGTCTGTCTTTTTTCCCGGTGAATTGTGTTCTGCTTCAAGGAAACAGGACTTTAGTTCAAAGAAATCCTTTCTCAGAAGTGACAGCTATGACGGCATCCTAATATGTGTGCTCAAAATGCCTTGAACTGCGATGGAACCATTTTTGTGAATTGTTTTCAAAATGCATCCAGCGACTTGATCGCAGTGCTTCCGAGACAATTCCTCTCCTCCTCGTCCAGTTTCTTCCTATGACTAAAAATGGAAATCCTTCCTAAACTCTACCCTGCTCCTTCTCTTCTGCCCTTTGTCCTACTATCTCTTCCCTCCCCATCGCTCTGTCTGACATCCAAGCTAGCAACACAACTGGCAACTGAATTCAGATATTACACTGCCTTTATACCTTTCCTCACATTTCAAATAAAGTAGACAGCTCAATAGAGAGAGAGAGCTCTGTTGGCAATTTGCCCTGAAAGATAGAGAGCGCACAGGTATGTGGCAAAAGTAAGGAAACAAGGTCTTTGGATGTAAGAAGAAGCTTTTAGAACTGCATAGATATTTCTTTTGTTCGGTACATACTGCACTTGACCTCGTGAGTTGAAAGTAAATGTGAACATGAGGAATACAAAGGGCAGTATCCATTTTCTTCCTCTCTTTCTGAGTAGAGCTGTTGTCTCAAGGTTGTCAAACACTTTGAGCGCAAGACAAAGCCCGTGAAGGGGATAATACATTTCCCATTCTACCTTATCATACAGTATCGTACCCTTTCATACTGTACTTTATCAAATCATACCCCTGTTCACTCCCCTCTGTTTTATACTCTTCACACAGGTTCCGAGCTCCAGAAAAGTTTACTCACTGGTGGGTCCTATTTATATATGTAGCTGTGTTGTGAGTCACTGAATTCCCTTAACTGTTTTCCTAACTGTGCCCATTTTAGTTCTGTAATGTCCCTCCAGTGTCTCTCTGCGCTGTTTGTCTTCCATGTTTTAGTGTAATCTTAAACTACCCCGGGGAACTCTGCTCATTGGTGGTTAAGCAGACTAGAAAAAGAAACACAAGTGCGCGTGTGTGAGTCAATATTAAGTGTCTTAGTTTATATTCATAGAAAAATAAAAAAAATAAAAAAGCCCAGTGTATTTGGCACAATTTATGTGTATTGATTCTGGGGAGTTATTTCTGGTCTATGTGCAGCAAAATAATCTCAAGTCAGAAGTTGAATTTGAGCCTTCCCAGGAAAGGAATAACCTGATATCAGCAACTTGCCTTCATAAGATAACAGGGATATTGATGCACATAAACATAGAGATAGAAATTATGAAGTATATAACTTTAAAGCTTCTGCTGGGAGATTTTAAGTGGTTATGAAACAGACTGAAATTAAAAATGAAGCCTCTATATGACCTGCTGAACCATACAAAACCATCAGTTTTCATTATTTCTATATCGTTCTTTTTAATGCCTGAAAGCACTGCTGCGGGGTAGGGGTCAGACACAGTGAATAGCACGCGACTGATACAATCTTTTCCCCCCATATTTTCCACCAGAAGCACTCTTGATGAGTGAGATATTTCACTGATGACAGAAGGATGCTTTTATTTTCATTAAAACACAGTATAGGACAAGATCAGCAGAGATTAGAGGGGTCCACAGGGGTCACCATAATCAACACAAACAGAACATTCTTCAAATTAGCTTTAAATGAGTCATTAAAATGATACATTTAATATGACATACTAATTTGCAACGTTGCTGTCGTCTTTATGCCTATCTTGATTCAAACGCCCAGTGCTTTAAAATGTCCACTGCCTGTGTTGTCTTACGTGTTGTATTGTTTACTCATGCACATTGGTCACCATCTGCCCAGAAAGGCTCATGTAAACTTTAAAGGGGACATATTATGAAAAATCCACTTGTACAGTGTTTTTGAACATATATTTGGGTAACCTGAGTGTCTACTGACCCACAAAATGTGAAATAAACCCATCCAATTCTTTGTTTATGGTCTGCATAAGTCTTACAACACAGAGAAAAATGCTCTGTTTCATATTTGCTAAACTTGTGACATCAGAGTGGGATTCTGGTAAAAAAAAAAATCCCCTTCCCTCCCCTGATATCTCCACCCATGGACTCCACCCCCAGCCTAGAACAAAACTTTTGCGCAGGTCGGCCATTTTTATTCTCGCTACAGAGGAGTGATGTCTACTGGGGAAACTCAGGGGGGGTGCTCATTGCATTTAAAGAGACACACACACCAAAACGGAGCGTTCTGAGAGAGCTGGTTTATACAGGGTCACAAACCTCCTCTGGTGCTTGATTCATGTTATATTTTGACCAAAGCACAGCACAGATGTTTCATTTAGACCACAGGGGGAATGTTTGAAAAGGTGGAAAAGGGGGATAATATGTCCTCTTTGACATATAAATTCATTCTTGAGCTTGACCTGTGTACTTATAAAGAAACCAAAACCAATTGGACCTGTGTTCTAGTACTGCTTCTCCGCCTGGCAGAAGATGGCCATGTCGTTTTAAACTGACTCCAGTTTGTTTCTTATTCTTCTCAATGCACAAGCATGATCACTTTTTGACAAACCCCCTGAATCATTCTGATGATGGCGTCTAAAGTCATTATGAAAAGGAAACAATATTAGTTTTGCAGCCTGTGTGTGGATTAAACAGCCAATAAGGGGAGTGGGCAGAGCAGGGAAATGTCCTTTAGGGTTCAAGCTCAGTCAGTCCCTCTGTGGCCCTCTTTTGAAATGTAGGACTCACACAGTGTTGTGTCTGCACCATTATCACGCCAGCTTACACCTGTGGTGCACCCAGTCTGAAGTTAGGTCTGCTTGCCAATGACTGTGGAGATCATGTTTGTGGTGGCAGCCAGCATTGTATCCTGCAGAGAAGCAGAATCCACAACAAAATATCCACACAAAGTCTGAACAATTGCAAATAATTCAAGGAAGATTGATAGAAAAAAATAGATCTAAAGAAAGACATTCAGACTTAAGTAACTCATTGTGCATAGCTGTGTCTGGTGGCTTCAGTGCACAAACATGTACAGCTAGCATGACTGTTTCCATGTTTGATGACACGGTTGTTTTTCTGTTCCCTGTCAATTACTTTACAGAATACATAGTTTCCTAACCTTAAAGCCAATGGTGCAGTTCCTCAAGTGTCCACTTGAGACTGGCTACAAAAGCCAATAAATCCCCAATAAACCATCTTTTTAAAATGCAGATTATTTCAACAGAAATAAACATATTTACAGGCTGCTTTAAAATTGAGTAGGTATCAAAATCAAGCTTAACATTGATTCACAAATTGAATACTTTGTAGCAGTTTGCTAAGACTCTTAATGCTCTTTATTTATCAAGCTACATCGTCAAAGCATTGTCAGTATGGCAACCGCCATCGATGGGCTTCAAAAAGCATCTTCAGCAATCAATGTGCGATATGTATATTATACAGTCCATGTTTAAAAGGTGCACTTGTGCAATGAAAAACAACAAAAAGGTGTTCCAAAAAATATATATTCTTTGTCTTATAGTCCCTCAAAATCGTACATACAGCACAATTCATGGCATTGATTTTTTTTGTCATTCAAACAATGTTCAAGGTAATATATGATTTTGTTTGTAACACTGTTTCTCAGAGACGGTGTAGGACACCCACACTACGGACAAGAATCACAGTTTGTCCAACAGGTGACTTATTCTGCCTGATTAAAACATCTTCTCTTGATCAGTAGTTAGCTATACGAGCCTGCCAGCTTTAAATGAATGCAACGCAACTGATAAATGACAACTGTTATGTTTCTTCTGTCTCCTGACCATGGACTACAGAGGTAAATTTGCTTATAGCTAACTCTGATACAGCTAACGACTGTCCCTGTCAGAAAAAAATCCAAAATTACTGCATGGCACGTTATTTTCGGATGGGCTGATGTCTGTTAACTGGGTTGATATCGTCCAATATTTAAACAATGCAACCCTATATTTTATGTAAAAAAGTTAAAAACTGGTGCCATAGGTATGAATATTTGAAAAAGTGCCTTTGGTTTAGACCAATTGTCCTGATGTCAAAAAGTAGTATGCAAAAGACTTATAATGCAGCAGTGCAAAAGGCAGAACAGCAGTGACCAGCCAATCTCAATCTAAAGGACACTTTGACCTGGTTAGATGAAGACAGAAAAGTGTGAGGGAGGGATGGTTTATCAATGTTATATAAAGCATCATACATTCATTACTTTCTTTTTTTATGCGTACAGCACAAATGTATTTTAGATGATTCTCAGTCTTCGGCATGCAGCATTCCCAGCTTTGTCAGAGACTGGTGTTAAATAATAATGAGCTTGTGGGATTGGTGCTGAACCTTGGAGCGCTGTGAGTGCACAGCAGCACTGTCATGCCAACTACTGGCCCTGAGGGAAGAGGAGACAAAGGAGGCTATAAAGGAAACACTCGGGCATTAATTTAAAAAATATATTACGCCTTGAATTTAATGAACTTGTAGGGACATACATGTCTTGTATGATGTTTACACCAAAATAAAGAGATCCAAAATAGCATGCCTTACAGACTTGACAAGAGGTAATTATTTAAATTACTGCCAGAGGGCTTTAAGGTGAAAACATTGAGCCTTTTTTTTGGCCACCGTCACTTCTTTCAGTGTAGGCTCGGCTTCTGTGAAGCTAGAGGCACAGCGCCCCTGGCAACACTGCCATGCCAACTCCAATCATGGGTCCTGCTTCACTACAAAACAGCTGAGTCCCCCGGGAGGATGGAGCCGGCAGCTAACGAGAAACAAACACCTCTCTGTTCTTGATGCTCAATGAGAGTCGGCCTTTGAGAGAGACAGGGTCACAGAGAGAGAGAGAGGGGGGGCGGGGAGAGAAAGCATTGACTGAGATAACAGCAGGGAGGGAGGAGAAGAAACAGCAAACAGAAATAAAGAGCTTAATCTGTGAGCTGTTGCCTCTAAAAGAGTGGTCGACCACACACACAGCTAGCCAACTGTAGCCGTAGATGTTTGCTTGGCACAGACAAAAGAGTCTGCTGTACTGTGTGTGAGAGATGATTGTGTGTGAAATAGGCTGTAAACAAGGTACTTCACCACAGGGTCTCTTTAAAAGTGAGACAGGGGGATTTAGGGAGCTATTAACACTCAATCTGCACAAAAAAGCAATTAATTCGTGGTAATTGTGTTTCAAGCTGTACTTTTTAATTTTCTCGTGCACACAAAGGATGGAGTCCATGAATTGTAATTTGAAATGTGCAACTATTACAGCAAATTAACCTCTCACCCTTTTTAAAGCAGCAACAGGCAATTGATTTCAGCAAAAAAAAATGACGTACCAACTGCGGAGCAACAAAGTTTGGACTTTAATTCATCAGCTAACCATGAACAATAAATCTGATGTGAATATATCTGGCAGGAAGTGTGGTCATAGATCAAACTTGAGCACACAGTAGTCGACCATCACCTCGCATCCTGGCTCCTGAATCAATAAGTGGCAACAGTTTGTGAGGACACAGGACTGTGTGTCCAACCTGGCTGTCTGCAGTACAGGGACCCCGCATGGGACCGTTTTGGGTCCCCTTCCTTTCACCTCTATACATGGCAGATTTCTCCCACAGCACATCAGACTGTCACCTGCAGGGGTTCTCTGATGATTCTGCCATTGCTGGCCTCATCACTGATGGGGACAAGGGGGAGTACAAAGAACTGAACCAGGACTTAGTAGACTGGTGCCAGCAGAACTACCTCCGGATAAACACGGGTAAAACTAAAGGGCTGGTGGTGGATTTTTTGCAGGCAATGACCCACCTACTCTCATATCAGTGAACATCAAAGGAATGGACATTGAGATAGTGGACTTGTATAAATACCTGTGTGTTTACCTGAATTACAAGCTGGACTGGACTGTGGACATCAACACACTATAGAAGAAGAAAGGCCTGAATAGATTTCATCTGCTGAGGAGACTTTTATGACTCTGTGTTTGCAACAGCCATCCTGTGCAGAGAGTGGTCTGCTGGAGCAGCAGCATTACGGCTACAGACAGGAAGAGACTTAACAAGCTTGTGAAGAAGGCCAGCTCTGTTCCTGGGCTGCCCCCTTCGACCCTGTGGAGGTGGTGGGAGACAGGAACATGACGGCAACACTATCATCTCTGATGGAGAACGTTTCCCATCACCCGGCATGGTACAGTCACAGCACTGGGCAGCTCCTCCAGCACAAGGCTATGTCACACGCTGTGTGTGAAGGAGAGATACCGCAGGTCCTTCCTTCCTTCCTACTGCAGCACAGCACCAGAGTCCGTGTTGCCGGCTGAGCAGTCCAAATGACTTGCCTTTATGTTTGCAGATGCCTCACATTCTGCACAGAAAAAGGAAGTCTAACCACTGGCTGCAGCAGGATGACAGATAACAGATAAATTGGCATCAGACGGTGACAGATAGTGATTGTGATGGGTTCCCAGGTTGCAGCTAAACAAAGACCTCATATTATAACAAGTTTGCTTTGTAACCTCTAATCCATAGATTAGAGGTGATATATTCATCGAACTGTCTCAGAGCCAATCATTCCAATGTGAAGTATTTTAAGTCAGGGGCTTAGGAAGAGCAGCACAAGGCAAATCTCTCCAGGAAGAAAGCATGTTTTGTCCTATGTACTTTTCATTCACTCACATTTTAGTTAAAGATAACGGTCAACAGGAAGATAGGAGTGTGGTTTCCTGACGCCCAACCATCCACACAACCACCGCCGTCCTCATTCATGCAAGGCCTGCTCCGGCCTCCACCTCGGCGGCAAGGAAGTGTGGACAACAGGAACGCGAGGAACACAAAGGAGAAATCCTTCCTGCATCTTATCTTATCTCCAGCTATCCCATTTTTCTTATAGTTTTGATATTTTTCACTAACAAATCTTATCCGTTATTTCACCTGAATGCAAAGTGTGAGACCCTAAAGGAAACACACACACACACACATGGTGATGAATGAGCACCATCATAGAAGTAGTGCCATGCAGAAACGGTGCAGCTAATGCTGCTTAGCTTTAGACTTTGAAGACAAATCTGCAGCATTATTAAATGATAACAATAAGAGTGTAGTAATCAAAAGGTGTTTTTTTACTGCAGCATCTTCTTCCTGCGTGACTTTTCAGTTTGCTGCAAATGTAACAAACTAGCCGCATTAAGTGGCAGAAATCTTTACTTCACGAATGAAAAGGTTAACTAACTGAGCAATAATGGCTGCAGTGATTACTGAACTGGCCTTTAATGAAAGCTTTTACTCCCCGGCGCCGCTCGGCAGTACAGAGAGCGTGATTGCTTTCCCTCCACAGTTAGACATGGATGTTAGAGAAGAGGAATCGCCTCACTTCTTCTTCTGTGGCTGAGGCTCTGTTAAGTGTGGCCCCATAGGGGTAGCGGTTTGAAATTAATTCCCCTAAATTTGAAAAAAAAGTGTGAGAAACGTGTCAGACGATAATGGAGGCAGCCGCTGTGTCCCATCGTTGCCTCGTCTCTCACTTGCCTCGCTCTCACTTTCCTCCCTTTGTATTCCTCTTTTCCCTCTGCATCTCTCTGTCCCGTCTCGCTCCGGCCATCTTTCTCATTCCCTTTTTCTTCTGTTACTCCCCTCCCCCTCCACCCCCCTCGCCTTCTGAATCTGTATCCACAGGCATTTGCAGAACCTTCTTTCAGCTTTACAGCGATGAAGGAGCAACATCATTTTCTCAAATCCTATTCATCCTCATGCCTCCCTTTCCCCCGTGAGAAAAAAAATAAAAATCATGAGAGAAAGGGAGAAAGCTCTGCTGAGGACATTACATGCCCAAACGGGCTAAACACGAGAGCACGACTCAGAACTTTATGCAGCTTAATGTAATGGCTATGTCTTAACCTTCCAACCTCGCAGTTTTCAGCTCAGCGGCAGTGGGCTTACTTGTTTTGGAGGGTTGTTGAACAGCCTGAAGGGCTGAGTGTAAACCTGTGAGGGTTAAAAGGGTGATCCATTTTAGTACCGCTAAAAGGCAGAGACTATCGCTTCTCTCCTTGTGAGTCAGGATCTGATGGTAATGATCTCTGACGGATAAGATGAGCTAAACTGAGCACATATCATAGCCTGTGATGTAGTGGTTACTTCTCCAAGGGCCTTAAGGTTTCCTCTATGTGTTTGGGTGGTCACACATAATGTGATCTGGAGAGCAGAGATTGAAGTTTCTCCCACGTCTTTTACAAACAATTAAGTTTGGTTTCCTTGAATGATTACCGTAACTGTCCCTTTACATTTATGAAGTATTTCAGGGTGCTTCTAAAAGTTTTCTGTTTAATCATGTTTGTCTCGATTGAAAGCTCTAATAAAAACTGATGACCATCTGAGAAAAAAGGAGCTCCAGACTCTGGAGCAGTTTTTATGTGGTTTAAAAAAAAAGACATTTTTACAATTATTTTAGCAGACGCTTTTATTTTTAAGCAACGTATATCCGAGAGTAAGTACAACACAAGCAAAGATTTAGAGAGAAGGAAACAACGTCAGTAAGTGCAAACGATCAGCTTTAAGTCTGATTGGACACACAGGTGCTGACAGGAAGTGACCAGAGGCAAAGCACAACATCGACAGCAGTTCTTCCGAGTTCTAAGCATCATTATCAAACAAAGCCATCATCATCATCATCGTCATCAGTAGTATGAAGTTTGTAGGTGTTCATGAAAGAGCTGGGTCTTTAGTTTTTTCTTAAAAGTTCAAAGGCCCTCTGCAGATCAAATGAAGATTGGTAGACTTCCACCACCGGGGGGCGAGAGAGGAGAAGAGTCTAGTTAGAGACTTAGGGTCCTGTTGGGAAGGATGGATCAGATGCCTTTCATTGGCTGAGCGTATAGTGGGCGGGAGGGAGTGTAGACCTGGATGATAAGAGTTTAGGTAAGGAGGAATCATGTTTGTCACTGTTTTGTAAGCGAGCAGCTGGGTCTTAAATTTGATGCGAGCATTAAACAAAGTTGAAACATTTAAGTTCAATCTCTAAATTTGTACATACACACTCATAAGCAATACATATGAGCCGAGTACAAGTGTACTTATGTATTCACTTGGTTACCATGGCAACAAATAAGCCCAGATGCACATTATGGTGAGTCATTTCTCTGATCAAAGAATTAAAAAGCTGCAGTTTGTTGAGCTTCTATCTTTTGATTAACACATGGATTTATTTAGTTTTTCTGAACATGATTTATAAACTGAAGTTGAAAATGTAACTAAGAAACATCAGAGAGCATCAAAAAGGTTCAGGCCCCAGACTCAGATTTACCAAAGTGGGTCCTGATGTCGTGATGATGATGATGCCAGCAGACGGGTAACTCATTGGTTGGACAGTTTCTGCAACAGTCCGTCAGCATGACTTCATCATAAGGGCCGGTGTCCACTCTTTTTGTGCTGGCAGCATCTATTTTTCTATACAGAAGTAATGCAGATCAGTGTTTTTAGAGCTCAGCATCCTCAGCACTACATGCCCTCTGCGTCAGCTGGTTTTTTTGACGATGCGCTCACAGCACATAGTTAAACTTTGGAACGCCACCGTGGTCGTCAATGTCACGTCTACCTCAGCAAGCAATCGAAATAGATAAGGGACAGGACTTCTGATATCCGTTTTGTTGACGGCAGTTTTTGAGGAGAATCTTATCTGACTCATCTTTTTCGATGAGTACAATTTTCCAGGTCAAGAGCTGCTGCTAATGGACGATTCCTTTATTTGGTTTTCATGTTTTGCTTGCTGATATGTCCTTCAATAAAAGCAAATATTTAGCATTCGGAGTCATTTTTAAAACAGACCTGGTAACTACAGAGGGAAGTGGAACTGCTGAGAACCAGCGATGGTAACATAGCAACAGTAAGCCCCGGTGAGAAGCACTCGCAAAAAGAAAGCCATTAGTGGACACAGACCTTAACTCTACCTGTCTGAACACAAGGACTTAAAGACAACAATGTGTTCCTTTTACCTGGACCGATGATGAAAACTTTAAATGAACCCCGAACAGAAACCATGACGGTTTCAAAAGCAGATGATGCTCAAATTGTTCACTTTTTAAGTGCTCATTGTGTGATTTTTTAGAGAGCACTTAGCACAGTCAAGGACTGTTTTAGAATCCACAAAACAAAAAGAGAAAAGAACATTTAAAACAGTTTGAAAAGTAATGTGAATTTTCACATTTGAAGTCCAAAACATGACATGTATTTTTGTACTGTCGGAGTTACAATATAAAAAAAACACTGTTTGGATGTATTTTCATGAATTTCTTCATCTCGGAAACTTTTATGAATGTAGGATTTAAAATCTGTCTACCATCTTAGGGTAATGATTCTTTTAGGTCTGTGTGGCTGTAATACACATGTAAGGCATTTTAATAGCAGCAGAGCTTTATTTGGATAGGAGAGCTGAAAGGGAAATGTGATTCTCTGAGGTTGAAGAAATGTCAATGTCTGACAGTTTCAAGGGAAGGGCTTCTAATCTAGCCTATCAGAAGCGATCCAAGTGTAAAGGAATTTGTTGGCTGAACCTGCTAACAGAGAATAAGCAACACTGTAATGGTAAATGGACTTGAACTTGTAAAGCGCTTTTCTCGTCTTCTGACTACTCAAAGTACTCAACACCGCAGGTCACACCTCCACATTCACACACTGATGGCAGTTTGGGATAAGTGTCTTGCCCAAGGACACATTGGACATGTTGCTGCAGGAGCTGGGGATCGAACCCTCGTTTGAGAGACGACGAGTCTACCAACTGAGCCACAGCTACCCTGTTAACATCACTCAGTCAGGATTTAATCACTGAACATTAACAGAAGACATTTAACTAAAAACCTCTCTTTAGATTTATGTGGGGGATTTGTATGCCTTTATTCAGACGGGGCAATGATTAGATTTAGAAACTAGGGAGAGAGAGAGAGAGAGAGGGGAGTGACACAGGGGAATCGAACCAAAGGTCGGACTCGAACCCGGGTTGCACTCTTCAAGGACAACAGCCTCTGCGCACTTCTTTCTTTCTTTCTTTCTTTTTTTTTCTTTCTTTATTTCAGCAGAAGATTTACAGTCTTTACGGTCTTTCCTTTGTAACAGGTGTGCTTGCAAACACAATGGAACAACAGGAGCAGCACTGAGCTGTGGATTAGGACGAGCAGGTTTTTGGATCACCGCGGTGTCTCTCCTGAATTCTTCTCTCACGCAGCAGGTGAGCGTGTGCAGCAGTTTGATCGTCTGTTTCCTCGTTAACACACCGACAGATGATCACAGAAAGTTGTTCCTTCATTCCTGTGCATTTTAAAGTCGTTCATCACGGTGCTTAGTATTTTGTAGCGTATATGTAGCGTGTAGCGTATACAGTCAAAGGATTTTATTTAAATCTGTGCAACTTCCAATTTAAATACACAGAATTAGAAGTACAGCACGAACAGAAACAGAATTAGATTAGCTTGTGAAATAACAAGACAAACAAAAACTAAGTTGTTCCACTGTTTATTTCATGATTCTTAATATTTCTCAAACATTTCTTTATCAATTATTTGCTGCAAAAGCTTTGAGGAAAGTCATTGTGATGAATAATATCTTAAAAGTGCTCTTTGCAAACTAAAGAAAGGCGATTCTTCAACTCATCATCTCCCAGCTTTTTACTCAGAGGTACACACGCCATGCAGGCAAAAAATGCAACGGTGTAAACTTTCACAGCTAATGGTCCATCATGGAGCACACTCACACTTTGTGCATCTCCCATAATGCATCCCTGCCCGGCCGCTGTCAGGGAGCAGCTGTCCAATTCAGAATGCTGTATCTGTGCACAATCCCATTATATTTCCATGCTACTTAAGCTGATATGAAAATGTGTTTTGAAAAAGCCAGTGAATAATTTAGGTGGCCCTTAGCGGAGCGGCAGAATTATTAAATTGGATGGTGATTTTTCAGTGAAGATGGGCATCAGCAGTATAACCCCGGCTCATCAGGGAGCGTTTTTCAGCGCAGGAGTGCTGACAAAGCTTCCGCCTGAAATAGCTCATGACTTGCAAGTCAGGCCGGACGTGAGCGGAGATGATTTCAGGATAACGTGATGTGACTCGCTCTCTCTCTCTGGTTACAGACGGACGGATATGGACCTGTACAGCATGATGACACATCGTATGTCAGATCGGTCTTCACCTTTAAATTTGACTTGAATTTTGATGCTCTCCCTGTCTTTTCCCCGACATGTCTTTTTTTTATATGGTGCACTCTCAGTGTATGTTCCGTCTGTTTAAGGGCGTTTTCACATTTGGCACAGTTGTTTTCCTGATCACGATTGCACCCCCCTCTCCTCTCCCCCCCGCTGGTCTGCGTTCACATCAGCAACACACTTCTGTACCCAAGTACACCTGCGTATGTACACAGTCGGATACAGCAGGTGGCAGTATGCACAAAGATGGTTTGCAAATCAACATAGAAGCAGCAAGAAGAAGAATCAACCATGGCAACGCAGTATGGTACGTTTGAGTTCACACTGATCAAATGAACCGAACTTTAAGGGTCATGTGTACTCGGATCCGGACCCGTGATCCTAATGTGAAACCACCTCAAGTTTTGGTATTTTGGTGATCACCATTTTGGTTTCTTGGCACCAGAAATTAACCGGGCAACAGAGTGGATAATCGTGCTAAACCCTTGAGCCTGATCGCAACCTGTCAATCACAGTTAGCCCACAAGCATACCTTGCTTTAATGTAAAGCGCACTTTATAAATAAGACTATAATTAACTCTATAAACACCATGCTGAACTGAATATGGGGATTGAGACCATAAACACCAAGAATGAGATGTGATTGGGTGACTGTGACATGCAGTGTAAAAGGTGCTTCTTTGAGTCGTCAGAAGATACAGAAAAGCGCCAAACAACAAGTCCATTTACCTTAATAATGAAGAAATAATACATCTGATGGTCAATGAGGGTCCTTTAACACATTGGACACGGTTATACTCAGGCTTATTTAAATATCTGCATCACTCGATGTTGCAGTTATACATATCATTT
The DNA here is from genome assembly GCF_963930695.1 of Labrus bergylta. Lineage (NCBI taxonomy): Eukaryota > Metazoa > Chordata > Actinopteri > Labriformes > Labridae > Labrus > Labrus bergylta. The sequence continues at coordinate 31,166,135 of NC_089198.1, read as the reverse complement.
GTATGTTAGAGGAATAATTTTAGAAATATATTATTTGAGTTATTTATTTGTTGCTATGGATCCTGAGGATCCAGTTTTTTTTTTTTTTTTTTTTTTCCTTTTTATTTTGTGTTTGTATTTTCTTAACATGTTCAATAAAAAAACTAAAAACTAAAAAAAATCATGACATTGTTGCTCAGGGACATTATTTACCCGGCAACATCATAAAGAACACAACTAGAATGATCATGATGACTGGACATCAACTATGTCAACTAAAAGAGTTCATATTAAAGAGGAACAGCAAAAAAAAAAAAAAAATGTTTGTGGCAACACAAGACATCTGCCTGAGTGTCTTATGAAATACCAGTTTGTGTCGGGATCCTTGATAAGTTGTAATCCGCCGTCATATGTCATACTAAACTAAACCAGAATCAAAAGGGACACGGTTTATGTTCTAGCACCTGCTCCTTCTTTCTGCCCCACATCCCTCTTTAGCACTCTTCAAGCTGCAGCAGGAAGCAGAATTGGATGTCAGGGGGAAATAAACACACAAAGCCCGTCACATGTACTCAAACTGTGGGGTTGATAGGTCCCCTGTTATCCATCCGTCCTGCATTATACAGCAGCAGCTGGTGCTGCCGCCGCGGCCTCTCCTCCCCACATGTCCTCTGTGACAGTGGACTCACAGGTATTTGGATTTCTTTTGCTTCAGGCAGAACATTTGCTTTAACACTGAGCTCGCTTGTTCAGAGTTAGGAGGCGTCAGGCCGGAAAACAAACCTCTTTGCACATAATGAATTGATGCTTTATTTAATAATGAATAATTCTGTTTTACACCCCCAAAAAATCTCCATCTGTTGAGAAGACGAAGCCACCAGGACCAGACTCTTTGTTGTAGATATTTTTAAATATTTGTCATTGAACGAGACCAGCCTTCCTTTTAAAAATGCTTGATCAAAATGTCAGAGAAATAAGCTAACTCTACTGTTCACTTAAAAAATCCTGGCTGTAAGTCTTTCAAGGTTCAAAGGTCAACCACATCAAATCAAACTGGAAATGAAGGTACACTTTTCTTTATTACTTTGTGCCTGTAGGCAGCAACAAAAGTCAATACAAAAACAGACCAACAGGGAAAAAAAGCTGCATTAGAAACTTAAGAGCAACATTTCCTCAAATGCTAACTCTCAGGACGCCGATTGAAAGCATTGATTATCTCCGTGCTGCTCTGCCATCATGGAGAGTGTCGAGGACACATCGAGGCTGTGCTATGAAATATTAGACGCATTGATCACGCTGAAGGTCTTTTTGTGGCTTGGTTCATGAATCTGCTTCTGTTTGCTTGCTGTGCACTGAGGTATCATAGTCAGGGGTTTTAGCAAATTTACGCAGCGGAAACAGAAAAGACTTATGAAAGCATCATTGTGGATTTGTTTTTGTTTTTTTACTATAACAGACATTAAAAGACCGAATAAAAAGCCTTTCTGCTTCTGAAAAAGTGAAAACCGATCAGTGAGATCATTCTTCATGGTGGTCATTGAATGGTTGCACTTATTTCTTATTCAGAATCTTTTTACCAATCAGTAAATGTATCCCTTATTGGGTTTTCCCAATGTGAACAAAGGAAACACAACAGGAAGTTTGATATTCCTATCAGGGTTTTGCATCCTGCCTCCATCATGTTTAATGTTTGTGACAGCTGGCTGGCTCAGGTTACAGGCAGATCAGTCAATATCTTGACAGCTAATGGTCAAATGATGTTTTAAATACCTGTGCAACCAATAAACCAGCAAAGAAATGTTGAGTCATGCAACATCATGGCCACAAATGTAGCCTCCACCATCACACAGCTCAAGCGACCCAGAATGGACGCTTCCAATTTATTGTGCATTGGAAGCGTCCATTCTTGTACACATAGTCATGCAGACGAGGCTGGCAGAGACACTATTGAACAGCTGTTCTACCTTATTAGGTCATGATCCTGCATATTGTTAAGTAAACCAAACATGTGAGTGATGGTTTGATTAAAGACAAGAAACCAGAGGAGGTGGGCAGCTTGACTCGGGGGGCTTTGGGTCTGCAACTGTCAACGTCACCCTAGGCTGAGAGCTCGACTAACTGTACAAGAAACTAGCAGGTTTGCAAAACCCACATGTTAGATAGATAGATTTATTTGATAAAATTTAAACACATACAGTACACTGATGATATCAGACTCCATGAGGAAAATAAATTGTCGAGGATTAAAATACACAAAAAAGCCTGAGGGCATGGGGCACTGGTGGCGCAGTGGTTAGTGCGAGCACCCCATGTATGGAGGCTGGAGTCTTCCAAGCGGGCGGCCCAGGTTCAAATCCAGCCTGTGGCTCCTTTCTCACATGTCATTCCCTACTCTCTCTCTCGCTCCTTGATTTCCAACTTCCAGCTTTTTTGTCCTATCTCTCCAATAAAGGCACAAAAAGCCCCCAAAAGGAAAAAAAAAAAAAACCTTGAGGGCTTATTTCCATTGTGGTCCTCTATCACAGTCACAATATGGCAGATCAAATAAGGTGTCAGGTAAGAGTGACATCAGACTAACACACACAAAAAAAAAATCTCTATATATATATATATATATATATATATATATATATATATATAAAAACAAAACAGAACAGACAATATCACAACGAGCCGCACAGAAACTTCGCTGAACAATAAATTTATATACAGGTCTAATGCTGCACCAACTTGATTAGGCATGTAAATGGACTTGGTAATGTCACACCTACACATCCACACCCGGATGACAGAGGCTGCTGTGTAAAGTGACCATCAGAAGTAACCAATTCATTCATACACATTCACATGCTGCCACTGAAGCAGAGGGAGCAACTTGGGCTTAAGTGTCTCGCCCACAGGCACATCAGACATGTGGCTTCAGGAGCTGGGGATCAAACCCCCGATCTTCCGGGTTAAGAGACGGCCGATTCTACCACAGAGCCACAGCCACCCTGTACAGAACCAGCACAAAGACAACCCACATGTACCTTCTACACACTGTTCTTCGGCACCAAATGACTTTTCCTGTAAACAGAATCCATGCAGTAGCTGTGTTGCCCCTGCAACAGTCATGCTGAAACAGAGAAAAGTGTTTCACTGACCACATGCACCCGAGCCTTTTGAGGCACATACATTGTGTGATTACAGGGTGTCAGTATTAACCTCAAAGAATACATACACGTTCCCTTATAGATGAAAAATACACAAACTCATCCATACAGAGTCATGCAAACTTGAATCCAGTGGATGTATCATATTGATAAAACGACTAAACCCTCCACTGAGTGCCGACTCTTTATGAGTTTTTCAACGTTGCTACTTCTCTTCCGCACTCCATTTGTCGAGAGGTTACCGGTGATTTTTTTTTTTTTAGCAGAAATACGGCTGGAGGCTTATTTCCGTTTAATGATGCTACTATATCTTTTAAAAGACTTAAATGGCAGCAGATAGATCCAGCTTCAGATTATTAAAAGGTTCACCTTCATACTTAACGGGCCTATTGTAAGAGGTCCATTTATTACCAGTCTTCTCGTTATATACGGTGTGAGGTGACCAGTGTGCACCAATAAATTCAAGATAGTCCAGTACCCATAACTCCTCGTGCACTATCTCTGTGTTTTCTCATTCTTTTTCCTCTTCCCTTTTGCCAGGAACGATAAATATGTGTGAACACATACAGGCAGTCTGAGTTGTTTTAATAAGAGATGATGGATTAGGCCTTAAAGAAAAACACACGACAACTGCAGAATGTGTTTGAGAAGATATCAAACAGTTCTATCAGCTTTGGCTCTCCACATTCCAGGCAGTATTTTTTTGTTGTAGGAATAATGCAGTGATGTGCAGAATACACACAGCAGCAGATCTTGCAGCAGTGTGGGAGTGTGTTAGGGGCTTTATAAAGCTGTCTCATCTCCCTCCTTATCTTAAAACGCACTTCTGAAAGGTGCTTTTTACATTTAGCCTCCAGGTGTTATCTCACATCTCTCGGTCTCATCGTAAAGGCAGATACCCACTGATTTATTCACACACACATACACACACACACACAAACACTCTCTCTCGGGTTAAAACACTGCACATATACACATCTTATATCTGACAGCCAGCCAGGCCGTGCTTAAACCACAGCTCCTCTGAATATTTGGACTCCTGGGTGCACCATGGGAAATATGATAGCTGGCGGCAGTCACGATCCATGAAGGGAAACGTGATCGATGACGGCAATGACAGCAGCCACGCCTTTTTGGTTTTTGCCCAGGAATGTCACAAAAAAGTGCGGTGATGGATTTTACTTCATGAAAGTTGACGAGGCTCAACACCGGCGAAACATCATATATACAATATATATATATATATATATATATATATATATATATATATACACACATAATATACACATATACATCTCTTCCCACATCCCTCTATTTTTACCTGTAAAATTTGGGATATAAGTCACACTGGTACAGAAGACACAGTCTGTTCTGGGGGGGTCGCCCAGAGGGGGAAAAGGTCTGTTTTTGGAGGTCTCTCAGAGAAGGAACAAGGGAAAGAAACTGTCTTCCTGTGTGATGACTTCCATTGTGTTTTGAAAGAAGTCCACAACGTGCAGTTTCTGTGCAGCTGTGTATCTCTTTCTGTTCACTATGCAGTCCTGCTAGCTACCAGTACAGCAAAGAAGCTCTCAGCCTACGGTAACGTCGATGGATGTACAGTACAGACCCACCACCTGCAACCAACTTCCCCTAAAGTCAAAGTGCCGACCTGCGCAGGTCACTTGTTGTTTTTTTTATTTGGGGAAGTATTTTCAATCAAACTAGAACTCCACATGGTTTATTTACTTAACAGTGTATTTTTTAAAATGCATGATTATGACCTCATGAAGCAGCTGTTCGCAACACAAAATGAATGAGGGCGGATTTTGAATCGCGTCAGGTTGCATGCAGTAGGTGAGGGTGACAGCTACGCTTTCGTTCATGAAGGTGTACGTCCGTAAATTTACATGTACAAGTAGGCACGGCTTGGGTTTTGCACAATACAAATGCTGGCAATGGATTCAAAATCCTCAGTAACCGTAGTTTGACCCCTCACAATTTTCAATTTTTCACCAATAAGGTACCAGCGACCCCAACTTTGAGCAGCATTCACAGATTTTCCTACAGGTGTTAAATTTAAATCTTTTTACATTTGTTGTTATAAGACCCCTTTATGAACACATTTGTGAAGAAATTTCTCGGTAAGGAATTTATTCCCAGATTTTTGGAATATTCCCTTCTTCAAAAAAAGGCCTTCAAAAACTATAGGAGATTTTAAAAAAACATAACAGGTTTCTGCACAGCCAAATAGCATTCAGCACACTGAGGTTAGTCATAGCTGTCCCCCCTCCCCACAAAGAAGATTCTCATCCATTCTGGACCGTCTTCAGTAAACAGGACATCTTGCACAGAAACAAATGGCAACATTAACTCTCAGCCAAAAACTGACAGATACTAAACAAAGAACCCAAAACAATGAGCAAACAATAAGTCCCTCCATGTTCCGACACTTTCCGTTCACACTCTCATCCTCCATCTGTTGGCCTCCGATGACTCCTCGCACAACATTCCCTCATATACACTACAATCGTATGTGAACCCTCAACATGGAAAAACAAACCATAAAAAATACATGTCCAGTCAGCTTTACACATCGCTTCCCCCCCCTCCCTCTTTCCCCCCTTGAACCTCTGATTTATTCATGGCGGCTGATTAGGCTGGAGGGCCAATAAGCCGGTTGCATCATTGTGCGGGTAAATTGCTGTTAGCCAGAGCTGCTCTCTAGATTTACAGCGCCTTAATGGGGCGAAATTGGAGGAGCGATGGTTGGTTTAATTAAAGCAGCTGAAAGAGCTGAGGAGCGGCTTCCAGAGCACTGATGTGTGCATGCAGAGTGAGCAGGGCGGGGATGATTGATGAAGCTGTGCCAGGTGTATGTTTACATGTGTTTACCATCACGTATTGAGGCGACCTGTGCTGAGCTCTTTGCTCCTCTCTATCTCAGCCACACAGAGGCCACATACTCCAACCTGCCAGGACAGCACTCCACTCCTCTGTGACTAGGAAAATAAAAACTGCTAGTATTTAAGGATTTTAACTGCGTTTACATGTTTTAGTGCGAAGCGATCAAGGCCCCAAATGAATGCATACATTGTTTTTGAAACCGCATTAATTTTGTCCCAAACACAGTAGCTAAGCCACCACACTGACATCAGCGTCTCCCTGTAGTCACAGTGATGGAAAAGGCTGACACCTCTACGCCTTTGAATGTCTCATTTCACTTTATAAAACGTCTAGGCTTGATAAGCTCTGTTTGTAGTCGCAGGGGAAATTCAAGTAAGCTTTTTGGGGTGGGCGTGTCCTTGACAGAGCTGTCGGGTTGGGCGCGTTCCTCAACTCATAGCGCCACGCTTTGCTGATATGTCGAAACCACGTCCGGAGATTACACCAACAACTGCTTTGCTGAGGTTTAGTATGTACATTGAACATCGTAATAGTGCATTTATGTATTTAAATATGGAGCAGAATAATTGATCTCCTCTCATATTTGACTTGGATTTCTCTCATATGATGTAATAAAAACAAAGTTTTGTGAAGGTCATGTTTGTGGTTTTGCATTTTCTCCTCCCCGATCACTTTGAGAACTTTCACTGAAGTTCAGCTTTGAAGAGTTTGACAACAAAAACACACAGAGACACGCTTGATGATGACTGAATGCACCCCTGATTGCTCGGGCTGAGTTGTTAAAGAATCTAAACCGAAGTAATCAGACGTATTATTATTGACGCGGATATGAGACCTTAAGTATCCATCTTCTCATAGCATTGACTAAAATCAGATTTGAGTTGTGTGCCTCCGGTTTAACCCAACTATTATATAATTCCCTGGAGATCAACACACTCTTGCTCTTATTTTCCAGGAGGTTTTTCCGGAGCCCTCCTGCTGTGTGTCTCCTGTGTAAAGCAGAGGGCGAGGGCACCCTGAGGAGCTGCTGAGCTGCTCACTGCTGCCTATTAAAGACATAGAACTAAGGCACCGGCAGCACAATGAAATAAGAAGTATAGCAGACTCATGCAAGTTCTGCTCTCTTTTTACATTGAGTGACAATCTGTGGTGTAATCTAACAACCTAACCAGGTAAAAAGAAAAGACCAGGGAAGGAAGCCCACGAACAGCTCGGATCAAAAGTCAACAGCTCCTCTGAATCCTCCTCATTTATATAAAAATATATTACTCTTGCCCTTTTTGAGGCAAGCGCACCAAAATAAACATTTCTGTACGGCATGGTTCATGCTAATGAGTTCTATTTGAATGTAGGTCTTCCAGCTGTGAGTCAGAAGTTTTTTGCCCCACATCCCAGTCAAACCACCACGGCTGCTGTCACCGTCTCCGAGGAGTTGTGGCATTATTCATCACAGGCTGCGTCTCTGCTGAGCAGATTAAAAAGGAAACTGGTTCAAGTTTTTATATCGCACCTCAGCGTTTGATGCTCCCGATAAAATGTGAATGCACATGAGTTATTAAGGAAGGGAGCAGACACTGTCATAATAGATGATGCTTATTATTAAATTAAAACTCAGCCAAATACATATGTGGATCACAAACTTTTGGAAACTACTGACGGAATTTCAACAATTCTCATTTTTAATTGCGTGTTGGATATTCCATCACTTTGCGTTTCAAAACAGTTTTGGATATATATTTTATTTAGTAGTTTGTGTTGTCAGCTGCAGGAAGAAGGTGGCTTTAATATGCTGCAAGGAAAAAAAGAGCATGTGGTTAATATAATTGAAATAGAGAGAGAGAAAGCTGCTATGCTGCATGAAGTTAATTGACATTCTTCTGATTCTACTGATAAATTGTTTTTTTTCTAGAACAACAGTCGAGGTCCGGACTCACCATCTCCTCCCTCACTTTCTCTCTGCCTGTCTGTGTCTGCTGCTTTAACAATCTTCAACATCAGTACGGTTATAAAGTGAGCTATACTATTCCAGTCCCATTTTCAAAATAACATTCCCAATTTGGTTATCACAACGTGGTGATCAGTGCAGAATGACACCAGCAGCACATTACAGATTACATGAGACACTGCACAGTAACCAAAGCATTTAAGGAGAGACTTGACAGTGGACACCCTCCCTCCCTCCCCTTCCTCTCTCTCTCTGTCTCTCTGTTTCCCAGCCACACAAGTCATGCTGACACTGAGAAGCACTAACATAGAAGAGGCTCACAGTCAAGCACACCAAACATCAACCATTTCAGCTACCCTAAAACTTAAATAAGCAGTTTGTGCTTTTAATGACTTAAGTCTATGAAATAACTCCCGGCTTTATTTGGGACAGGCGACAAAACGAGACAGGACATTGATCAGTTAAAAAAGAAAACTTGTTTCACACCAAGATGGGAAAAATGAACTGTGCATAAAGTCTGGATATTGATAAACAAGTTCATAAACACTGAATTTGCTCTTCAGGGTAGTAGTCCAACCTGATGCACGACTGGTACACATACCAGCATCATCAGGTCTTAATTTGGATAGATTTCGAGGGATCTTTAGTGTCTTTCTACAATCTACATTTTAATCTGCTAACTAATCAATACTACATTCATAGAGGGCCTCTTATTGAGCCCCACCTTTATTTGTCAAATCATGCAACTACACCAGGCTAGTAAAATCGGGGTGGGCTTTTATTTGGAGTTCTTTCATTATTAACATATCATTAGAATAAAACATGCAGTTCTGATACAACAGAAATGTGTAACTTTGTTTATCTCCACAGCAGGGGAGATATATAAAAGATCGTTCTGACTTTTCTTCCATTACTGAAGGTAGAGTACTTAACACCCAACACTAATGGATCCTGCTGCTATACTTACAGCAGATTGCACTACAAGTAGCTCTGCACCCTAGTGAAGAGGCCGTTCTTTTGGTTCTGTTACAGCAGCAAAAAGTTATATCCTCTGTAAAAACTATTGTTCCTTTTCCCCAAATAGCTGCTGAAAGCCAGAGTCTGAATCGGATATTGCTTCAACAGCTGCCACGGGTTCATTTCCCAGCAGCATCCCAGCCTGTCGTCTCCGTTACAGGTTTTTAGATGGAGCACAATGCAGAGGAGGTGAAGCAGTGGGATCCTTTTACCTTTAATGTAGGTAATATTAAATATGGTTAACAATGACTGATCAGTCTGGCAGGAGAGGGACGTAGCAAAAGAATTTACATTTTCAATGGGCCACAATAACAGTAATTTTCATGCATTTTCTTAAAGGTCATGTATAATATTCCTTATCAACAAATGTAAATAAGTCTCAGAGCTCCTCAAATCAGGTGTGTGAAGTTTCTTGTTCTAAATCCACTCTGATCCTGTATTTGATCATGTCTATAAACCCCTCTATTTCAGCCCTGCTCAGAACAGACTGTTTCTGTGTCTGTACCTTTAAATATGTAAATGAGCTGTGTCTGACCACACCCCCTCTCTGGAAGGGCTTTGGGTGGCTCTGGCTTTCTCACTCCATGTCCTATTGTTTATGGTGAGAAGGCAGAGTCAGAGGGCAGAACAAACACCTAGCTGTGGGAGTGTCACTCACTTGAGGGAGGGGTTACTGCCCTTTGTGATGTCACGAAGGGAAACCCTTCAAATGGCCTGTTTGAGCACACATTTTCTGAAAAGTGGAGCAGGAAAAAGACGGAGAGGATGGACTTATCTCATCATTGGGGCACATATTAGTGTTAAAAAAAATGGAGAAATGTAACAAATAAATAAGTTGTAAATATTCAAAATAAGTGGTTATGCCTCATTTGAGAATAAAACTGTTTCTATAACATTTGTTTAAAATGAGGTTATTATAGCACTACATTTCCTTCATTGTTTATGAATTTGCCATGGCGTATGGCCCGAGGAGACATTACTGCGCTTCATTAAAAATAAAAGCTGCATAGTATTTCACAGGAATCATGTTTTACTACGCTGGAAGATGTTTTCACTCTTGGCTCTGAAGGTGCCCTGTGGACTTTTTGTAAACAAACAAAATGTTGTTTACATTCAGCGTTTCTCACTGAAATGTATTTGTGTCTGCTTGAGGATTGAAAATGTCAGATGCATTTCCTTCCAGTTTTGCAAAAAGTTATTTTTTCAGGATATTTGAGGTCATGAATAAGTTCTTTCCATCTGATTGTGTTCACAATTTTCTTGTTCACTGCCTCTACAGAATTTTTATTATGTGGGTGTGTCATGCTAGAGGAAGGTCCAAAAGGGGATTTAAAGGAGCAATCTGTAAGATATCTCCTGAATGAAATGAGATTATTATATGATCAACAATGCAGCAGCCAGTATGTCCTCCTTCTAACTTTAGATTCTGGTCCTGAATTTGTTCTGGATTTGTTTGGACCAGACAAGGTAGACAGTTTTAAGACACCCCCCGGTAAATCGATTAAAAGCCAGGATTTTCAGGGGTCCTTGGACTTTCATTTATTCCCCCTGTTTTATTTCTTAGATACTCTCGTGTCTGAAAACTAACGTTTCTTTTGCAAGGCAGCGACAAGGCTGAAATGTTACAAATATAATCATTCTTTGCCAACTTTCTCTCCTTTTTTTCAATCCAATGAAACTAGGTTTGGGAGCAGGACAAATCCCAAACCACACCTTCAATCACCTGGCAAGCCTACTAACACCAAGCCATCCAACTCCACCCTCAGTTCTTCAACCAACCCTCCCTCCCTTCCCTTCATCCATCCACCCTCCTTTCTCATTCCTTCATTTTGTTTATCTAACTCCAGGCAGAGTCCGGGTCGTGATCAGCTGGGTCAGAATAAGGCCTGAGAGGGAACCCCCCCATCCTGAGTCTCCCTCTATCCTGCAGTCAGTCCATCCTCCCAGACCAGCCAACGTCTCACATCCTCTTCCATCATTATCATTATCTCAACATACATTCATCTGTCTTATCAGTCATATGATGCATCATTGGTCCTTGCTACTGAAATATCTCTTACATAAAAGGTGGAATAAAAGCACAGGTTCAGTGAACAAGAAACACAGAGAGTTCAAAACTTTTATCAAAGGAACTGCCGTAAACATAATTGAAAAGGAAAAGCCAACAAAACTCCATCCTTTCTAATCTGCTGTTTTGTGCTGAAGGTGGATGAAAAGGCTGTTTGCATACATTTTCAGTCTCGATTCCCAAATGAATCTGCATTTGCTTTGTGTTTCTTTGTGCGATTTACAAAGGACGTGATTTATTAGTCTGACACACAGCCTGTCGGATTCAGAGCTAAACACTGCTTCCTGAACACACCTCCTTTATCTTTCCTTGTTTAAAGCCCTGAAATTGCTAATCAGAGACACACCCACAGCCGATAAAAGCTGAGCATCGTACAATCATTCATATTTCCTGTCTTGATCATTAACTTACTCAACCTCAGACTTAGAGGGTCTTACCCTCCTGGTTTTACACACTTTTAAAAGTGTGACTTTTTTCTCCTGTCCTAATACATATCTGTGTGTGTGTGTGTGTGGTTCATGGGAAACAAAGGGGCCAGCTCGTGGCATTATCCTCCCTTGATAAAAAGGGAAAACATGAACCCATTAAGGCCTCGGGGCTTATCTATTAACCGGGAATAATCTCTGTGACCTTTCTGTCTTTGCTAATTTCACACAATGGCCTGACCTTTCAGCGAGTCTGACGCAGACACACGGCTAGTTAAAAATCTTTGCCGCAACAATGCCGCTTTATTCTGCCCGCCGACGACAAAGAGGCTGTAATTACCTCCTCTATTATTACCCAGCATCTTGGTTCCCCTTTTCTTCACTTGAGGAAATTTGCTATTAAAGTGATTCATTTTCCACTCATTGTGATTCAAAAATCCATGCCCATTTGTAAATAATCTATATTGAGCTCCTTGCTGACGAATAATCATACTTCAAACTCAATTTCAGCTCAATTGTAGCCCTGCATTTTTGATCTGCATCAAAGGATTATGCAGAAAGGCAAGGGGGGGGGGGTGTCTGTGGAGAGTTGGCTCTTCGGCAATCAAACGCAAAACTGTTTGTTCTGTAGTGTTTGGAAGAAGTGTAAAGATCCTTTGCTTAAGTAAAATGATTAAGAGAAAGTAAATGTATCAATGTAGAGCATCAAACGTAAATGTATTCAACATGTGGAGAAATACCCCAGTTACTATGACATCAAAACACCAAATCTAAGTAAGTGCATGTTTTATTTCTTGTAAGAAATATCTTCTTGCACTTATTTTAAAATAAGAATGTGCGTCTTTTTGATCCAATAGATGTCGCCCTTGAGCACCAGCATGAAACCAAAACAAACTGCTGTTTGGCCACACCTCCTCCATACTGAAGCCTCCGCTCTCCCCCCATGGCACACCTCCAACCTCTCTCCACTCACACCAATGAGCAAGCGCAAGCGATGGAATAATTTGTCCTTTGCTCGGGCTGCAGATGCCTGTGTCCTGCATTGTTGTGTTAGCATGCTAATGTTAGCATTCTTTAGTTAGCTCTTAGCTTCATATTGCAGATAAATTGACACAGAATGACCGTGATCTAAAAACTTAAAATAAGCAGAGTATGTTCTTCTTCTTTTCTCTAGTCCTTTACTAAAACATCATTTATACACACAGCCGTCCCGTCCATGTAAACACAGCCTGACAACAACACAGCCAGCGGGACTCGAGCTTCTCACTCACTGTAGACAGTCATGACTCAGAGACACATTTACACAGAATATACTGGATTTCTGCTTTGTTATGTGCCTTCCTTTATCTCACATTCACCCAGGAAAGTCCAGATACAATACGTATTTAAAGATCTAACACAAAAAAAGAGAGAATTTCACTTTGATTTTCTTTTTACAGCTCAGACATTTTGTCTGTGTCGTGTTTCACGTTTTGTGTGCCAGTGCAAAAACAAAAATCAAATTGAGTCTATCCATCTCATTTCTGGTCAAATAGATCTCATTAAACTTAACATAAACCACATTCATCAGACAAGTCTTTACTCGTAGAGGTTGTTGGTGAACTGTTGTCGGTCTGAGCCTGAAAGTTTTTTTCTTCCAATCTTCGGCCTTACAGAGAGTTTGTTCGAGCATGTCTGCACGCTGCATTTGTCTCCTTCACTTTTCCCCGACAATCACGGTCATTTGATTTCCCTCAGTGGCTTCTTTAGAGCAACAGAACAGAGGCTTAAAGATGAGCCATAAACTGAGCCCCCCCCTTTCCCTTCATGGCTTCATTTAATTGACTAATCTGCTGTGCCCTGCCCATGAGCGCAGTAAGCCAGTTGTCGACTCAAAGAGGCCCCTCACTTCAGATAAATGAAAGAGAAAACATCCAAGACTGGAGCCCGATTTTGCCCTAACCAGAGAGAGAGAGAGAGAGAGAGAGACTAGACTTGTGTGAATTCTATTAAGATGTATGAGGAGACAGTTTGCCAAAGCCATTTAATCGCGCTTCCGTTCTGCTTAATCCGAGCCGGGCAGATGTGCCTTTAGGTGAGGCGGGACAGGGAGATGATGAGTCATGGAGCCAGCCCGAGGAGACAACTGGGAAAACAAAAACACACAAAAAAAACAAAACACATATGCTCTGTCTGTGTATGAAAAAAAAACTAAAACTCAGGTCCCAAGAGGATGAGTCAATTTCCTCGTAAAATGATTCTATCTTTGCACCGGTGGTCTGTGGGAATTACATGCGCGTCACAAAGGTTGCATAAGTGGCTGTTGGGTATGGTGGCTCCTAAATTTAGACACCCTTCTGTCACCCTTCTGTATCTCACTGTCACTCTCTTTTTCTTTTTACAGGCGTATTTGTCCACCCTGCCTTCACTTGCTCTCACCAGCAACATAAACCTGGGAGCATAAATTTCGCCATAGATTTTTATTAGAGGCGGCAGATTTATCCACAAATTAGCACGATGGACAAAGCAGGAAGTCAAGAAAGCAGAGGGCGGGCAACACACCTGTGTGACATGTGTTTTAACATGTTAATACAGAGCAAACGAGAAATGTTTTAAGCCATTTGTTTCCATGACACCTTTGTGCTGCTCTTTTGTCACGCTTAACGGCGTCCATATTTATACAGACAGGAACTAACGCCGCAGGGCTGAAATATCGGCGCCTACATATTCTCCGCTGTCACTATCTGTAATCCACGCTAACATTACACCACGTTCACCCCCAGTGTCAACGCTGTTAGAAACACTCTTGTAAAATGTAACAACACTTGTCACACTGCGTCGCCTCTCTGTTATTTTTGTTCATAAAGATGTCAGCTGCAGAAGTCGACATGCAGGCAGCAGATTTATCACTTGTGTGTGTGTGGCCGCCTTCAGAGTGAAGCAGGGTTTCAATAAGTATTACACACAAGTGAATGACAGATACATGCGACATGCAATCACGCTTAATGAAAGAAGAAACAGATATGCATGTTGGGTTTGCTGGAGCACAATATTGCATTAAAGGTTTTGAAGCTTTACTAAAACATGTTCAAGTGTGTGTGCTGTGGGTCATGTCCATAGACTGCAAATATTAGCAGACGGACCCTGAATACTGCAGGGGGCTTTGGAGTCCCATCGATGGAGCATGCTGGAAATGTTGTCTCAGAATAACTTTCAGTCAACCTAACGACAGGCTGAGAGCTGGAGCTGAGGCGGGTTTTAAGCACGTCCCACCAAACAAAAAGAAGAAGAACAGTATTTTTTGTCTTAACTGTCCTACTCATTGTGTTATATCGTCTAGCCCCTGTACTGTCACATTTGCACACCCCCCCCCAAAAAAAAGAGTTGTGATGAAAAGTCTAATGTTGCTTAAAATTGAACAGTGAAACGCCTTCACTCTCTGTGAGTCTTTGTGTGGAAAATGTAAAAAAAAAAAAAAAAAGGGGGGAAAAAGGCTGTTTCCTCTGCATGAAATAGATCTCTCTGTCTGACACCTCATGGTTACAGAAATTCAAAACTACTATGTAGAAATAACCAATCTTCACTCTGTCACCTCTTGTTGCTTCAGTAGCTCAAAAAAAAAAGACATCAAGATGAATTTGAGTCCATTGAATGACTGGTCCTTTAGAGAATTAAAACGTACACACACACACAAAGACACAAACATAATTATTTCTCTCAGTCCATCACACGATCTCTGTTAATGACCGTCTCCATCCTTACACCAAAAACAAAACCTCATGTTGCATGGAGAAAAATAAATCCATTAAAAACACACACACTGAGGCAGGACTGTATCTCTGCTCAGCTTCACTCTCCCATCTTTAACTGGATAGTTCCCGACATCACACGACTATAAACAGGCTCAGCGAGCGTTTGCTACATGGAGTGAAAGTGATCGCTGTAACTACGGCTCAGCAGTGCTCAGCCAGTCTTCTGTGAAACACTGAGGAGCAGACAGAGCAGTGTGGGCGTGTCTTTGTCACCGTCAATAAGCTCTCGTTATTAATACATAACAGCCAGCCGTCGGCTTTTCTTCATTAAAGGGATGTGTGGGTGTATTAAAAAAGCAACTTTAAGTATTCATGATGAATCTAGTCTCTTTGTGTCTTCCTTTATGTTATGTGGTTTATTTATTTTTTTCCCCCTTTGCATCATCGGGCCCGGAGGTTAGTGAGAGTATGTCTGCCATCAATCCTTTTTTTCCCATATTTCAACGCCATCTCCCGGTCTCCTATACTTTGTTATTTCTCACAGGAAACTCTGGTGATTTTCAAGGCCTGTCTGAAGATACCAAAGTTATCAGATCGTCTATGAATCAGGAAACACGCACACACGCACACACACACACACACACACACATTTGAATACAGAGCACGGTGGGATGAGTGACCTTGCTCAACAGCTGTCACTGGCACAAGCGCAGCATCAAGGAAATGAAACACACACAGACATTAACAACCTGAATGCCATGATTTTCTCTGTTTAGTTTGCTTAGTTTCATTTTTGTCATTTATTTTGTACTTAATTTCCCGGTCTCGTGTTTCTTCTCTTACTTCCTCCTTTTCTCCAGTTTTGATCGCCCGGATTGTCTTCACCTGTGTCTGATTACCCCGGTGTCTATTTAGTCTCAGTGTTCCTGAGCCTTTGTTTTACCTTTTGGCCTTTTTGTTATTGCGCCTGGCCCCTCCTCTACCTGTGTTTTTGAATGAATGACATTGAACTCTCCCCAGCGACCCCCTCCCCTCCCTTACCCTGAAAATAACAGTTATAATGGGGGATGTATTATATCCTAAATGACTGTACAGGGTGAAAGTATTGAGGTAGGCTGAAATACAATGTAGGCGGCAAAACGTTCAGCTTTGATGCTGTGAGCCCACACATTGAGAAAGCTTGTCATTAAATGGCTGACAATACAATGTCAAGATACACCACGATCACATCTACCACTGTCAGCACACACCAGCATGTCAACAAAAGCAGCAATCTAATTTATACTTAATATTTCTAAAACCTTCCCTTTAAGCTTCACCTGCCCTGAACCACAGTTCAACGTCTTTGTATTATTCCAGATGTGTCACCTGATGGATGGAGGGATACATTTCATCTGACCCTCCAGAGATCCATGGAGCATGTTGGCATCTTCTAAGCTCATCATTTTGGTTTAATGGTTGAACTTTTTAAATAAAGTTTGTGTTTATTGAGGGATTAGCTGAATAGAGAAGTGGAGAGAATGGTGTAGAGATGCCCGGACTCAAACCTGTGGCTCATGCTTTATGAAGACTTTGCCGGGAGACACTTTACCAACGAGCTAAACCAGAGCACCTACAGCTTTTATTTTTTTTAAATTAAGGTTCAAATCTCACCTATTTGATTTCCAACATCAAATGTACTACAAACAGAAACGAGAACACTCCCAGTGCTGAAAATAATCCAGACCTCTTGAGTACAGATTCTACATTTCCACATACAGTATCCATAAAAACAGACTCAAGATCAGGAGCATTATGGACTGGTTCATAATGTAGGGTGCTCTGTGATCTGCCAGAATTTAGACAAGTCTTTGAAACACATTTTCAGTCCTTCTAAAGAAGGACTGAAAATGTGATAATAAATAACACACACAAGCCGTTTTCACATATGAAGTCTGCTCCGGTCTGCAGAAGGACTGCTCCGGAGATTCTCCCGACCTAGCCATTCACATATGCTCCTCACAGTGGGAGACTTTCCCTGTCAGAAAGGAGGGGGGGCGGGGGATCTCCTGAGGAAAGATGTGATGTAACAAAAAAAGGAAGCAACAGAGTCTGCTATAAGATGCTATAATGAGTTTTCTACAAGTGTGAAATAGTCTGAGAGAATCAAAGAGAAAGAAAACATATTCTCTAAATAAGCTGGTCCAGATTTCTCTTCTTCACTTGATGTTTTGTGTTTCATTATTATGTCTTCTTTTTGGTTAAATGTGTAATTCTTATTTAAAACAATGAAATGAAAGGGAATGATTTTCTGTATGCTATCTGTTATATCATGAAGTAAAGCTTTGATGGTTGCTGGATTGTAAAATCACTTGTAAACCAGTTTGTCTTTGATATCTTGTCTCTTCTGCACATTCATATGAAATTCATCTTCAAAGATTCACACAGATCCGTCTGAGCTGGCGCTCTTTTAAAGAATCTTGCATGTATACAAAAAAGATATAAAACACAGTCCTTCATGCCGTGAGGCCAGATTAATGGAGGTGTCGATAAGGTCAGAAAAAGGTCATCTTTCTAGACTCCAGCCATGATGCCTTCAAAGTGCTGTAGTTTGAATCGCTGCAGGATTGTTGACTGGACACTCACCATTAGCAAGTATCTACTTGAGATGGTGTCAAAGCAAACCGAGATCGGTCATGAAAGCAGCTTCACGTCCACAGGGTCAATAAGGCTTCTCTACCCTCAAGGTCAACTTTTAGTTTGACCTGTAGCTTGTGAATGGCTCCAGATGAGTTCAGTTTTTTAAGATTTATTTTTAGGCTTGTTATGTCTTTATTGGAGAAACAGGACAGTGGACAGAGTCAGGAATCAGAGAGAGAGAGTGGGGCGTGCACACAAACCACTAGGCGCCCCGTGTTCAGGACATTTGATGTCTAATAGATGTATTTGTGATAAGCAAAGTTGCAGCCATTGAACAAATGATAGTGTAAGATGGAGATGAGATGAGATGAGAAGTTTCATTTTATTGATCTTTATGTTTCTCAGGTTGAGATAATATACATTATTTGATTTAATGCTAATTTCATTTACATTTACAATTTGTACTTTACAATAGTATCTGTCTGACATGATGCACTGTGCCTTTAAGGTTACCCATGGTTACGGTTGGAGGAGTGATATTGCTTTCAGACAATTAAGGTGTCGCTGTTGTTGTTGGTCAGTCTGGATATGTATGCTTTGTTACGGACGGACATTAAAAAGTATGAGACGCACAGCAGAAGTTGTCCCCGTGCTTTTACTTACCCACAACCGAAAATATATATTACCGAACATATAAGTATGTTTAGTGTTACAGTTAACGGCAAGACAACCGAGAATAATTAACATCACCCAAGAAGCGCCGTTACAATAGTTTAGATATAAGTTCTCTTATAATGTGTGTATGGAGTGTGTGTAAGACACTTCATCAGACGTTTGCAATGTGTTAATGCTCACTGGACTTAAGAAATGTCTGTAATACTGCACACTATCTTTGATTAGATCTCATATGATAGACATTTGCATTAAGCATCATCCCACACCTTCCATGACTCCTATTGCACAGATATGGTTTTCTATATAGATATATCTGTTTTTACTTTTGATTTTAAACTCTTTATTAATTACTATTTACCCCCCGCTGTTCACTAGCTTTCTACCCCTCTGGTCGGTGTTTACATTAGTAAGATCGTTCTGTACCCCGAGTATACATTGCGTATGTATGCATTCCGATACAGCAGGTGGCAGTGTGAACAAAAACAGAAAGAAGAAGAAGCAACCATGGCAACCAGTCCATCCTGCTAACTGTAGAGGTTTTTGTTTTTTCTGAGACGTCAACTTCCACATCTATCGATGGAATAGCTCCGTGCTGCACAGGTATGTTTGTGTTCACACTGATCAAATGAACCTGACTTCAGGGTCAAGCCCACTCAGATCTGAGCCTGGGTCCCTTGTGTGAAACCACCCTAAAAAAACTCTGAGACTAATTAATTGTATGTGTAAACTAATTAACTCTGATTGTGATTTATGTTCAGCTTGTGAGAGACTCCAAACGTTTCTATTTTCCTCAAGTCATATCACCTTGTTCCTCTGGGTGTCTGAACATTTAAGAAGTTAATCCATGAAGACAAAATCACTGACACAGAAGTTAAAACAATGTTGTGTATATTTGTGCCGCCCCATTTTTAGTATTGTCTCATCTTCACTCCCTTCACTATGTAGCTTGTAAAAGTAAGGCCGCCTCTAAAATTCCCTTTAGAGTTTGTCTGAACTCACTGCAAGTAAAAGAAAATACTGCTGTTAGGAGAAAGCTATTTTTCCGTAAACCAAGCCTCTCTCTTGATCTAAAAAAAAAAAAAAAAAAAAAAACTCAGAGCAAAGGTCAGCTCACTTGACCTGCAGCCTTGAAACCTTTGGAAAGGTTTGATTTTCCACTCAGCTCCAAATCTAAAACACAAAAACAAGGGAAACACTTTATCTTCAGAGAGATTATCCAATCTTGACCACATCAGAATCTAGTATCCTGAATTCATCCCTCTATGAGAAATGTATGAGAAATATGAGCATACAATGTTAAGACTGAACCCTTAAAATATGAGCTATAAGGAAGAAATATGTAGTACTCCAAAATCAATACAGAGCAGCATATACGTAGAGAGACTACTGTGTGACAGAAAACAGTGGATTCCTCCCTCTGGGTGGGGAATGAGTCAAGTGAAGGAGTTCAAATATCTTGGGTTCTTGTTGATGAGTGAGGGTAAAATGGAAAGCGAGATTGCTGCAGATTAGTGCTGTGGATGCTGTGCCGGATTGTCGTGGTGAAGAGGGAGCTGGAAAACACATGCTGTTGCTTGCGGCCTGGCCCCAGAGGATGGATGGTTAGATTACTGCAACGTTCTCCTTTTGCCAGTATTGGTCTGATTCTCCAATCCAGTGGAAAACCCCAAAGTCCTCGAATGGCTATTTGCTTTCTCAGAGTCAAGACTTGTGTAGAAGTTAAAACTATTTGGGCAGTGTTGGAGGCTGCTAGTGGATTTCTTTGCATTTCCAGAGTGGCTCTTTTTTTCTCTGTTTCGTTTGTACATCCACTTGATACAAGTGGATTATCGAATTATCTTCTTCTTCTCGAGCCCTTAAAGGATTTAAGTTTAGAAGATGTTAAGTTTCCACTCTCGTGTTACTTTTAAAAGTCAATTCATTCTTCATGCAGGAGTGTAACATATTTAAGACACTGACATGTTATTAGATATATAGTATTAGTGCAGATAGAAAGAGTAAATGATGCCTCTCATTCCACCCAGTAGTACTTTACAGTTGAATTACTTCACACAGTATTGCACAGCTGGATTATTGCACAAATAGCTGTCCAGTTTCGGTTCAGTGTTGACACTGATAACCAATAATAAGGGGTTTTATATCTGCTACTGCTGGTAACAAGTCCCGGAGTCAGACAGAGTGTCTGATACTCAGACCTGCATGTGAACGTTGCTGTCTTTATAAAACCTTAGTTACTGTCATGCAAGGAGGATATAAGTAAATCAAACACATGCTTCAGAAGCTTCCATAAGTCACATGTTTGAAGTCTTTACTTTTGATTTGTATCTTGTTTAGTTAGGTAATGGTCCGTCATATCAGGGAGAGTAATGATCGGGCTCTGTCTGCTTTAATGGGAACTAATTATCTCATTCATCAATCTGTGACATTGTTTGGTTTGTTGGAAAAACACCATTCATATTTCTAGTTTGTGTACCCGATGTCGCAGATGAGTCATGCCTCAATGGCTCAGAGTCATATTGTGTGAAGTCAAGTCTTAGTAATTTCCTCAACAATCACTAATCAAATCAACACTTGGAGAATTGCTTTTTAGAAAATGGCAAAAACTCTTCCGGACCTTTCCAGGACCTAGGATTTAGAGTGTATCGGTGTATCTTTAAAGGTGCTTTTGCAGCAGTCTGTGCGCTCGTCCCTTGGACCGAGGAAGGGCATCTAATCGGTGGAGGATTTCCACACCTGCCTCCCCGCCTCCGGTAATCTGAAGTACATCACACGCCTCGGCAGGCTTTCTTTCAAGAGGCTAGAAAATAAGATAAGCAAGTGACAGAGATGGAGATAACACTAATCCAAGAGTGACGCCCGGTCCACAGGAGTGGCCACTGCAAACACCAAGGTAATGAAGGGGAATAAGATTAAAAAGTGAAGAGGCTGGGAGAGAGAGATGATGATGAAGAAGAATTAGAGAAAGAGAAAAGCAGGACGACGAGATGTGAAGAGGAGAGAAAAAAGAAAAGGGGAGATAATGAACGTGTCAAAGGGAGGTGTAAGGCATGTCCACTGGAGAGGTGTGTGTGTGTGTGAGTGTGTGCTGCATTATTACTGTGCCAGGTAAAACCAATGACTTCATATGCTGTCTCAGTAGCATGACAGTCCGCTGGTTAAAAACAAGTTCTGCAACAAGTCCTGTAAACGTCAGTCGTAAATTTGTGGTAAATGTTTCTAAAATGTCTCTGATCCTCGGCCTTTGTCGTCAATTGTTAAAATACATAATATCTGTACACGGCCTCTGGAAAAAACTTGCAAAGAGACCACTGGAAAAATATATTTTCTCCGTCTGGATCTATAATTCATATATGGTTGAGTAAAACGAGCCTCTGCTATAAAAACGGTCATTTTTTGAATGGGTTGTGTAATGGGACTATCGGGGCTCTTGGTGCCAGCCTCAAGTCAATGGTGATTCTAGGGTTTGTTGGGGGCCCTTGCCAAAAAATAATTGGGGGCCCCTCAAACCAGCTTTCATTATTATTTTTCACTCCCATACAGATAATTCCTCTTAATTTTCCTTCGGTAACTTTCATTGACAAACTTTGGTTTTCACAGGGGCAGGGGCCCCCTTTGGGAGGTTTTCTACTCACTGTCAGGCACTCCTGTGATTTAAGGTTTGTCAGCCCTTGGGGGGGCCCACTACTGGCCAGGGCGCCCAAGCAGTTGCCTGCCTTTGCCTGTTGACAAGCAGCGCCTCTGCCTCAAGTGGTCACTCGACGAACTGCAGGATTTTTGCACTTCCGCTTGGGTTGCCACAACAAGTTGCACTTTGAACATTTCTTTTATATAAATATAACGTTTGGTGGAGTTATTCTGCCAGAGAGAGACTGCAAGCACGGTTCAAAATGAACAAGGTTCAGTGTTGGAGACAAACAAATGTGAACAGGATGTTTGAGGCATTAAACAAGAATTAAAGGAACAAAGAGATTCACTCTTTGCCTGAAGAGAAACTTACACAAGTCTGAGGACAGAGACAACAAAGGCTGAATTAATTGCTTAGATTAATTAATTAATTGCATAGAGTCATAGCGGTGAGCAGCTTTTTCTATTACATTTTCAAATCGTGTCATGATAATGAAACCCTCTCTAGACCCTAACACAATTTCATACTAGGTGAAGACATTCCAGTTTCCAATTACACGATCATTGTAGATAAGCAGGGTTTTATAATGAGCTTGTTTTCCGGGTGGGGGAGGGGCTTCTATCAGACAAATCATTAGTTGACTGTAATATTTGCTGAACTACAGTTCTTACACAGCCGGCGTATTTTCGAGGAGCAGCCCCAGTCTCAGCAGTCAGCCCGAGATGACAAGGACGAGGAATGACAAATCTCTTCAGAGCAACGTCTTCTGTGACAGACCTGAATAAAATGTTTTGACTAAAGTGTCAAATATTTGCTCTCCTTGAACCGCCTGACGTGCTCTTGATCCATCGCAGCAGACGGCATCAAAAACGAACATGACATCCCGGAAGAAAGATAATAGAAATCAAGCTCCATTTCCTTTTTCTTCTTCTTCTTCTACTGTCTCTCTGCGACCTGGAAGCAGCTGTGAATCCTTTGAATCAAACCGCAGTGAAATAATCACAATCTTTGTGTTGTGGTGTTTCCTCACTGATTTACTTTGAATAAAAATAAAACATTATATATAAAAAAAAGACAACACAGAATCTCCCCCTGATTCTCTCTGTGATATGTGAGCCAGATTCACTTTAATGGAAAAGTCTGCAGCTGAATATAAAAGCCTGATGCTCGTCTCGACCGTGATTAATCAATTTTGAAACAACTCAAAAATAATTCCCTTCTCTTCGATCATGTGTCTGCCAACATGAGGATCCAGCAGTACTGTGATTGTTTGTTAGACACAAAGCAGCTGGCATGTGTTCACCCTCCTCATCCATCCTCCATGTCTGCTGCAGGGAGCGGACCAAGAAACAAAGAATTACCTTTTTTATTTTGGAAAGAGAAACTGCAACCAATGTAATTTCTTTATCACCTCCCTCTTGTATGAGCACACCAGGATATATATATGAGTCGAGGATATAGTTGTGTTGTTTCTGTTTCAGATTGTATTTTTCAGGCTTTGTCGCTCTGTAATCGACCTTCTGTTTTGGAGAGGAGATCTCCTATGATGTTCAACTATTGTTATTGGAGCCTCACCCATGCTGCGTTTGGTTTGGCTGAGCCTGACGAAAATGTTTAAAATCTAATAACCATGTGTCAGCCATCGCACATTATTCAAATGTGTACAACAAAGACTTTAAGACAGCAGTTTATTATTATGAAAAATACGAATTATAGACTTCCTGATTACTCTTGTATGACTGTTCACTCAATGAGCACGATGTGGAGTTGACTGTCAGACAATAAAAGTCCTTTATTTTAGCTTGAGCTCTGGAAATTGCAAAAACAAACAAATGGCAGACTATTATTTTGGTGATATCTCTGCAATGAGATATGTTGCAGTCAACAACATATCCCCCCTCCAGGGGGGGCGCAAATACTAACAGATGGACCCAGATGTCAATCTTAGTCCATTAGTTTGATGCAAACACATAATTGATGTAGTGATTTATTTTAAACAATTCTAATTTTGTTGTAAGCAGGCCTCTGAGGGGTGAATTGGATTTAGTTTGGACATGTGTTCTTCCCAATTCAACAAATCTAATGTCTAATGCAAATTATCATCTTGAATACGCCAACCCGTTTATTTAATGACATTCTGATTCTAATTCCTATAAACCCAAACAATATAATACAATATACTCTTAAAAATTGCTGCATGCTGACATGCCGACTGGTCGGAAACTGTTTGCCTTCATTCACACCTGCCTGCAATCACCTGGAGTCTTGGCTTTCTTCCTAGCATAAATCAAGACACCACCTACAGCTCAGTGTCGGAATAACACTCATAAATACAAACACAGTGTAATCAAGGGTCTTGTGCAGGGATAAAAGACAACAAATAAGAAACACACATTTTGGCTCCAACAATTGAAACTGGCATTAATGAGCTAACAGAATTAGCATTGTGATCGTAAATCTTTCTAAATTAAGAAAAACAATGCTAAGAAACTAGCTTAGCATTGATACAGTCTGTAACGCTGCCTGAATAAAATGAATTCTGCCCAAATGATCAGTAAAAATGTAAAACAGTACATTGTACGTTATAGACAAATACTCATCTGATCATTAGTGTTTCAGTGAAGTTGAGTATAATGAGGTTTATTGTCAGAACTATTTGATCTTGCTTATAGCGCCCCCACTAGGAAAGTAACAGGGGTATAAAAATGTACATGCAAATGATGCCAGGATTAATCAACACTTTATTCAAATCATAGGTCGCATCAAACAACGGCATAGTCTCTGTGTTGTCGCCCATTGGTTTTCTGAGGAGGCTTTATGGCTGCCATGTTGTTGTCGCAACCGAAATAAAGATCAATCTAGAGACAGGCAAAGAGGTGGAGCTGAGGTGGGCCGTCAGCCTCCTGGCAAACAGCTGCAATGCATCAACCTGTCAGTTGGAAACGCCCCTATGTATGCTAATTTATATGAAACCCTTCAAGCTTGATAAATCAAAACAGGTGTGCGTGGGAGGTGCCGACTGGAGAAGCACCAGGTTGTACAAGTCTCGTCACTCTCACCAATGGGCTGTAAAAAAATGAGCTAAAGAGGATTCTTTGCCTTTTAGAGCCTGCCTCAAGTGAACGCTCAAGGACCTGCAGTTTTCTGCTTTATATGATCAGATACAAACTGTAAGAGACAATGATGTGAGGTATGCTGTGATCTAATTGTATAAAATAAGAAAGAAGTAACAAAACATAACTCCGTTATTGATGATGCCTTAACAATATCCCATAACCACATACATCATAACACATAGATTCATTAGTGCTGATGTGCTAACGTCACAATGATGAACAACAGGTGGGGATGTGTTCGCCATGGAGCCGTCACACATCACACATCAATGCATCATGCAGACTGAATTGGAGCTGCAGCCGCTCCACCCTTCCTGACGACATAATAGATATTCTAGCTACAGTCCAAACCAACCTTTATCGATCTCTTAACCTACAAAAATATGTTCGTAAATGACGGAGATTTAGTGCAGCAGCAACAATGAATTTATCACCTGTAGTTAAACTGGAACAAATACAATTATAATAACATCTGCTGGAGCAAAAAAAAAACAAAAAAAAAACGACACCTGTTCACCATAAGTGAACACCAGAGTCTTTCCACAGCTGTCATGAATGTGCGCTCACTCTTTGTAAAATCCTTGTATTTCCATTTTTTTCCACCCTCACTCTACCTGACAGCTGACAAGGCCCCGCAGGTATCCCTTCATGACCCTGAGACCAAGCCAAACGGCAGAATATGTATTCAAAAAAAAAAAAAAAACCTGTCAAAATGCCACCAAGCCTTTTTATTGAACGTCTGAAGTTGACTTTTTATTTTTTTGGAAATACAAGGACTGGATATTCATGTAATATTTATGTGTGGAAGCACACATAGAGGGGGAGCTTTACTGCTTCCTGTTGCATGAGCCTGAATGTACACACAGCAAAGCACAACCTGATAGCTCAATTATGAAGCCAAGATCCCCTTCCACCTACCTGGACGTCAGCGTCCTCCAAGCATGAAAATGCAGGATAAGAAGAAAGGAGAAAATTATCCTTTTATATGGCACCCTTTTTAACCCTTTCCATTCGCTTGAGGACAAAAACAAAAAAAAACAGTTAATTAAAGGAAGTTTGAGTTTAAATACTTTTTCTGGGTTCTCCTTCTGCCTGGAAAGTGTGTCATCTCTTGCCGCATCAGCCCAATTCCAAAGGGAGTATCTGCCTTTTGTATTTTTTTCTCTCTTTTCTTTTTCATTTTTCTTCCACTCTCTCAATCCTCCAATTTTCCAAGAACATCGGGATGTTCATCTCATTACCTTGTGTGTGTGTGTGTGTGTGTGTGTGTGTGTGTGTGTGTGTGTGTGTGTGTGTGTGTGTGTGTGTGTGTATGTGTGTCCAAGTCAGCGTGCTTTAATACAATATTCAAACGCTCCCTTGGTGCTTTTACATCAGGGAAACATTAAAAGCTCTGCTATAAACTGCTTCTCCCTGCTCCGCCAACTGTTCCGGCTTACACAGACGGCGAGCTGGGCTTAATGATGAGGCGCGGAGAGATTTCCTTCAGATCCAATCGTTCTCTGGTTCCCTTCCCTCCCACAAGACTTGGTATTTAATGCATAAGGTGCAGGAGCAGGCGCTGCGTGATGGACAGGAGGCAGAGTGGAAGATGATGTGTTGCTGGCAGAATGCAAAGTCTTAAAAAACAGACGCATCGCTGTGAGACGCATCCTATGATGAGAGGGACGGAGCGAGAATGTCGAGTGAGGTGAAAAAGAGTCGCGAGGAGTTTAAAGGTGACCGAAAGGGGAGAGAAAGAAAAAAGCATTTAGGAACATGCTTTAACTGGAGAGATGTGTGCAAATCATTTCCAACAGAAATGTACCATATGAGCACATCATGTAAGGTGGTTTGGGTTCCACTTAGAGATATTTAGTTTATTATTATGCCGGCGCTCTCCCTGAAGTTTAATTCATAATTTGTGTTTGCTAAATAAATAGCACTGTGAACTGTGAAATCGTTGTTTTGTGTTTAATCATTGGGAATGAAGAAGGAGAGGGAATGAAGTCACTTTCATGATACCACTGGTTTCCCCTATAGGCTGGTCGTAACAATAACCTCTTCAAAATGAAAAGCAAAAACCAATCAGAGGTGGGCACAGTTAATTGAACATGTAAGTCTATTACCAGTTCATCCATTAACAAAGACTTTAACTTGTATGGAGTTTTAATCAGTTAATTTCATAGATAATTAACTGAAGTTAACAATAACGTTAACCAGTGTTACGGTTTAAAGAGTGACCGTGTTAACTGGTGACTTTCACTCGAATGCGTCAGTGGATGTAGGGATTATATTACAATAAAATGTTCAACATTTGGCATTCATTTGGACACTTTTGGTCTCAACATCAATTGTTACTACAATGACCACAGACACATTTGACTTAAGTCGCCAGTGACCTTTTTGCATGGTCACTTTTTAAACTGTAACACCAGTGATATAAAATAACGACAAAAACATCAACTTTCTGATTTGTCGATAGATTTGAGTTCTTAGGAGGTCATGATGAGTTAAAAAATGTAGTTCTAGTGGTGCTCCAGAATTATTTTGATGCAGATCAAGCAGCATTTCACAATAAAAGTGCCCTGGGCAGAGACTGGTGTTTTGGCTTGTTATTAATAAAAAGGCTCTAAAGGAGGCGCTATAAGCTCTGGCTCAGGCTGTCTTCAATCTATCTCACCATCTAAGAGCAGAGTTTGGATTCAACTGAAACCGAATTTACCTGAAGTTAAAGTTTTAAAAAAAAAGGATTCATGTTAAAAAGTTACTTAAAAAATCAACAGCAATAATTACGGACGTGTGCCCAGCTCTGAAAACAACACAGAATAAAAGACACAATACATCAGGTGGCTGTACACACCTTCAGAAATGTGGAATTAAATAATAAAACATGTTAATTGTAACCTTAGCTGGAGGAGTGTTTTGATTTCGCCCAGTTGATGAGTACACGGCTGGATCTGCCGTGGGCCATTGTGATTAGAGTAGCATAATAAAAAGATAATTTCACTACAGGAGAGACTCAGTGGTATCAGAAAATAGATACAAAAAAGTAAATACACATTTGCTCAGGCAATCAGCCCAAATTAGTTGGAAATCATCTACAATTCAGATATCTGCAAAAACCTGAATATCATGCATATCAATTTTAAGATGGACACTTTATTTACTACGAAGAAAGTTTTATTATGTTTTAAACGATAACAGTTCCCTTCTTTAATTACAATAAATTGGTAAAATAAGGGTGATGAAATTACTCACTTCTTACAGAGATGTCCAAATTTAAACATAAACTCAAAACTGATCAATTCATGGAGTGAATCATGAACGTGTTTTGCCAAAAACAGTACTTCACACCGTACTACTTAAGCTAGCAAGCAAACAGCTGTTTAGCTAGCAAGGCAAAGCATGCAACTAACTGTGGCTATGTCCACATTTAGAGGATGCATTCAAGCGGCAACATCTGGTGTTGTAAAATGAAGCTAATGCAGAAGTGCAAAAAAGCTGCAGTTCTTTGAGTGTCCACTAGAGGCTGTCTCCAAAGACCCAGAAGTCTCATGCACACTCCGTATTAAAATGTCTGTTTTGACAGCAGAAATAAACACGCTTACAGTCTGGTAGAAGAAAAAAATTGTGGGAGTGGTTCATGTCACTGTGGGCACACACTATAGGAGGGGTACATTTTTTGAATTTTGATTTTATTCAGGATAAGAGTTATTGATAGCAAGGGGTGTGGCTTATGTGACTGGTAAGTACACTTGTTGGAACTGTCAGGAGGCTTCACCTCAGCTCCGCCTTTTTGGCCTTTTACTAGATTGACCAAAAGTTAGTTTGAGACAGCATTTACAAAATGGCGACCACCGCCCATGGCCTTCAAAAGCCCAATTCAGAAACCAATGGGTGATGTCACAGAGACTACGTCCATGTTTATACACACGCTCTATGGCTGCAATCTGAAGAGAGCTTGCTAGCTTTTGACAAGAGAAAGATAAGAACAACATTGGATTTAAAAAAGTAACACCGCCAAATAATAACTAAACATATATAGATTGTGTGTGCAATGAATTATGTAACCTTCCTCTATTTTGCACCTCTGGATCTCTATCTCAAAACCCATTATTTTCAATGTTTTCGTTGTGTTGCTAAAGTAAGAAAAATAATATCTCAGTAAAAATCTGATGCACTCCAGGAGTCAAGCAATATATTTTAAGTGTAAGACCCAAAGCAGCTTGTGTATGATGATGTAGTCTGACAATAGGGTTTTAATAAAACGCAATAAGTATGTATTTACAGATGTGACATGATAACACACTCGTTCTTTTCTTCAAAGTGAGGCATGCAGCATGTGCAGGTGGGGTAGGTGCTGGATGAATATTTTAGCAGAGATAGCGCTGACATAAATCTCATGCACATGCCAAGGCCATTCACTGGAGGATGCACTCAGAGGGCTATTCATCATTTACAGACATCATGCTGTGGAGAGTGTAATGTATACAATTCTGAGCGATGGCACATTTGCCCAATAAAGCATTGTGTTTTCTCAATGACAACACTGACCATAGCTCATAGCTGACAGGCTTGTGCTGGATTCTTTGAGTGCACATTGTGATCTTTATTTTGAAACGTATACGTCCATGTTGCCACACAGCTGCATCATACCATATTTCACTTGAATGTGGCTGCCGTGAGGTCTATAATGTAACATTTCCATCATGCAGCAGGTGTTTCAAAGCCTCATTCTGCAGTAGATGCTGCATTTCACCCTGCCTCAGGGATTAACTCACACATGGTGCAATCCAGCCTTTAGAGCCTCTTTTGTCTATTCTCCATCTCCTGTTTTGAAAGAATATGAAATCCAGGATGCATTTTTTTTACTTAAGGATCCTCAAGACTGTTTCATTTAACTATTTAATACAGTTATCACATGTGAAGACCTGATCCTGCAACATGCATTCATTCTCTTCTGAATTCTTGTATGATCCTGTCGTGCATCTCTCACAATTTATCCGACAGTGAACCCATGCATTTCGTCCAATTTAGTTGCATTAGGTAAGGTGCAGGTTTGTGGAGGAGTCGGGATGATAACTGTTATTGTGAGCTTCTCATCCCTCAGATCAAAGCTTTCTGAAAGGAGAAGCAGCCGCTGGATAAAGACATATTGTCCCGCTGCTGTTTGAAGGTTGGCATTTGAAGCAACAGCCCATTGTTGTGCATTAATCTTCTGCAGGTAGCGGTAACACAGCGCTGACAAGCTGAAGAAAAAAGCACAAGTGAAATGATGGAACTCAGGTCAGAGGTAACAAATGCTCGAGGCACAAAACTTGACACAGACGAGTAAAGATGTCCAAGAGAATCAGTGATTTAATAGTCCTATTTTCTCTCACATTTCTCTTCGTTTTCATCTGACTCTGATTTACATTTTTCTGGCAGTAGGCTACCCCCACGGATTCCTTTAAGTATTACAATTTTCAAGCAAATCGACTTCTCAAAATGATCGCATTTGAAGTCGGTTCAGCTCGGCGAGTCTTCGGCAGGAACAACAGTGGGATGTATGAAATTGGCATCCTTTGCTGCCAGATTGGAGCATTTTAAAAAATCAATTAGACTGTGACCACACGGATGAGGAGTTGACTGAGAGAGAGGCAGAAATCAGCAGACGAGCAGCTCCACTATCTCATTATTTGTAGCTTACACAAGATCCAAGAGTCATATCCTGTTTGTCTTTTTTTTTAGGTTAAACGCTTGTGTCTGGATTACTGGGAGATCTTTTCTTTGTTTTAGGCTGAATTCCCACAAAATTAAAGAACATGACCTTAAAAAACCTGTTCCTGCGACGTGCTATAAAGCCCTTCAGCAACCATGAATGGATTTACAAGAAGCACATACATACGCTCAGATCTGCAGTTTGATAAAGTCATGCCAGGCGTACACTGTGAGATTTCAGAAAGATTTAGACACCATTTTTGAGGCGCATTACTGATTTTAAAGTTGGGCAAAATTTAAGCAAGATCTCAGCTTGTTTTGTCGTGCAGTGTTCAAGGGGGCAACAACGGCTGATGCTGCTCCAAACTGGTCAAATTCATTTGTGGCATGTTTGATTATTTTGGCTGTCCGTTGGTTGATCGTGTCAATCATGTTTGTAGACGTCTGTCTTTATCTCTGTTTGTCTGTCGTTCCGAATACTGGATTTCCCCTGGCTCCTCCTTCTCCAAACTCGTCTCTCTCTGGATCCACAACGCTGGGTTTTGCAGCTGTCTCTCCTCTGACACGTTAGTGAGGTATCAGCGGTGACAGCCTGATGTTGTTGGCCAGAGTATAGTGCGCAGGAGGTCTCACTCAGACACATATACTGTGCACAGATTTTGACTGTAAAAGACTCTTCAAGGGGCAGTTGTATTTATTGCTGTGGCCGTTTTCAATCCGGCACTACAGGACATTTCTAGAAAATGTGCCTTCAATTGAAATCCTCCTGAGTTGCTTCATGGCTTACATACCTCAGTACATCTTCACTGTCTTGCATGCTTTCTTTTGATTCGACCCTCCAGGTAGAAACGTTGTTATTGCAATAATATCTTTTTGAAATTCATGAATAAAACATTCAAACATCGAGATTCATACTCGATTGATTGGTGATATTTTGTCTACAGTAATAACGTTATGTACTCCTCGCCTCTCGTAGATCACATGTCAATCAAACCTGTCGATCAGTGCAACACCTGCCCTTTGATTCTTTTCTCCTGAACAGACAAAGACTGTTTTTAGCAGCTTTCTTGTTCTTGTGAATCCAAACTGTTTATTCCAACACTCTCTGCTGTGTCTGCTGCCTCAAACACTGAACGCATCACGTCCTGAACCAAACATTGTTAACATAGTGTGGAAACAGTTTTGCACGATCCGCAGAAAAAGTATCTTGTTGTGTTTTATAAAGTAATAAATAGAGACACATTGCTGAACATACGCCTGGCCAAACAAAGACACCCCGCACGACGCTGCCGACACCACATTGTGAATTGTTGTGACAGAAGCACGACTCCATATTTCATCGCTTGGTTTGCAGAGGGGGGAGATTTGTGTATGCATGGTTCTCCTGTGCACTTTGAACACTGCTCGCTGAGTTCCCCCAATAAACAGCACGCCGAGCCAATCGTTCATCACCCGCCACATTGACTTCTCTGAACGATCCAGCGGGAGAGCTGAACCCAGGACTGACCCCCCCTGAGAGAAAAAATTACAGCTCAATATAAAGAAGAGAGTAACGGCCTGACGCAGTGCGTGAATCAGAGGAGGGGACTCACATTTCCACATCAATCAAAGTCTACTGTCCTCATTAAAGAAGAGTCCCTTTTGTGTGTGTGTGTGTGTGTGTGTGTGTGTGTGTGTGTGTGTGTGTGTGTGTGTGTGTGTGTCATAGTGTGTGGGTGTGTTGATTTTTGTCCTTGGGGTCCCATTGTTCAGTCCATTGGTCATATTGCTCACTTTAAATCACCTCATCAACTTTAATGCCTTCTGCGAGTTGATACACCCATCACCCTGGTCAAGGAGACACACACACACACACACACACACACACACACACACACACACACACACACACACACGTTCAATCTGCTCATTCCTTCGGTCAAGGATATGCACCTCACCACATGCATGCACAATGATCAACCTGGTCTCTTGCACACCTAGCCTCTTTGCGATATTCCTACAATGCCTGAAGTACACACACACACACACACACACACACACACACACACACACACATTCACACACACATTCAGCTCCACATTTTCCGTGAGCTCCTTAAGTTGGAGCATTTGATCGATAGGTAATCCCTGACGGCGGTGGCCCTAAAAAAGGTCAGCGGACTCGAGCAGTACGCCAGGGGAGGACAGATAATGACAAACATCCATCTTGAAGTGCAGGGGGCGAATGAGACGACACGTAACCGCTCGGGTATATGATATGTTGTGATGCGGTGTGTGTGTGTGTGTGTGTGTGTGTGTGTGTGTGTGTGTGTGTGTGTGTGTGTGTGTGTGTGTGTGTCTTCTCAGGTGCCGATCCAATTCTTATTACCTCCTCGGAGCAGCTGTGCTCACTTTCAGTGTTTCTCTTCCTGCTTGCAGCGTTTCTCAGAAAGGCTCAGTGTCGGATTGCTCCTGTGATGTATTGTGATTTAATGGGTCAGTGCATCAGATCGCAGATTGGACTGTAACAGTACCGCGGTGTCATCGCCAATAAACAATAGATCACAAAGAAGTGGAGCGGAGTTGAGGTGACTAGAAGCTCTGTATTTTATTTTCACAGCAATTTGTAAAAACTCCTGTCCTGTTAAACCTTTTGCTCTACCTTTTCCGTCTCCTTCCACTATAGAGCTGGGGCGGAAAACATCATCACCATCTTTTCTTTTTCTATATTGACCCACACTGAAATATATCAAGATGTTAAAGGGATACTTCACCCGTTGAAACATGAATCTGTATTGACATTGGGTCATATATGTAGTAGAAATGTGAAATACATTTTGAAGTTGGTGCCTTCTTGACTGAGAAAAGGCAGAAAGTGTCTTTTTGGCTCGTGGATGAAAGACAACAACTCCCAGAATGCACAGCACCGCAGGCCACTCCCACTGAAGCTATGATCTATTTACAGACATTTACTTCAACACATAAGGCCGTTT